>NC_090933.1:822636078-822939967 GCF_040938575.1 Ambystoma mexicanum
ATTGCAAGTACTTTCCTTTCCAATAGGTTTTCTTACCTTGCATTGTGTCCCATGCATCCACTAGGCTGCCCTTTCTTCAGGGTAGCCGTACTCTATTTCTTCACTGCTTTTACTGTGAGCTGTTGTGCTCAGGTGTGGCAAGCCTCAGATCCTGGGTGGCAATCAGGACAGAAGGTGTTATAGAAACATTTTCAGACAGTTGTATTTGTCCAGAATCATGTAGGCATAGTAGTTATGGCCTAAGTTAGGGTTCCATATTGTTCCATATTGTTTGTTTAGGAAGGAGGATGTGTACTATCTGTGTATGTATGTTCATGTGAGCAGTGAGGCTCCATGGCATCTATTGGAATGTAATGATGCAAGTGGAATGGAGTGTGCTGAGGGTTCCTGTAGTGACTGTTGGGACACACAGAGACAGAGGAACCAGAAGGATGCTTGTTACCTCTCTCCTACATTTTAACTATATATGCAACTACGACATATTAAAGAAGCATTCATTTTCTACATTACCTGGTATGGAGTGGTTCCTGCATCTTCATTACTTACATAAGACCAGGGAGACTACTTCAACAGGCTAATCCAGCCTCTCTCCTTCTGGGCAGAGCTAGAATACAGGCCCTGCCTAGCAGGGGAGAAGCCTAGCACAGAGCGCCTCCCTTCATCATCCACCTCCCGTTGCTTCTGCACAGGCTGGGTGGGAATAGAGTCAGCATTCTAACCCCATCACAACCCTTGTGGTGACAGGGTGAGAGATAGGTCAACATTGTGCTTTTCTAAAGGGTTGCTTTGCTTGCGCCACAACACCAGATTACCATTTGTTCCCACCTTGCAAGCAACTGCCTAGTCACACCTAGGCACATGAACGACTTCTACCTGGCCTACCAGACTCCCCTCTAGGCCTTCCCTAATATCTCTGTTTTCATGTTGCAGATGGATATCATCAAAACACATTTTACCACCTATTCCAACTACCCACCATCATTCACAATTGCAGTAACAAGACTATTGCCACTGAAGCATCACACTAGCAAGCTCAGAAAAAATCAATATCTCAATGATGCATTATCTTTTTGACACAAACAACAAAAGATGTTCCTAACACTCACAACAAGTAGAAATAGAATTAGGAATGATTTATGAATCCATAATCACTTAGTATGTGCAACAGGAAAAAAAAGTAAAACAAATTAATTTAAATGTTAATCCTGAGTTATATGCCGAAAACAACATCATTGGGTGGAAAAAAAACCTACACGAAAGAAACAGACATTACAGATACTCAATTCAATAATTTCAAATACATACCTCACTTTCAACACTCATGAACATAGGGTATAGCATGCATGGGAAACAGTTTTAAAAAAACAAAATAATACAAGTAATCTTTATCCACGGCCGGTAAAGAAAATAAATCCACCTATTAATTTCTTTATATTCAATTTACAAAATGGAGGATTTGCAAACATACATGTTTTGACTACACAAGCAACAGTGATTTTTTAGCACAATCCTCTCCATGGACATTGTAATAAGTATAAATCTGAAGATTAGGAGGAGAAATTGTTGTTACTGCTCAAGAAAATGTGAACTTTATGTTGTGAATTGAGAGGGACTTCAATACATTATTACAAAAGAATATTCTTTGTACTGAAATTAGTCAGCTGAAGTAATTAGGAGACGACCCAAGTACGCTTTGTATAAGCTTTAATGAAAGGCCCCCGGTGGGTGGGCTGCTATGATGGAAATGAGTTGAACACTCTGTGTGAGAGCGTTCAACTCCAAACATTCCACACTGACGTAAGGTCAGTGTGTACATATTATAACATCTCCCTTACAAGGAAGAAATAAAGGGAAGGAAGGAAGGGGGGGGGGGAGAAAAGGGAAAGGAGGACAATGAAATATAACTGTAACACTTTCTCATCGGAAATATAACTGTAAGATTTCCTCATCAGAGGTTTCCTCTTGACAGTAGACTGCAGTGCTTCGTGCATCAGTAATAAACCTAGTCATCGTTATAATTTCGGATGATTCTCCGGTTCCTCTTAGAGAGGCTGACTGTAGGTTCAGAGGTCACGTCACTGTTCTCATCACAGTCTTGTTGATGTGTGTCTTCTGGCTGGATAACCTCTCTCGTTAGTATGTCCTTACTTGTACTGGGCTTTTTGTGGTCTCTCTCTATTTTCACTAGGTCATCGCCGGACCACTTCTTTCCATCCTCCAACAGTACAGATTTGCCAAAGCATCTCACTACCCTTTGCGGGGATCTAAAGCGGGATTCTCCCTTGACGATCTTCTTGGGTTCTTTAACACATACCAAATCTCCTTCTTGAATTATCATCTCTCTTACTTTGTTTTTTGAGTCGTAGTATGTTTTGTATTTGCTCTGTTTATCTCTTACACGTTCCTGAATGTGATCCATGTCCAATCTCACCTCTCCATTGTCCATAAAGATCCAGGCTGGTCTGAGTCGATTGCAGGCAACTCTGCCTCTCATCATTGTGAATGGTTCAACACTGGTGGTGGAGTGTGGAGTTGTCCTGTATGCACATAAGGCCTCCTTGAGTGTCTCCTTCCACGGAAGTGTGTTGACGATGGCTAAATGAATCACACT
This sequence comes from Ambystoma mexicanum, assembly GCF_040938575.1. NCBI lineage: Eukaryota > Metazoa > Chordata > Amphibia > Caudata > Ambystomatidae > Ambystoma > Ambystoma mexicanum. The sequence continues at coordinate 822,638,690 of NC_090933.1, forward strand.
TTTCACTAGCCTGTTCATTCTCTCGACGAGGCCATTGGAGATCGGATGGTACAAGGAGGTGGTGATGTGATGGATAGCTTTGTCTTTGAGGAACTCCTGTAATTCTAGTGACAGGAACTGTGACCCATTGTCTGAGACTAGTTCTTTGGGATCACCTTCCTATTGAATATGTCCGTTAGGAATTCAGTGATTTTCTTTGTGGTTACATTTGTCTCTGCTACACACCACTCCGTCCATTTAGATGTATAGTCTACTAAGACTATAATATAGATTTTGACCGCTTCTAGATTTTCAAATGGCCCCATGATGTCTATGGCCACTTTAGACCATACATTCTTTGGGCTTTCAATTGGCTGTAATGGTGTTTTCCTTGTGGTTTTGGACTTGTCACTTGAGGAACAGGCGGAGCAGTTTTTGACCAACTCCCCCGCTTCCCTCCACATGTTCGGCCACCAATAGTTGCACCTTAAACGGTTCTTGGTCAGACTTCTCCCAAGGTGCCCTTCATGTGCCAGATCCAGCAACTTTTTTCTGAGCTGTATCGGTGGGATTAATCTTTCACCTCTGTAGATGTGTTCTTTGTCCATGTATATTTCTTGCCTGATGGGAATGAAGTCTGTTAGACTTTGGGATGGCGTTGTCCAATCGTCTGCTATTGCTTTCCTAATTTCTCTTTGCTCAGGATCACTGTTTGTTTTGCTTTTCCACTCATCGATGGGAATGGCTGGATTTATGGTTGCTATTATGTCTTGGTCTGGATCTTCAGGTTAAATGTCCTGATTGGTCGATAGCCTGGAGAAGCAGTCAGCCACTTGATTTTGTGTCCCTGGAGTGTAACATATGTTGATGTTGTATTGCATAATATCGAGGATCCACCGTCTTATTCTCGGGGATATGAGATGAGGTGTCTTTGACTGAAGAATGTGTACAAGTGGTTTGTGGTCTGTTCTGAGTGTAATGGGTAAAACCCAAATTAGATTCCGAAAATGTTGCAGGATCCGTCTTACTCCCAGTGCCTCTCTCTCAATCGTGGAATAATTTAATTCTGCTCCTTTTTGTACCCTGGATGCAAAGGCAATCGTTACTTTGCCCTTGCTATGGATTTGCTCCAGGACCCCACCTAGACCGATCTTACTAGCATCCACCGATATGATTGTTTTTGCCTTTCCGTCAAACATACCTAAGACGGGTGCTTGATTGATGTTGTGTTTTATTTCCTCAAATTCTGTTTTGCATTTTTCAGACCAGTCGAACTTGTTCATCTTCTTCATGATACTCCTCATGTTCTTGGTCTTGTCGGCATAGTTACCTACAAATTTTGAATAGTACTCGGTCATTCCAAGAAAGCTTCTCAATTGGTCTTTGTTTATCGGTTCAGCGATGCTTAGGATGTTATCTATTAGTTCTTTCTTGGGACTGATGCCATTGGAGTCTATGGAGTGGCCAAGGTAGGACACTTTGTTGCATTTGATGTTGCATTTTTCTAATTTTAAGGTGAGGCCACTTTTCTCAATCACTCTTAATACACTGGTAAGTATTGCATCGTGTTCTTGTTCTGATACAGCCGATATGAGGATATCGTCTTGGAAACAATGTACTCCTGCCAAACCCCCAAACAGGTGTGACATTAGTCTTTGGAACACAGCAGCGGCAGATGCGAGACCAAAAGGCATCCTCTTAAATCTGAATGCTCCTAGAGGATTGACAAAAAATAGGTGAGGCTTCTGGAACCCTCTTTCAAGTCTATTAGGTGATATGCAGATGAAAGATCTAGGGTACTGCAATACTTCGCTGGCTTCATGGTCGTTAACAGCTCAGATATGTTTGGGAGTGGGTGCCTGTCAATCCATATGTTTTTGTTTAAGTCTCTCAGGTCAAAGCACATTCTTATGGAGTTATCCGGTTTCTTCACAAGCACTATGGGAGCAAGCCATTCTGAGCTCTCAATGGGTTGTATAATGTCCTGCTCACATAAGCGCATTAGTTCTTTCTTGAGTGCTTCTTTTGTTCCTATGGGGACTCCACGGACTCTGTGGGCTATAGGAATGGCCCCTTTCTTGAGAATGATCTTATGATGAAACCCCTCCAGGAGCCCAATTTTTTTAGAGAACACTTTGGGAAACTATATTGCCAGGGTATCTTTGATGTTTTTCACGTCGCTCAGAACAGCCATTATGGGGTTCTCCTCGCCGGGATGGATTCTCACACAAAGAGCGGCTTGCTCTTCCCAGCCTACTATGGATGAACCTTTATTTGCTATGAAAAGCTTGCAGTAGGTCGTTCTGTCGCGGAACTTGAGTTGTACCCATGTATAACCAATAATGTCAATGGGACTCTTCCCGTACCCTGTAGCTCGTACTGCCGTGGTGCACTTCAGTGGGAACCTGCGTAGGTGGGGCACGGCACGTTGTGCACAGCTATGGGTGGAGATGAGATGCCTATGGAATCTTGTGGGACTATTCTGTGCTGCAAAGTCTCTAGGTATCAGTACAATGAGTGGGTCTCGGCATGGACTGTGACCTCACAATGGGCTGACATGTAGGATGGCTGGTCCTGGAAAGTCTTTAATGGAATGTCCAGATCGGGTTCTGAAATTGGATCACAATGACAACAATGACGGCTTGAAGCAGAGTGAAAGTTCCTGAAATTCCTTCTGGCTGCGTGGGCACTGCAGGGCAACAAAGTGGCAGCTTTTGAAAGAGAGACAACGTTCTAATCAGGGCAGCGGTGTCAGTTTCAATGGCAAATGAGGTGTATCCAATTAAAGATCAAAAGCTCAAACAAACAACAAAAAAAAATGTGTGCGTTTGGATGAAAACGCGTGCGTTTGCTTGACAGTTCAGAAATCTTAGTTATGTCCTCCCCCCACCTCTGACCTGATGGCTGGACAGCTCTTCTGCTGCGAGGAGCACCGTTGAGGCCGGATTTTATGGGAATGTGCGCCACTCTGAACTCCCAGCAGGGAGGAGCGGCGCCCTTCACTGGCAGAACACCAGAGGCTGTGGGGAGAGTCAGCAAGGCCTCTCTCGTGTATCGTCTGGCAGCCGAGTGGGGAGAGCAGGACAAAAGGTGCGGCGCAGGAAGCCGTGGGAGCGACTGGTACGGGATGAGTGTCGCAGGCAGGAGCAGGGAACGGTGACCGCTCCGGGGGCCTTATGGGGTGTTCCTCGTCGCCATTTGAAGTAATTAGGAGACGACCCAAGTAAGCTTTGTATAAGCTTTAATGAAAGGCCCCCGGTGGGTGGGCTGCTATGATGGAAATGAGTTGAACACTCTGTGTGAGAGCGTTGAACTCCAAACATTCCACACTGACGTAAGGTCAGTGTGTACATATTATAACGTCAGCACACAATTATATACATTCTAGAGACAAGTATGCAGAATTTAATAGTATGGGCTGGCTATCAGCTATTCCAACATGAAGCCACCAGAACAGTGACACAGACCGTCAGGTGGACTGCTTATAGCAATCAAAAAAACAATTTGAATTGCAATAGCAAACTAGCATCACACAAATGTAAAGGTGTCTTGGCTAGCAAGATAGGATTTATGATTGGGAACAAGTGGAAGAAAGGAGGTGGAGAGAGTAATGTGGTTGCGAGCTTAAGAACCTGAGCATTCGGCACAAAGCTCCCTGACAAATTAGTTTGCAGCCGTGTTGGCGAACAAGGCTGCGGTGTTGAGCGACGAAGGTGCACAGGAGACACTGCCTGATGATACGTAGCACGCAATGCAACGTCCAAGTTTCTGAGCCTTTAAGAGCCTTTAAGAACCAAGGATCAGACCCTCTGAGGCAAATCACTCGCAAGACAAAGTTGCAATGTTGAGCGACGTAGGTGCGTAGGAGACGCTGCCCGGCGATACGTAGCATGGAATGCAGCAAAGACGCTTCAGAGCCTTTAAGAATCAAGGACCGCACCCTCTGCAACAAAGCCGTCACAGGACAAGGCTGCATTGTTGGGTGATGCAGGTGTTTGGCCATGAAGGGGTCGGAACGGGATGTGAAATCAAAGAGTGGGAGCCTGCAGCATAGCCATCGACCAGCAGCAACTGCAAGGTAGGAAAGGTGCGTGCAGTGGTTGCAGCCGTGACTTCGCCCTGGTACACTGCCTGACGTCAGACATACTTTCCTTTCCAATGCGTTTTCTTACCTTGCATTGTGTCCCATGCATCCACTAGGCTGCCCTTTCTCCAGGGTAGCCGTACTCTATTTCTTCACTGCTTCTACTGTGAGCGGTTGTGCTCGGGTGTGATAGGCCTGAGGTCCAGGGTGGCGGTCAGGACAGAAGGTGTTAAACATTTTCAGACCATTGTATTTGTCCAGAATCATGTAGGCATAGTAATTATGGCCTACGGTAGGGTTCCATACTGTTCCATATTGTCTGTTTAGGAAGGAGGATGTGTACTATATGTGCATGTATGTTTGTGTAAGCAGTGACGCTCCATGGCATGTATTGGAATGTAATGATGCAAGTGGAATGGAGTGTGCTGAGAGTTCCTGTAGTGACTGTTGGGACAGAGAGATAGAGAGGCAGAGGAACCAGAAGGATGTTTGTTACCTCTCTCCTACATCTTAACTATGTCTGTTACTACGACATATTAAAGAAGCATTCCTTTTCTACATTACCTGGTATGGAGTGGTTCCTGCATCTTCATTACTTACATAAAACCAGGATTGAATACTTCAACATGCTAATCCAGCCTCTCCCCTTCTGGGCAGAGCTAGAATATAGGCCCTACCTAGCAGGGGAGAAGCCTAGCACAGAGTGCCTCCCTTCATCACCCACCTCCCTTTGCTTCTGCACAGGCTGGGAATAGAGTCAGCATTCTAACTACATCCCAACTCTTGTGGTGACAGGGTGAGAGATAGGTCAACCTTGTGCTTTTCCAATGGGTGCTTTGCTTGCGCCACATCACCAGATTACCATTTGTTCCCAACTTGCAAACAACTGCCATGTCACACTTGGCACATCAATGCCTACTACCTGGCCTACCAGACTCCCCTCTAGTCCTTCCCTAATCTTTCTGTTTTCATATTGCAGATGGATAACATCAAAACACATTTTTCCCCCTCTTCCAACTACCCACTATCATTCACAATTTCAGTAACAAGACTATTGCCACTGAGGCATCACACTAGCAAGCTCAGAAACGATCAATATCTCAATGATGCATTATCCTTTTGACACAAACAACAAAAGATGTTCCTAACACTCACAACAGGTAGAAATAGAAATATGAATGATTTACGAGTCCATCATCACTTAGTATGTGCAACAGGAAAAAAAAGTAAAACAAATTAATTTTAATGTTAATCCTGCGTTATATGCAGAAAACAACATCATTGGGTGGCAGAAAAACCTACACGAAAGAAACAGACATTACAGATACTCAATTCAATAATTTCACATAGATGCCTCACTTTCAACACTCATGAAAATGAGGTATACCATGCATGTGAAACAATTTTAGCCCAAACAAAATAATACAAGTAATCTTTATCCACGGCCGGTAAAGAAAATAAATCCACCTATTAATTACAGTAGTGGCTGTGTAGTTATGATTAAGTTGCTAATCCCATAGGAAGAGCACTTTTTGGCAGCTTATAACTTCGCTCTCCCTGGATGAATCCTCACCAAACCTTGCAAAATAAGTATATGGCCCACTCTGAATTGCAAAGTTTGATGAGATTTGGTCCGGGGGGGCAAAGTTATAGGGGGGGTCCCAAAATGTATTTTTTCCCATAGACTGAATGGGGAAAAATCTTTGCTCTCACCTACAGCCCAAACCGCAGGATGGATTTTCATTAAATTTGCGGCAGGAAAGCGTGCTGAAAGCGTGCTTTTGTACATTTGGTGAAAATCCGTCCAGTAGTTTTTTTTAAACATCCAAAAATGAGGTCACAAAAAATGTGTGATATCTATGGGGGTCATTACGAGATGGCCGGTAGCCATGGTGCTATTAACACCATGGCTGCCTCCCATACCATGACAGAGTCCGGTCTCGTTCAATGGGGATTTACCGGTGTAGTCCGACCGTGGCTGGACCGGTAAGTCCCCATTAAACAAACCATTGCCCATTCCCATTTGTGCCCCCATAGGGCTCAATGGGAATGGGGAGGGCGCTAATAACGGGCTCGGGCTGGAGTCCTTGTTCCAAAGCAAATGGAAACACGTGTCAAATTTACTAGGAGGCCATTGGCATAATGTCATCAGGGTAGAAGGTTGTGGAAGCAGGATGCACTACAGGGTTTTATGGTTGATTTCTGAATAGATCAGACTCAAATTTAGAAAGAGTTAGAAGCAAATCCTAAGGAAGAGGGGTGACAGAGAAATATAAGCAATGGGGCACCCTGGATGAAGATGAGTAGGGCATGAATGTGGTATTCCTACAGGATACTGAAGAGAAACAGGTGAATAAGGCCGTTGTGGTATCTAAGTAGATGTCTCAGAAGAATGAGATTGTGGCCTCTGAATCCGTTCAGCCCCTTGAAGGTGGGTGAAGCAGGTTCAGGAAGCCCTTGTCCAGTATCAGGCAGGACCGTAGATATCTCCTTCCATGGCATAGCCTAACTCATTATTGGTCTTGAGGTATTTAAGCTTGCCATATGGGAACACTTTTAAAGGGGAAGAATTCCCTCTTCGTCAGCACCCACCAGTATTTATGGCAACAACTAAGGAATGTCAATATGTTCCTCTATGCAGGACATGCCTTCTCATTACCAGACAAAAACTGTCATTAGTCCTCTGACCTTCTGATACAGCCCATGTACCTCTGCTCTTGTGCATAGCAATGCTCATTTTGCCCTAGTGGACCATCCACCAGCAGTATTACCATCACCATCTGCACATCAGCTTTTTAGTTATGGTGAGAATAGCTGTTTCTTCAGTCACAGAGGGGCTGACTGATGGGACATGCAGGTGCATACATTCTGTGTTGCCAAAAGACCATACATTTGCAGTAGCTAAACTCACAGCAGTGAATGATGCAGAGAAGTGATGCATGATCCAGCACCATCTGACTTTCTTGTAGGCTGTCCGCAGACATAAAAAATGCAATGCAGTAGCCCATATAGCCATTTAAAATGTTTGATTCTATGGGTGTGATCTATGGGTGTGAAATGCTGCGGTGGTTGTGGCCAGGGCCTAGAGTCTTGGGTGCATGGCCGTAGGCACATAAGACTCTAGGCCCTGGCCACAACCACCACAGCATATCACACCCATAGAATCAAACATCTATCAAATATTTGCAAATCTACAGTTTGTATACTGTTTGATTTGTATAGTTTGTATGTGAAGTTTTGGCTATGTCATGTCATTAAGATTGTAGAGTTTGGTAACAAGCACTGCAGTACAACATATCCATGGAAGTAAACATTTTGGATTGTGGTGCATGGTTAGACTTTTGCTTCAATGGTTGTGTTATGGAGCAGTATTTATGAGTTATATTATAATATACTTACCGTTTGATTTTTTGTGATTGGATATATTTTTTTCATGACTTGGGTAACTGGTGCAGATATTCTTTTTCAATTTCTGTGATGAAAGAAAAGATCATGTTATTGTAGGTAGTTTATAAAGACTGACAGGCCGATTCATGTAATAATTAGCGCGGCGCAAGTGGCCAAAAACGTGCGATTCGCAGTGGAATAGCGAAAATCGCAGTGCAAGTGCGAAAATCGCACGAAAAGCAGCGCACATCGATTCGTGGAAGGCCGTGCGCGAGAAAACCATCGGATGTGCGCTAAAAAAGTGTGCGGCGCACGTTGGCGCACAGGCCATCTAACGGCGTGCGCCAGGTCACAGCGAAAATCGCACAGGCCACAGTGAAAATCGCACATAGCGCGGCGCACACAACAAAAGTAGGCGGAACACGGGGCGTAACACTCAGAATGGGGAACAACTTGCCAAAATGTGGGCGTCACGGGGGAAGTACAGGGTGCAAGTGCGCGGAACGCCCACACGCTCGCCTACAACATGTATTCATGGAATCGAATAGGGCAAAAAAGCGCATGGTCAAACCAGCGCACAGGCACAAACACGACCGCCACAAGAAAGCAGGAGGTAGCGTCTCTGCACCTGTAATAAATGTGCGCCAAAAGGTGCGCCAACAAATAGCACCTATATACAGCTATGAAGAATGTCCTATACTGTGGCCCTCCAGGACAAATGACGTGCAAAGGGGTACCCACAAACACGGACACCCGCTGACTGAAAAATAACGTGTGCGTGTATTCCGGGGTGCGCGGGAAGTTTTACACGCGATTTGGCAGGGTACGTGGATTTCAGGGGTGCGCAGGAATTTCCACACGCGACTTGGCTGGGTACGTGGATCTCAGGGGTGCGCGGGAAGTCTCACACGCGATTTGGCAGGGTACGTGGATTTCAGGGGTGCGCGGGAAGTTCCACACGCAATTTGGCCGGGTACGTGCGCGGGAATTTCCACACACGATTTGGCTGGGTACGTGGATCTCAGGGGTGCGCGGGAAGTCTCACACACGATTTGGCAGGGTACGTGGATTTCAGGGGTGCGCGGGAAGTTCCACACGCGATTTGGCCGGGTACGTGCGCGGGAATTTCCACATGCGACTTGGCTGGGTACGTGGATCTCAGGGGTGCGCGGGAAGTCTCACACACGATTTGGCAGGGTACGTGGATTTCAGGGGTGCGCAGGAAGTTCCACACGCGATTTGGCCGGGTACGTGCACGGGAATTTCCACATGCGACTTGGCTGGGTACGTGGATCTCAGGGGTGCGCGGGAAGTCTCACACGCGATTTGGCAGGATACGTGGATTTCAGGGGTGCGCGGGAAGTTCAACACACGATTTGGTCGGGTACGTGCGCAGGAATTTCCACACGCGATTTGGCTGGGTACGTGGATCTCAGGGGTGCGCGGGAAGTCTCACACGCGATTTGGCAGGGTACGTGGATTTCAGGGGTGCGCGGGAAGTTCCACATGCGATTTGGCCGGGTACGTGCGCAGGAATTTCCACACGTGACTTGGCTGGGTACGTGGATCTCAGGGGTGCGCGGGAAGTCTCACACGCGATTTGGCAGGGTACGTGGATTTCAGGGGTGCGCGGGAAGTTCCACACGCGATTTGGCCGGGTACATGCGCAGGAATTTCCACACGCGATTTGGCTGGGTACGTGGATCTCAGGGGTGCGCGGGAAGTGGCACATGCGATTTGGCAGGGTACGTGGATTTCAGGGGTGCGCGGGAAGTTCCACACGCGATTTGGCCGGGTACGTGCGCGGGAATGTCCACACGCGATTTGGCTGGGTACGTGGATCTCAGGGGTACGCGGGAAATTCTACACGCGATTTCGCTGTGTGCTCGCAGGTATTCCCTGTACACCCTCCACGGCCCCTGCAGGCAGCCGACACCACAGGGGACTACCCTGCACACCTGCTCATGTCACCCAGCACCCCCACCCCCCAGCACTGTGGGGCACCCTCCACCAGGCCCCCACTCATATCCCTTATCACCCCCACCCGCCAGCATCCATGGGAACCCTCCACCAGGCCCCCACTCATGTCTCCCATCACCCCCACCCCCCAGCATTGCAGGGCACCCTCCACCAGGCCCCCACTCATGTCTCCCATCACCCCCACCCCCCAGCAGTGCAGGGCACCCTCCACCAGGCCCCCACTCATGTCCAACTCATGTCTCCCACCACCCCCACCCCCCAGCAGTGCAGGGGCACCCTCCACCAGGCCCCCACTCATGTCCCCCTGCACCCCCACCCCCCAGCATCCAGGGGCACCCTCCACCAGGCACCCACTCATGTCTCCCACCACCCCCACCCCCCAGCAGTGCAGGGGCAGCCTCCACCAGGCCCCCACTCATGTCTCCCACCCACCCCACCCCCCAGGACTGTGGGGCAGCCTCCACCAGGCCCCCACTCATGTCTCCCACCACCCCCACCCCCCAGCCACCAGGGGCAGCCTCCACCAGGCCCCCACTCATGTCTGCCACCACCCCCACCCCCCAGCAGTGCAGGAGCAGCCTCCACCAGGCCCCCACTCATGTCCCCCTGCACCCCCACCCCCCAGCATCCAGGGGCACCCTCCACCAGGACCCCACTCATGTCTCCAACCACCCCCACCCCCCAGCAGTGCAGGGGCACCCTCCACCAGGCCCCCACTCATGTCCCCCTGTACCCCCACCCCCCAGCATTGAAGGGCACCCTCCACCAGGCCGCCACTCATGTCTCCCACCACCCCCACCCCCCAGCAGTGCAGGGCACCCTCCACCAGGCCCCCACTCATGTCCAACTCATGTCTCCCACCACCCCACCCCCCAGCCACCAGGGGCAGCCTCCACCAGGCCCCCACTCATGTCTCCCACCACCCCCATCCCCCAGCAGTGCAGGGGCAGCCTCCACCAGGCCCCCACTCATGTCTCCCACCACCCCCACCCCCCAGCCACCAGGGGCAGCCTCCACCAGGCCCCCACTCATGTCTCCCACCACCCCCACCCCCCAGCAGTGCAGGGGCAGCCTCCACCAGGCCCCCACTCATGTCTCCCACCACCCCCACCCCCTAGCAGTGCAGGGGCAGCCTCCACCAGGCCCCAACTCATGTCTCCCACCCTCCACCCCCCCAGCACTGTGGGGCACCCTACACCAGGCCCCCACTCATGTCCAACTCATGTCTCCCACCACCACCACCCCCCAGCATCCAGGGGCACCCTCCACCAGGCCCCCACTCATGTCCAACTCATGTCTCCCACCACCCCCACCCCCCAGCCACCAGGGGCAGCCTCCACCAGGCCCCCACTCATGTCCCCCTGCACCCCCACCCCCCAGCATCCAGGGGCACCCTCCACCAGGCCCCCACTCATGTCTCCCACCACCCCCACCCCCCAGCATCCAGGGGCAGCCTCCACCAGGCCCCCACTCATGTCCAACTCATGTCTCCCACCACCCCCACCCCCCAGCCACCAGGGGCAGCCTCCACCAGGCCCCCACTCATGTCTCCCACCACCCCCACCCCCTAGCAGTGCAGGGGCAGCCTCCACCAGGCCCCCACTCATGTCCAAATCATGTCTCCCACCACCCCCACCCCCCAGCAGTGCAGGGGCAGCCTCCACCAGGCCCCCACTCATGTCCAACTCATGTCTCCCACCACCCACACCCCCCAGCCACCAGGGGCAGCCTCCACCAGGCCCCCACTCATGTCTCCCACCACCCCACCTCCCAGCAGTGCAGGGGCACCCTCCACCAGGCCCCCACTCATGTCTCCCATCACCCCCACCCCCCAGCATTGCAGGGCACCCTCCACCAGGCCCCCACTCATGTCTCCCATCACCCCCACCCCCCAGCAGTGCAGGGCACCTTCCACCAGGCCCCCACTCATGTCCAACTCATGTCTCCCACCACCCCCACCCCCCAGCAGTGCAGGGGCACCCTCCACCAGGCCCTCACTCATGTCCCCCTGCACCCCCACCCCCCAGCATCCAGGGGCAACCTCCACCAGGCCCCCACTCATGTCCCCCTGCACCCCCACCCCCCAGCCACCAGGGGCAGCCTCCACCAGGCCCCCACTCATGTCTCCCACCACCCCCATCCCCCAGCAGTGCAGGGGCAGCCTCCGACAGGCCCCCACTCATGTCTCCCACCCACCCCACCCCCTAGGACTGTGGGGCAGCCTCCACCAGGCCCCCACTCATGTCTCCCACCACCCCCACCCCCCAGCCACCAGGGGCAGCCTCCACCAGGCCCCCACTCATGTCTCCCACCACCCCCACCCCCCAGCAGTGCAGGGGCAGCCTCCACCAGGCCCCCACTCATGTCCCCCTGCACCCCCACCCACCAGCATCCAGGGGCACCCTCCACCAGGCCCCCACTCATGTCTCCCACCACCCCCACCCCCCAGCAGTGCAGGGGCACCCTCCACCAGGCCCCCACTCATGTCCCCCTGCACCCCCACCCCCCAGCATTGCAGGGCACCCTCCACCAGGCCGCCACTCATGTCTCCCACCACCCCCACCCCCCAGCAGTGCAGGTCACCCTCCACCAGGCCCCCACTCATGTCCAACTCATGTCTCCCGCCACCCCCACCCCCCAGCCACCAGGGGCAGCCTCCACCAGGCTCCCACTCATGTCTCCCACCACCCCCACCCCCCAGCAGTGCAGGGGCAGCCTCCACCAGGCCCCCACTCATGTCTCCCACCACCCCCACCCCCCAGCCACCAGGGGCAGCCTCCACCAGGCCCCAACTCATGTCTCCCACCACCCCCACCCCCCAGTGGTGCAGGGTCAGCCTCCACCAGGCCCCCACTCATGTCTCCCACCACCCCCACCCCCTAGCAGTGCAGGGGCAGCCTCCACCAGGCCCCCACTCATGTCTCCCACCACCCCACCCCCTAGCAGTGCAGGGGCAGCCTCCACCAGGCCCCCACTCATGTCTCCCACCACCCCCACCCCCTAGCAGTGCCGGGGCAGCCTCCACCAGGCCCCCACTCATGTCTCCCACCCTCCACCCCCCCCCAGCACTGTGGGGCACCCTACACCAGGCCCCCACTCATGTCCAACTCATGTCTCCCACCACCCCCACCCCCCAGCATCCAGGGGCACCCTCCACCAGGCCCCCACTCATGTCCAACTCATGTCCCCCTGCACCCCCACCCCCCAGCATCCAGGGGCACCCTCCACCAGGCCCCCACTCATGTCTCCCACCACCCCCACCCCCCAGCATCCAGGGGAACCCTCCACCAGGCCCCCACTCATGTCCAACTCATGTCTCCCACCACCCCCACCCCCCAGCCACCAGGGGCAGCCTCCACCAGGTCCCCACTCATGTCTCCCACCACCCCACCCCCTAGCAGTGCAGGGGCAGCCTTCACCAGGCCCCCACTCATGTCCAACTCATGTCTCCCACCACCCCCACCCCCCAGCAGTGCAGGGGCAGCCTCCACCAGGCCCCACTCATGTCCAACTCATGTCTCCCACCACCCCCACCCCCCAGCCACCAGGGGCAGCCTCCACCAGGCACCCACTCATGTCCAACTCATGTCTCCCACCACCCCCACCCCCCAGCCACCAGGGCCAGCCTCCACCAGGCCCCCACTCATGTCTCCCACCACCCCCACCCCCCAGCAGTGCAGGGGCAGCCTCCACCAGGCCCCCACTCATGTCCCCCTGCACCCCCACCCACCAGCATCCAGGGGCACCCTCCACCAGGCCCCCACTCATGTCTCCCACCACCCCCACCCCCCAGCAGTGCAGGGGCACCCTCCACCAGGCCCCCACTCATGTCCCCCTGCACCCCCACCCCCCAGCATTGCAGGGCACCCTCCACCAGGCCGCCACTCATGTCTCCCACCACCCCCACCCCCCAGCAGTGCAGGGCACCCTCCACCAGGCCCCCACTCATATCCAACTCATGTCTCCCGCCACCCCCACCCCCCAGCCACCAGGGGCAGCCTCCACCAGGCCCCCACTCATGTCTCCCACCACCACCACCCCCTAGCAGTGCAGGGGCAGCCTCCACCAGGCCCCCACTCATGTCCAACTCATGTCTCCCACCACCCCCACCCCCCAGCAGTGCAGGGGCAGCCTCCACCAGGCCCCCACTCATGTCCAACTCATGTCTCCCACCACCCCCACCCCCCAGCCACCAGGGGCAGCCTCCACCAGGCACCCACTCATGTCCAACTCATGTCTCCCACCACCCCCGCCCCCCAGCCACCAGGGCCAGCCTCCACCAGGCCCCCACTCATGTCTCCCACCACCCCCACCCCCCAGCAGTGCAGGGGCAGCCTCCACCAGGCCCCCACTCATGTCCCCCTGCACCCCCACCCCCCAGCATTGCAGGGCACCCTCCACCAGGCCGCCACTCATGTCTCCCACCACCCCCACCCCCCAGCAGTGTAGGGCACCCTCCACCAGGCCCCCACTCATATCCAACTCATGTCTCCCGCCACCCCCACCCCCCAGCCACCAGGGGCAGCCTCCACCAGGCCCCCACTCATGTCTCACCACCACCACCCCACCAGCAGTGCAGGGGCAGCCTCCACCAGGCCCACACTCATGTCTCCCACCACCCCCACCCCCCAGCCACCAGGGGCAGCCTCCACCAGGCCCCAACTCATGTCTCCCACCACCCCCACCCCCAGGCAGTGCAGGGTCAGCCTCCACCAGGCCCCCACTCATGTCTCCCACCACCCCCACCCCCTAGCAGTGCAGGGGCAGCCTCCACCAGGCCCCCACTCATGTCTCCCACCACCCCCACCCCCTAGCAGTGCAGGGGCAGCCTCCACCAGGCCCCCACTCATGTCTCCCACCCTCCACCCCCCCAGCACTGTGGGGCACCCTACACCAGGCCCCCACTCATGTCCAACTCATGTCTCCCACCACCCCCACCCCCCAGCATCCAGGGGCACCCTCCACCAGGCCCCCACTCATGTCCAACTCATGTCTCCCACCACCCCCACCCCCCAGCCACCAGGGGCAGACTCCACCAGGCCCCCACTCATGTCCCCCTGCACCCCCACCCCCCAGCATCCAGGGGCACCCTCCACCAGGCCCCCACTCATGTCTCCCACCACCCCCACCCCCCAGCATCCAGGGGCACCCTCCACCAGGCCCCCACTCATGTCCAACTCATGTCTCCCACCACCCCCACCCCCCAGCCACCAGCCACCAGGGGCAGCCTCCACCAGGCCCCCACTCATGTCTCCCACCACCCCACCCCCTAGCAGTGCAGGGGCAGCCTTCACCAGGCCCCCACTCATGTCCAACTCATGTCTCCCACCACCCCCACCCCCCAGCAGTGCAGGGGCAGCCTCCACCAGGCCCCCACTCATGTCCAACTCATGTCTCCCACCACCCCCACCCCCCAGCATCCAGGGGCACCCTCCACCAGGCCCCCACTCATGTCCAACTCATGTCTCCCACCACCCGCACCCGCCAGCCACCAGGGGCAGCCTCCACCAGGCCCCCACTCATGTCTCCCACCACCCCCACCCCCCAGCAGTGCAGGGGCAGCCTCCACCAGGCCCCCACTCATGTCTCCCACCCCCGACCCCCCCAAGCACTCTGGGGCACCCTCCACCAGGCCCCCACTCATGTCCAACTCATGTCTCCCGCCACCCCCACCCCCCAGCATCCAGGGGCACCCTCCACCAGGCCCCCACTCATGTCCAACTCATGTCTCCCACCACCCCCACCCCCCAGCCACCAGGGGCAGCCTCCACCAGGCACCCACTCATGTCTCCCACCACCCCCACCCCCCAGCAGTGCAGGGGCAGCCTCCACCAGGCCCCCACTCATGTCTCCCACCCCCGACCCCCCCAAGCACTCTGGGGCACCCTCCACCAGGCCCCCACTCATGTCCAACTCATGTCTCCCGCCACCCCCACCCACCAGCATCCAGGGGCACCCTCCACCAGGCCCCCACTCATGTCTCCCACCACCCCCACCCCCCAGCAGTGCAGGGGCACCCTCCACCAGGCCCCCACTCATGTCCCCCTGCACCCCCACCCCCCAGCATTGCAGGGCACCCTCCACCAGGCCGCCACTCATGTCTCCCACCACCCCCACCCCCCAGCAGTGCAGGGCACCCTCCACCAGGCCCCCACTCATATCCAACTCATGTCTCCCGCCACCCCCACCCCCCAGCCACCAGGGGCAGCCAACACCAGGCCCCCACTCATGTCTCCCACCACCACCACCCCCTAGCAGTGCAGGGGCAGCCTCCACCAGGCCCCCACTCATGTCCAACTCATGTCTCCCACCACCCCCACCCCCCAGCAGTGCAGGGGCAGCCTCCACCAGGCCCCCACTCATGTCCAACTCATGTCTCCCACCACCCCCACCCCCCAGCCACCAGGGGCAGCCTCCACCAGGCACCCACTCATGTCCAACTCATGTCTCCCACCACCCCCACCCCCCAGCCACCAGGGCCAGCCTCCACCAGGCCCCCACTCATGTCTCCCACCACCCCCACCCCCCAGCAGTGCAGGGGCAGCCTCCACCAGGCCCCCACTCATGTCCCCCTGCACCCCACCCACCAGCATCCAGGGGCACCCTCCACCAGGCCCCCACTCATGTCTCCCACCACCCCCACCCCCCAGCAGTGCAGGGGCACCCTCCACCAGGCCCCCACTCATGTCCCCCTGCACCCCCACCCCCCAGCATTGCAGGGCACCCTCCACCAGGCCGCCACTCATGTCTCCCACCACCCCCACCCCCCAGCAGTGCAGGGCACCCTCCACCAGGCCCCCACTCATATCCAACTCATGTCTCCCGCCACCCCCACCCCCCAGCCACCAGGGGCAGCCTCCACCAGGCCCCCACTCATGTCTCACCACCACCACCCCACCAGCAGTGCAGGGGCAGCCTCCACCAGGCCCCCACTTATGTCTCCCACCACCCCCACCCCCCAGCCACCAGGGGCAGCCTCCACCAGGCCCCAACTCATGTCTCCCACCACCCCCACCCCCAGGCAGTGCAGGGTCAGCCTCCACCAGGCCCCCACTCATGTCTCCCACCACCCCCACCCCCTAGCAGTGCAGGGGCAGCCTCCACCAGGCCCCCACTCATGTCTCTCACCACCCCCACCCCCTAGCAGTGCAGGGGCAGCCTCCACCAGGCCCCCACTCATGTCTCCCACCCTCCACCCCCCCAGCACTGTGGGGCACCCTACACCAGGCCCCCACTCATGTCCAACTCATGTCTCCCACCACCCCCACCCCCCAGCATCCAGGGGCACCCTCCACCAGGCCCCCACTCATGTCCAACTCATGTCTCCCACCACCCCCACCCCCAGCCACCAGGGGCAGACTCCACCAGGCCCCCACTCATGTCCCCCTGCACCCCCACCCCCCAGCATCCAGGGGCACCCTCCACCAGGCCCCCACTCATGTCTCACACCACCCCCACCCCCCAGCATCCAGGGGCACCCTCCACCAGGCCCCCACTCATGTCCAACTCATGTCTCCCACCACCCCCACCCCCCAGCCACCAGGGGCAGCCTCCACCAGGCCCCCACTCATGTCTCCCACCACCCCACCCCCTAGCAGTGCAGGGGCAGCCTTCACCAGGCCCCCACTCATGTCCAACTCATGTCTCCCACCACCCCCACCCCCCAGCAGTGCAGGGGCAGCCTCCACCAGGCCCCCACTCATGTCCAACTCATGTCTCCCACCACCCCCACCCCCCAGCATCCAGGGGCACCCTCCACCAGGCCCCCACTCATGTCCAACTCATGTCTCCCACCACCCGCACCCGCCAGCCACCAGGGGCAGCCTCCACCAGGCCCCCACTCATGTCTCCCACCACCCCCACCCCCCAGCAGTGCAGGGGCAGCCTCCACCAGGCCCCCACTCATGTCTCCCACCCCCGACCCCCCCAAGCACTCTGGGGCACCCTCCACCAGGCCCCCACTCATGTCCAACTCATGTCTCCCGCCACCCCCACCCCCCAGCATCCAGGGGCACCCTCCACCAGGCCCCCACTCATGTCCAACTCATGTCTCCCACCACCCCCACCCCCCAGCCACCAGGGGCAGCCTCCACCAGGCACCCACTCATGTCCAACTCATGTCTCCCACCACCCCCACCCCCCAGCCACCAGGGCCAGCCTCCACCAGGCCCCCACTCATGTCTCCCACCACCCCCACCCCCCAGCAGTGCAGGGGCAGCCTCCACCGGGCCCCCACTCATGTCCCCCTGCACCCCCACCCACCAGCATCCAGGGGCACCCTCCACCAGGCCCCCACTCATGTCTCCCACCACCCCCACCCCCCAGCAGTGCAGGGGCACCCTCCACCAGGCACCCACTCATGTCCCCCTGCACCCCCACCCCCCAGCATTGCAGGGCACCCTCCACCAGGCCGCCACTCATGTCTCCCACCACCCCCACCCCCCAGCAGTGCAGGGCACCCTCCACCAGGCCCCCACTCATATCCAACTCATGTCTCCCGCCACCCCCACCCCCCAACCACCAGGGGCAGCCTCCACCAGGCCCCCACTCATGTCTCACCACCACCACCCCACCAGCAGTGCAGGGGCAGCCTCCACCAGGACCCCACTCATGTCTCCCACCACCCCCACCCCCCAGCCACCAGGGGCAGCCTCCACCAGGCCCCAACTCATGTCTCCCACCACCCCCACCCCCAGGCAGTGCAGGGTCAGCCTCCACCAGGCCCCCACTCATGTCTCCCACCACCCCCACCCCCTAGCAGTGCAGGGGCAGCCTCCACCAGGCCCCCACTCATGTCTCCCACCACCCCCACCCCCTAGCAGTGCAGGGGCAGCCTCCACCAGGCCCCCACTCATGTCTCCCACCCTCCACACCCCCAGCACTGTGGGGCACCCTACACCAGGCCCCCACTCATGTCCAACTCATGTCTCCCACCACCCCCACCCCCCAGCATCCAGGGGCACCCTCCACCAGGCCCCCACTCATGTCCAACTCATGTCTCCCACCACCCCCACCCCCCAGCCACCAGGGGCAGACTCCACCAGGCCCCCACTCATGTCCCCCTGCACCCCCACCCCCCAGCATCCAGGGGCACCCTCACCAGGCCCCCACTCATGTCTCCCACCACCCCCACCCCCCAGCATCCAGGGGCACCTTCCACCAGGCCCCCACTCATGTCCAACTCATGTCTCCCACCACCCCCACCCCCCAGCCACCAGGGGCAGCCTCCACCAGGCCCCCACTCATGTCTCCCACCACCCCACCCCCTAGCAGTGCAGGGGCAGCCTTCACCAGGCCCCCACTCATGTCCAACTCATGTCTCCCACCACCCCCACCCCCCAGCAGTGCAGGGGCAGCCTCCACCAGGCCCCCACTCATGTCCAACTCATGTCTCCCACCCCCGACCCCCCCAAGCACTCTGGGGCACCCTCCACCAGGCCCCCATTCATGTCCAACTCATGTCTCCCGCCACCCCCACCCCCCAGCATCCAGGGGCACCCTCCACCAGGCCCCCACTCATGTCCAACTCATGTCTCCCACCACCCCCACCCCCCAGCCACCAGGGGCAGCCTCCACCAGGCCCCCACTCATGTCCCCCTGCACCCCCACCCCCCAGCATCCAGGGGCACCCTCCACCAGGCCCCCACTCATGTCTCCCACCACCCCACCCCCCAGCATCCAGGGGCACCCTCCACCAGGCCCCCACTCATGTCCAACTCATGTCTCCCACCACCCCCACCCCCAGCCACCAGGGGCAGCCTCCACCAGGCCCCCACTCATGTCTCCCACCACCCCCACCCCCTAGCAGTGCAGGGGCAGCCTCCACCAGGCCCCCACTCATGTCCAACTCATGTCTCCCACCACCCCCACCCCCGAGCAGTGCAGGGGCCGCCTCCACCAGGCCCCCACTCATGTCCAACTCATGTCTCCCACCACCCCCACCCCCCAGCCACCAGGGGCAGCCTCCACCAGGCACCCACTCATGTCCAACTCATGTCTCCCACCACCCCCACCCCCCAGCCACCAGGGGCAGCCTCCACCAGGCCCCCACTCATGTCTCCCACCACCCCCACCCCCTAGCAGTGCAGGGGCAGCCTCCACCAGGCCCCCACTCATGTCCAACTCATGTCTCCCACCACCCCCACCCCCCAGCAGTGCAGTGGCAGCCTCCACCAGGCCCCCACTCATGTCCAACTCATGTCTCCCACCACCCCCACCCCCCAGCCACCAGGGGCAGCCTCCAACAGGCACCCACTCATGTCTCCCACCACCCCCACCCCCCAGCAGTGCAGGGGCAGCCTCCACCAGGCCCCCACTCATTTCTCCCACCACCCCCACCCCCTAGCAGTGCAGGGGCAGCCTCCACCAGGCCCCCACTCATGTCTCCCACCACCCCCAACCCCCTAGCAGTGCAGGGGCAGCCTCCACCAGGCCCCCACCCATGTCTCCCACCCCCCCAGCACTGTGGGGCACCCTCCACCAGGCCCCCAATCATGTCCAACTCATGTCTCCCACCACCCCCACCCCCCAGCAGTGCAGTGGCAGCCTCCACCAGGCCCCCACTCATGTCCAACTCATGTCTCCCACCACCCCCACCCCCCAGCCACCAGGGGCAGCCTCCACCAGGCACCCACTCATGTCTCCCACCACCCCCACCCCCCAGCAGTGCAGGGGCAGCCTCCACCAGGCCCCCACTCATTTCTCCCACCACCCCCACCCCCTAGCAGTGCAGGGGCAGCCTCCACCAGGCCCCCACTCATGTCCAACTCATGTCTCCCGCCACCCCCACCCCCCAGCATCCAGGGGCACCCTCCACCAGGCCCCCACTCATGTCCAACTCATGTCTCCCACCACCCCCACCCCCCAGCCACCAGGGGCAGCCTCCACCAGGCACCCACTCATGTCCAACTCATGTCTCCCACCACCCCCACCCCCCAGCCACCAGGGCCAGCCTCCACCAGGCCCCCACTCATGTCTCCCACCACCCCCACCCCCCAGCAGTGCAGGGGCAGCCTCCACCAGGCCCCCACTCATGTCCCCCTGCACCCCCACCCACCAGCATCCAGGGGCACCCTCCACCAGGCCCCCACTCATGTCTCCCACCACCCCCACCCCCCAGCAGTGCAGGGGCACCCTCCACCAGGCACCCACTCATGTCCCCCTGCACCCCCACCCCCCAGCATTGCAGGGCACCCTCCACCAGGCCGCCACTCATGTCTCCCACCACCCCCACCCCCCAGCAGTGCAGGGCACCCTCCACCAGGCCCCCACTCATATCCAACTCATGTCTCCCGCCACCCCCACCCCCCAGCCACCAGGGGCAGCCTCCACCAGGCCCCCACTCATGTCTCACCACCACCACCCCACCAGCAGTGCAGGGGCAGCCTCCACCAGGACCCCACTCATGTCTCCCACCACCCCCACCCCCCAGCCACCAGGGGCAGCCTCCACCAGGCCCCAACTCATGTCTCCCACCACCCCCACCCCCAGGCAGTGCAGGGTCAGCCTCCACCAGGCCCCCACTCATGTCTCCCACCACCCCCACCCCCTAGCAGTGCAGGGGCAGCCTCCACCAGGCCCCCACTCATGTCTCCCACCACCCCCACCCCCTAGCAGTGCAGGGGCAGCCTCCACCAGGCCCCCACTCATGTCTCCCACCCTCCACACCCCCAGCACTGTGGGGCACCCTACACCAGGCCCCCACTCATGTCCAACTCATGTCTCCCACCACCCCCACCCCCCAGCATCCAGGGGCACCCTCCACCAGGCCCCCACTCATGTCCAACTCATGTCTCCCACCACCCCCACCCCCCAGCCACCAGGGGCAGACTCCACCAGGCCCCACTCATGTCCCCCTGCACCCCCACCCCCCAGCATCCAGGGGCACCCTCACCAGGCCCCCACTCATGTCTCCCACCACCCCCACCCCCCAGCATCCAGGGGCACCTTCCACCAGGCCCCCACTCATGTCCAACTCATGTCTCCCACCACCCCCACCCCCCAGCCACCAGGGGCAGCCTCCACCAGGCCCCCACTCATGTCTCCCACCACCCCACCCCCTAGCAGTGCAGGGGCAGCCTTCACCAGGCCCCCACTCATGTCCAACTCATGTCTCCCACCACCCCCACCCCCCAGCAGTGCAGGGGCAGCCTCCACCAGGCCCCCACTCATGTCCAACTCATGTCTCCCACCCCCGACCCCCCAAGCACTCTGGGGCACCCTCCACCAGGCCCCCATTCATGTCCAACTCATGTCTCCCGCCACCCCCACCCCCCAGCATCCAGGGGCACCCTCCACCAGGCCCCCACTCATGTCCAACTCATGTCTCCCACCACCCCCACCCCCCAGCCACCAGGGGCAGCCTCCACCAGGCCCCCACTCATGTCCCCCTGCACCCCCACCCCCCAGCATCCAGGGGCACCCTCCACCAGGCCCCCACTCATGTCTCCCACCACCCCACCCCCCAGCATCCAGGGGCACCCTCCACCAGGCCCCCACTCATGTCCAACTCATGTCTCCCACCACCCCCACCCCCAGCCACCAGGGGCAGCCTCCACCAGGCCCCCACTCATGTCTCCCACCACCCCCACCCCCTAGCAGTGCAGGGGCAGCCTCCACCAGGCCCCCACTCATGTCCAACTCATGTCTCCCACCACCCCCACCCCCGAGCAGTGCAGGGGCCGCCTCCACCAGGCCCCCACTCATGTCCAACTCATGTCTCCCACCACCCCCACCCCCCAGCCACCAGGGGCAGCCTCCACCAGGCACCCACTCATGTCCAACTCATGTCTCCCACCACCCCCACCCCCCAGCCACCAGGGGCAGCCTCCACCAGGCCCCCACTCATGTCTCCCACCACCCCCACCCCCTAGCAGTGCAGGGGCAGCCTCCACCAGGCCCCCACTCATGTCCAACTCATGTCTCCCACCACCCCCACCCCCCAGCAGTGCAGTGGCAGCCTCCACCAGGCCCCCACTCATGTCCAACTCATGTCTCCCACCACCCCCAACCCCCACCCCCAGCCACCAGGGGCAGCCTCCAACAGGCACCCACTCATGTCTCCCACCACCCCCACCCCCCAGCAGTGCAGGGGCAGCCTCCACCAGGCCCCCACTCATTTCTCCCACCACCCCCACCCCCTAGCAGTGCAGGGGCAGCCTCCACCAGGCCCCCACTCATGTCTCCCACCACCCCCAACCCCCTAGCAGTGCAGGGGCAGCCTCCACCAGGCCCCCACCCATGTCTCCCACCCCCCCAGCACTGTGGGGCACCCTCCACCAGGCCCCCAATCATGTCCAACTCATGTCTCCCACCACCCCCACCCCCCAGCAGTGCAGTGGCAGCCTCCACCAGGCCCCCACTCATGTCCAACTCATGTCTCCCACCACCCCCACCCCCCAGCCACCAGGGGCAGCCTCCACCAGGCACCCACTCATGTCTCCCACCACCCCCACCCCCCAGCAGTGCAGGGGCAGCCTCCACCAGGCCCCCACTCATTTCTCCCACCACCCCCACCCCCTAGCAGTGCAGGGGCAGCCTCCACCAGGCCCCCACTCATGTCCAACTCATGTCTCCCACCACCCCCACCCCCCAGCAGTGCAGTGGCAGCCTCCACCAGGCCCCCACTCATGTCCAACTCATGTCTCCCACCACCCCCACCCCCCTGCCACCAGGGGCAGCCTCCACCAGGCACCCACTCATGTATCCCACCACCCCCACCCCCCAGCAGTGCAGGGGCAGCCTCCACCAGGCCCCCACTCATTTCTCGCACCACCCCCACCCCCTAGCAGTGCAGG
Organism: Ambystoma mexicanum; assembly: GCF_040938575.1. Taxonomy (NCBI): domain Eukaryota; kingdom Metazoa; phylum Chordata; class Amphibia; order Caudata; family Ambystomatidae; genus Ambystoma; species Ambystoma mexicanum. Next base: position 822,661,916 of record NC_090933.1, read on the forward strand.
GGCAGCCTCCACCAGGCCCCCACTCATGTCTCCCACCACCCCCACCACCTAGCAGTGCAGGGGCAGCCTCCACCAGGCCCCCACTCATGTCTCCCTCCACCCCACCCCCTAGCAGTGCAGGGGCAGCCTCCACCAGGCCCCCACTCATGTCTCCCGCCCCCCACCCCCCCCAAGCACTGTGGGGCACCCTCCACCAGGCCCCCACTCATGTCCAACTCATGTCTCCCACCACCCCCACCCCCCAGCATCCAGGGGCACCCTCCACCAGGCCCCCACTCATGTCCAACTCATGTCTCCCACCACCCCCACCCCCCAGCCACCAGGGGCAGCCTCCACCAGGCCCCCACTCATGTCTCCCACCACCCCCACCCCCCAGCAGAGCAGGGGCAGCCTCCACCAGGCCCCCACTCATGTCTCCCACCACCCCCACCCCCAGCCACCAGGGGCAGCCTCCACCAGGCCCCCACTCATGTCTCCCACCACCCCCACCCCCCAGCAGTGCAGGGGCAGCCTACACCAGGCCCCCACTCATGTCTCCCACCACCCCCACCCCCTAGCAGTGCAGGGGCAGCCTCCACCAGGCCCCCACTCATGTCTCCCACCACCCCACCCCCTAGCAGTGCAGGGGCAGCCTCCACCAGGCCCCCACTCATGTCTCCCACCCCCCACCCCCCCAAGCACTGTGGGGCACCCTCCACCAGGCCCCCACTCATGTCCAACTCATGTCTCCCACCACCCCCACCCCCCAGCATCCAGGGGCACCCTCCACCAGGCCCCCACTCATGTCCAACTCATGTCTCCCACCACCCCCACCCCCCAGCCACCAGGGGCAGCCTCCACCAGGCCCCCACTCATGTCTCCCACCACCCCCACCCCCCAGCAGAGCAGGGGCAGCCTCCACCAGGCCCCCACTCATGTCTCCCACCACCCCCACCCCCAGCTACCAGGGGCAGCCTCCACCAGGCCCCCACTCATGTCTCCCACCACCCCCACCCCCCAGCAGTGCAGGGGCAGCCTCCACCAGGCCCCCACTCATGTCTCCCACCACCCCCACCCCCTAGCAGTGCAGGGGCAGCCTCCACCAGGCCCCCACTCATGTCTCCCACCACCCCACCCACTAGCAGTGCAGGGGCAGCCTCCACCAGGCCCCCACTCATGTCTCCCACCCCCCATCCCCCCAAGCACTGTGGGGCACCCTCCACCAGGCCCCCACTCATGTCCAACTCATGTCTCCCACCACCCCCACCCCCCAGCATCCAGGGGCACCCTCCACCAGGCCCCCACTCATGTCCAACTCATGTCTCCCACCACCCCCACCCCCCAGCCACCAGGGGCAGCCTCCACCAGGCCCCCACTCATGTCCCCCCCGCATCCCCACCCCCCAGCATCCAGGGGCACCCTCCACCAGGCCCCCACTCATGTCTCCGACCACCCCCACCCCCCAGCAGTGCAGGGGCACCCTCCACCAGGCCCCCACTCATGTCCCCCTGTACCCCCACCCCCCAGCATTGCAGGGCACCCTCCACCAGGCCGCCACTCATGTCTCCCACCACCCCCACCCCCCAGCAGTGCAGGGCACCCTCCACCAGGCCCCCACTCATGTCCAACTCATGTCTCCCACCACCCCCACCCCCCAGCCACCAGGGGCAGCCTCCACCAGGCCCCCACTCATGTCTCCCACCACCCCACCCACTAGCAGTGCAGGGGCAGCCTTCACCAGGCCCCCACTCATGTCCAACTCATGTCTCCCACCACCCCCACCCGCCAGCCACCAGGGGCAGCCTCCACCAGGCCCCCACTCATGTCTCCCACCACCCCCACCCCCCAGCAGTGCAGGGGCAGCCTCCACCAGGCCCCCACTCATGTCTCCCACCCCCGACCCCCCCAAGCACTCTGGGGCACCCTCCACCAGGCCCCCACTCATGTCCAACTCATGTCTCCCGCCACCCCCACCCCCCAGCATCCAGGGGCACCCTCCACCAGGCCCCCACTCATGTCCAACTCATGTCTCCCACCACCCCCACCCCCCAGCCACCAGGGGCAGCCTCCACCAGGCCCCCACTCATGTCCCCCTGCACCCCCACCCCCCAGCATCCAGGGGCACCCTCCACCAGGCCCCCACTCATGTCTCCCACCACCCCACCCCCCAGCATCCAGGGGCACCCTCCACTAGGCCCCCACTCATGTCCAACTCATGTCTCCCACCACCCCCACCCCCAGCCACCAGGGGCAGCCTCCACCAGGCCCCCACTCATGTCTCCCACCACCCCCACCCCCTAGCAGTGCAGGGGCAGCCTCCACCAGGCCCCCACTCATGTCCAACTCATGTCTCCCACCACCCCCACCCCCGAGCAGTGCAGGGGCCGCCTCCACCAGGCCCCCACTCATGTCCAACTCATGTCTCCCACCACCCCCACCCCCCAGCCACCAGGGGCAGCCTCCACCAGGCACCCACTCATGTCCAACTCATGTCTCCTACCACCCCCACCCCCCAGCCACCAGGGGCAGCCTCCACCAGGCCCCCACTCATGTCTCCCACCACCCCCACCCCCTAGCAGTGCAGGGGCAGCCTCCACCAGGCCCCCACTCATGTCCAACTCATGTCTCCCACCACCCCCACCCCCCAGCAGTGCAGTGGCAGCCTCCACCAGGCCCCCACTCATGTCCAACTCATGTCTCCCACCACCCCCACCCCCCAGCCACCAGGGGCAGCCTCCACCAGGCACCCACTCATGTCTCCCACCACCCCCACCCCCCAGCAGTGCAGGGGCAGCCTCCACCAGGCCCCCACTCATTTCTCCCACCACCCCCACCCCCTAGCAGTGCAGGGGCAGCCTCCACCAGGCCCCCACTCATGTCTCCCACCACCCCCAACCCCCTAGCAGTGCAGGGGCAGCCTCCACCAGGCCCCCACCCATGTCTCCCACCCCCCACCCCCCCCAGCACTGTGGGGCACCCTCCACCAGGCCCCCACTCATGTCCAACTCATGTCTCCCACCACCCCCACCCCCCAGCAGTGCAGTGGCAGCCTCCACCAGGCCCCCACTCATGTCCAACTCATGTCTCCCACCACCCCCACCCCCCAGCCACCAGGGGCAGCATCCACCAGGCACCCACTCATGTCTCCCACCACCCCCACCCCCCAGCAGTGCAGGGGCAGCCTCCACCAGGCCCCCACTCATTTCTCCCACCACCCCCACCCCCTAGCAGTGCAGGGGCAGCCTCCACCAGGCCCCCACTCATGTCCAACTCATGTCTCCCACCACCCCCACCCCCCAGCAGTGCAGTGGCAGCCTCCACCAGGCCCCCACTCATGTCCAACTCATGTCTCCCACCACCCCCACCCCCCAGCCACCAGGGGCAGCCTCCACCAGGCACCCACTCATGTATCCCACCACCCCCATCCCCCAACAGTGCAGGGGCAGCCTCCACCAGGCCCCCACTCATTTCTCCCACCGCCCCCACCCCCTAGCAGTGCAGGGGCAGCCTCCACCAGGCCCCCACTCATGTCTCCCACCACCCCCACCCCCTAGCAGTGCAGGGGCAGCCTCCACCAGGCCCCCACTCATGTCTCCCTCCACCCCACCCCCTAGCAGTGCAGGGGCAGCCTCCACCAGGCCCCCACTCATGTCTCCCGCCCCCCACCCCCCCAAGCACTGTGGGGCACCCTCCACCAGGCCCCACTCATGTCCAACTCATGTCTCCCACCACCCCCACCCCCCAGCATCCAGGGGCACCCTCCACCAGGCCCCCACTCATGTCCAACTCATGTCTCCCACCACCCTCACCCCCCAGCCACCAGGGGCAGCCTCCACCAGGCCCCCACTCATGTCTCCCACCACCCCCACTCCCCAGCAGAGCAGGGGCAGCCTCCACCAGGCCCCCACTCATGTCTCCCACCACCCCCACCCCCAGCCACCAGGGGCAGCCTCCACCAGGCCTCCACTCATGTCTCCCACCACCCCCACCCCCCAGCAGTGCAGGGGCAGCCTACACCAGGCCCCCACTCATGTCTCCCACCACCCCCACCCCCTAGCAGTGCAGGGGCAGCCTCCACCAGGCCCCCACTCATGTCTCCCACCACCCCACCCCCTAGCAGTGCAGGGGCAGCCTCCACCAGGCCCCCACTCATGTCTCCCACCCCCCACCCCCCCAAGCACTGTGGGGCACCCTCCACCAGGCCCCCACTCATGTCCAACTCATGTCTCCCACCACCCCCACCCCCCAGCATCCAGGGGCACCCTCCACCAGGCCCCCACTCATGTCCAACTCATGTCTCCCACCACCCCCACCCCCCAGCCACCAGGGGCAGCCTCCACCAGCCCCCCACTCATGTCTCCCACCACCCCCACCCCCCAGCAGTGCAGGGGCAGCCTCCACCAGGCCCCCACTCATGTCTCCCACCACCCCCACCCCCTAGCAGTGCAGGGGCAGCCTCCACCAGGCCCCCACTCATGTCTCCCACCACCCCACCCACTAGCAGTGCAGGGGCAGCCTCCACCAGGCCCCCACTCATGTCTCCCACCCCCCACCCCCCCAAGCACTGTGGGGCACCCTCCACCAGGCCCCCACTCATGTCCAACTCATGTCTCCCACCACCCCCACCCCCCAGCATCCAGGGGCACCCTCCACCAGGCCCCCACTCATGTCCAACTCATGTCTCCCACCACCCCCACCCCCCAGCCACCAGGGGCAGCCTCCACCAGGCCCCCACTCATGTCCCCCCCGCATCCCCACCCCCCAGCATCCAGGGGCACCCTCCACCAGGCCCCCACTCATGTCTCCGACCACCCCCACCCCCCAGCAGTGCAGGGGCACCCTCCACCAGGCCCCCACTCATGTCCCCCTGTACCCCCACCCCCCAGCATTGCAGGGCACCCTCCACCAGGCCGCCACTCATGTCTCCCACCACCCCCACCCCCCAGCAGTGCAGGGCACCCTCCACCAGGCCCCCACTCATGTCCAACTCATGTCTCCCACCACCCCCACCCCCCAGCCACCAGGGGCAGCCTCCACCAGGCCCCACTCATGTCTCCCACCACCCCACCCCCTAGCAGTGCAGGGGCAGCCTTCACCAGGCTCCCACTCATGTCCAACTCATGTCTCCCACCACCCCCACCCGCCAGCCACCAGGGGCAGCCTCCACCAGGCCCCCACTCATGTCTCCCACCACCCCCACCCCCCAGCAGTGCAGGGGCAGCCTCCACCAGGCCCCCACTCATGTCTCCCACCCCCGACCCCCCCAAGCACTCTGGGGCACCCTCCACCAGGCCCCCACTCATGTCCAACTCATGTCTCCCGCCACCCCCACCCCCCAGCATCCAGGGGCACCCTCCACCAGGCCCCCACTCATGTCCAACTCATGTCTCCCACCACCCCCACCCCCCAGCCACCAGGGGCAGCCTCCACCAGGCCCCCACTCATGTCCCCCTGCACCCCCACCCCCCAGCATCCAGGGGCACCCTCCACCAGGCCCCCACTCATGTCTCCCACCACCCCACCCCCCCAGCATCCAGGGGCACCCTCCACCAGGCCCCCACTCATGTCCAACTCATGTCTCCCACCACCCCCACCCCCGAGCCACCAGGGGCAGCCTCCACCAGGCCCCCACTCATGTCTCCCACCACCCCCACCCCCTAGCAGTGCAGGGGCAGCCTCCACCAGGCCCCCACTCATGTCCAACTCATGTCTCCCACCACCCCCACCCCCAGCCACCAGGGGCAGCCTCCACCAGGCACCCACTCATGTCCAACTCATGTCTCCCACCACCCCCACCCCCCAGCCACCAGGGGCAGCCTCCACCAGGCCCCCACTCATGTCTCCCACCACCCCCACCCCCTAGCAGTGCAGGGGCAGCCTCCACCAGGCCCCCACTCATGTCCAACTCATGTCTCCCACCACCCCCACCCCCCAGCAATGCAGTGGCAGCCTCCACCAGGCCCCCACTCATGTCCAACTCATGTCTCCCACCACCCCCACCCCCCAGCCACCAGGGGCAGCCTCCACCAGGCACCCACTCATGTCTCCCACCACCCCCACCCCCCAGCAGTGCAGGGGCAGCCTCCACCAGGCCCCCACTCATTTCTCCCACCACCCCCACCCCCTAGCAGTGCAGGGGCAGCCTCCACCAGGCCCCCACTCATGTCTCCCACCACCCCCAACCCCCTAGCAGTGCAGGGGCAGCCTCCACCAGGCCCCCACCCATGTCTCCCACCCCCCACCCCCCCCAGCACTGTGGGGCACCCTCCACCAGGCCCCCACTCATGTCCAACTCATGTCTCCCACCACCCCCACCCCCCAGCAGTGCAGTGGCAGCCTCCACCAGGCCCCCACTCATGTCCAACTCATGTCTCCCACCACCCCCACCCCCCAGCCACCAGGGGCAGCCTCCACCAGGCACCCACTCATGTCTCCCACCACCCCACCCCCCAGCAGTGCAGGGGCAGCCTCCACCAGGCCCCCACTCATTTCTCCCACCACCCCCACCCCCTAGCAGTGCAGGGGCAGCCTCCACCAGGCCCCCACTCATGTCCAACTCATGTCTCCCACCACCCCACCCCCCAGCAGTGCAGTGGCAGCCTCCACCAGGCCCCCACTCATGTCCAACTCATGTCTCCCACCACCCCCACCCCCCAGCCACCAGGGGCAGCCTCCACCAGGCACCCACTCATGTATCCCACCACCCCCACCCCCCAGCAGTGCAGGGGCAGCCTCCACCAGGCCCCCACTCATTTCTCCCACCACCCCCACCCCCTAGCAGTGCAGGGGCAGCCTCCACCAGGCCCCCACTCATGTCTCCCACCACCCCCACCCCCTAGCAGTGCAGGGGCAGCCTCCACCAGGCCCCCACTCATGTCTCCCTCCACCCCACCCCCTAGCAGTGCAGGGGCAGCCTCCACCAGGCCCCCACTCATGTCTCCCGCCCCCCACCCCCCCCCCAAGCACTGTGGGGCACCCTCCACCAGGCCCCCACTCATGTCCAACTCATGTCTCCCACCACCCCACCCCCCAGCATCCAGGGGCACCCTCCACCAGGCCCCCACTCATGTCCAACTCATGTCTCCCACCACCCCCACCCCCCAGCCACCAGGGGCAGCCTCCACCAGGCCCCCACTCATGTCTCCCACCACCCCCACCCCCCAGCAGAGCAGGGGCAGCCTCCACCAGGCCCCCACTCATGTCTCCCACCACCCCCACCCCCAGCCACCAGGGGCAGCCTCCACCAGGCCCCCACTCATGTCTCCCACCACCCCCACCCCCTAGCAGTGCAGGGGCAGCCTCCACCAGGCCCCCACTCATGTCCAACTCATGTCTCCCACCACCCCCACCCCCCAGCCACCAGGGGCAGCCTCCACCAGGCACCCACTCATGTCCAACTCATGTCTCCCACCACCCCCACCCCCCAGCCACCAGGGGCAGCCTCCACCAGGCCCCCACTCATGTCTCCCACCACCCCCACCCCCTAGCAGTGCAGGGGCAGCCTCCACCAGGCCCCCACTCATGTCCAACTCATGTCTCCCACCACCCCCACCCCCCAGCAATGCAGTGGCAGCCTCCACCAGGCCCCCACTCATGTCCAACTCATGTCTCCCACCACCCCCACCCCCCAGCCACCAGGGGCAGCCTCCACCAGGCACCCACTCATGTCTCCCACCACCCCCACCCCCCAGCAGTGCAGGGGCAGCCTCCACCAGGCCCCCACTCATTTCTCCCACCACCCCCACCCCCTAGCAGTGCAGGGGCAGCCTCCACCAGGCCCCCACTCATGTCTCCCACCCCCCCAACCCCCTAGCAGTGCAGGGGCAGCCTCCACCAGGCCCCCACCCATGTCTCCCACCCCCCACCCCCCCCAGCACTGTGGGGCACCCTCCACCAGGCCCCCACTCATGTCCAACTCATGTCTCCCACCACCCCCACCCCCCAGCAGTGCAGTGGCAGCCTCCACCAGGCCCCCACTCATGTCCAACTCATGTCTCCCACCACCCCCACCCCCCAGCCACCAGGGGCAGCCTCCACCAGGCACCCACTCATGTCTCCCACCACCCCACACCCCAGCAGTGCAGGGGCAGCCTCCACCAGGCCCCCACTCATTTCTCCCACCACCCCCACCCCCTAGCAGTGCAGGGGCAGCCTCCACCAGGCCCCCACTCATGTCCAACTCATGTCTCCCACCACCCCACCCCCCAGCAGTGCAGTGGCAGCCTCCACCAGGCCCCCACTCATGTCCAACTCATGTCTCCCACCACCCCCACCCCCCAGCCACCAGGGGCAGCCTCCACCAGGCACCCACTCATGTATCCCACCACCCCCACCCCCCAGCAGTGCAGGGGCAGCCTCCACCAGGCCCCCACTCATTTCTCCCACCACCCCCACCCCCTAGCAGTGCAGGGGCAGCCTCCACCAGGCCCCCACTCATGTCTCCCACCACCCCCACCCCCTAGCAGTGCAGGGGCAGCCTCCACCAGGCCCCCACTCATGTCTCCCTCCACCCCACCCCCTAGCAGTGCAGGGGCAGCCTCCGCCAGGCCCCCACTCATGTCTCCCGCCCCCCACCCCCCCCAAGCACTGTGGGGCACCCTCCACCAGGCCCCCACTCATGTCCAACTCATGTCTCCCACCACCCCACCCCCCAGCATCCAGGGGCACCCTCCACCAGGCCCCCACTCATGTCCAACTCATGTCTCCCACTACCCCACCCCCCAGCCACCAGGGGCAGCCTCCACCAGGCCCCCACTCATGTCTCCCACCACCCCCACCCCCCAGCAGAGCAGGGGCAGCCTCCACCAGGCCCCCACTCATGTCTCCCACCACCCCCACCCCCAGCCACCAGGGGCAGCCTCCACCAGGCCCCCACTCATGTCTCCCACCACCCCCACCCCCCAGCGGTGCAGGGGCAGCCTACACCAGGCCCCCACTCATGTCTCCCACCACCCCCACCCCCTAGCAGTGCAGGGGCAGCCTCCACCAGGCCCCCACTCATGTCTCCCACCACCCCACCCCCTAGCAGTGCAGGGGCAGCCTCCACCAGGCCCCCACTCATGTCTCCCACCCCCCACCCCCCCAAGCACTGTGGGGCACCCTCCACCAGGCCCCCACTCATGTCCAACTCATGTCTCCCACCACCCCCACCCCCCAGCATCCAGGGGCACCCTCCACCAGGCCCCCACTCATGTCCAACTCATGTCTCCCACCACCCCCACCCCCCAGCCACCAGGGGCAGCCTCCACCAGGCCCCCACTCATGTCTCCCACCACCCCCACCCCCCAGCAGAGCAGGGGCAGCCTCCACCAGGCCCCCACTCATGTCTCCCACCACCCCCACCCCCAGCCACCAGGGGCAGCCTCCACCAGGCCCCCACTCATGTCTCCCACCACCCCCACCCCCCAGCAGTGCAGGGGCAGCCTCCACCAGGCCCCCACTCATGTCTCCCACCACCCCCACCCCATAGCAGTGCAGGGGCAGCCTCCACCAGGCCCCCACTCATGTCTCCCACCACCCCACCCACTAGCAGTGCAGGGGCAGCCTCCACCAGGCCCCCACTCATGTCTCCCACCCCCCACCCCACCAAGCACTGTGGGGCACCCTCCACCAGGCCCCCACTCATGTCCAACTCATGTCTCCCACCACCCCCACCCCCCAGCATCCAGGGGCACCCTCCACCAGGCCCCCACTCATGTCCAACTCATGTCTCCCACCACCCCCACCCCCCAGCCACCAGGGGCAGCCTCCACCAGGCCCCCACTCATGTCCCCCCCGCATCCCCACCCCCCAGCATCCAGGGGCACCCTCCACTAGGCCCCCACTCATGTCTCCGACCACCCCCACCCCCCAGCAGTGCAGGGGCACCCTCCACCAGGCCCCCACTCATGTCCCCCTGTACCCCCACCCCCCAGCATTGCAGGGCACCCTCCACCAGGCCGCCACTCATGTCTCCCACCACCCCCACCCCCCAGCAGTGCAGGGCACCCTCCACCAGGCCCCCACTCATGTCCAACTCATGTCTCCCACCACCCCCCAGCCACCAGGGGCAGCCTCCACCAGGCCCCCACTCATGTCTCCTACCACCCCTACCCCCCAGCAGTGCAGGGGCAGCCGCCACCAGGCCCCCACTCATGTCTCCCACCACCCCCACCCCCAGCCACCAGGGGCAGCCTCCACCAGGCCCCCACTCATGTCCAACTCATGTCTCCCACCACCCCCACCCCCCAGCAGTGCAGGGGCAGCCTCCACCAGGCCCCCACTCATGTCTCCCACCACCCCCACCCCCTAGCAGTGCAGGGGCAGCCTCCACCAGGCCCCCACTCATGTCTCCCACCACCCCACCCACTAGCAGTGCAGGGGCAGCCTCCACCAGGCCCCCACTCATGTCTCCCACCCCCCACCCCCCCAAGCACTGTGGGGCACCCTCCACCAGGCCCCCACTCATGTCCAACTCATGTCTCCCACCACCCCCACCCCCCAGCATCCAGGGGCACCCTCCACCAGGCCCCCACTCATGTCCAACTCATGTCTCCCACCACCCCCACCCCCCAGCCACCAGGGGCAGCCTCCACCAGGCCCCCACTCATGTCCCCCTGCACCCCCACCCCCCAGCATCCATGGGCGCCCTCCACCAGGCCCCCACTCATGTCTCCCACCACCCCCACCCCACAGCATCCAGGGGCACCCTCCACCAGGCCCCCACTCATGTCCAACTCATGTCTCCCACCACACCCACCCCCCAGCCACCAGGGGCAGCCTTCACCAGGCCCCCACTCATGTCCCCCTGCACCCCCACCCCCCAGCATCCAGGGGCACCCTCCACCAGGCCCCCACTCATGTCTCCGACCACCCCCACCCCCCAGCAGTGCAGGGGCACCCTCCAGCAGGCCCCCACTCATGTCCCCCTGTACCCCCACCCCCCAGCATTGCAGGGCACCCTCCACCAGGCCGCCACTCATGTCTCCCACCACCCCCACCCCCCAGCAGTGCAGGGCACCCTCCACCAGGCCCCCACTCATGTCCAACTCATGTCTCCCACCACCCCCACCCCCGAGCCACCAGGGTCAGCCTCCACCAGGCCCCCACTCATGTCTCCCACCACCCCTACCCCCCAGCAGTGCAGGGGCAGCCTCCACCAGGCCCCCACTCATGTCTCCCACCACCCCCAACCCCAGCCACCAGGGGCAGCCTCCACCAGGCCCCCACTCATGTCTCCCACCACCCCCACCCCCCAGCAGTGCAGGGGCAGCCTCCACCAGGCCCCCACTCATGTCTCCCACCACCCCCACCCCCTAGCAGTGCAGGGGCAGCCTCCACCAGGCCCCCACTCATGTCTCCCTCCACCCCACCCCCTAGCAGTGCAGGGGCAGTCTCCACCAGGCCCCCACTCATGTCTCCCACCACCCACCCCCCAAGCACTGTGGGGCACCCTCCACCAGGCCCCCACTCTTGTCCAACTCATGTCTCCCACCACCCCCACCCCCCAGCATCCAGGGGCACCCTCCACCAGGCCCCACTCATGTCCAACTCATGTCTCCCACCACCCCCACCCCCCAGCCACCAGGGGCAGCCTCCACCAGGCCCCCACTCATGTCCCCCTGCACCCCCACCCCCCAGCATCCAGGGGCGCCCTCCACCAGGCCCCCACTCATGTCTCCCACCACCCCCACCCCACAGCATCCAGGGGCACCCTCCACCAGGCCCCCACTCATGTCCAACTCATGTCTCCCACCACCCCCACCCCCCAGCCACTAGGGGCAGCCTCCACCAGGCCCCCACTCATGTCCCCCTGCACCCCCACCCCCCAGCATCCAGGGGCACCCTCCACCAGGCCCCCACTCATGTCTCCGACCACCCCCACCCCCCAGCAGTGCAGGGGCACCCTCCACCAGGCCCCCACTCATGTCCCCCTGTACCCCCACCCCCCAGCATTGCAGGGCACCCTCCACCAGGCCGCCACTCATGTCTCCCACCACCCCCACACCCCAGGAGTGCAGGGCACCCTCCACCAGGCCCCCACTCATGTCCAACTCATGTCTCCCACCACCCCCACCCCCCAGCCACCAGGGGCAGCCTCCACCAGGCCCCCACTCATGTCTCCCACCACCCCCACCCCCCAGCCACCAGTGGCAGCCTCCACCAGGCCCCCACTCATGTCTCCCACCACCCCCACCCCCCAGCAGTGCAGGGGCAGCCTCCACCAGGCCCCCACTCATGTCTCCCACCACCCCCACCCCCTAGCGGTGCAGGGGCAGCCTCCACCAGGCCCCCACTCATGTCTCCCACCCTCCACCCCGCAGCACTGTGGGGCACCCTGCACCAGGCCCCCACTCATGTCCAGCTCATGTCTCCCACCACCCCCACCCCCCAGCATCCAGGGGCACCCTCCACCAGGCCCCCACTCATGTCCAACTCATGTCTCCCACCACCCCCACCCCCCAGCCACCAGGGGCAGCCTCCACCAGGCCCCCACTCATGTCCCCCTGCACCCCCACCCCCCAGCATCCAGGGGCACCCTCCACCAGGCCCCCACTCATGTCCAACTCATGTCTCCCACCACCCCCACCCCCCAGCCACCAGGGGCAGCCTCCACCAGGCCCCCACTCATGTCTCCCACCACCCCCACCCCCTAGCAGTGCAGGGGCAGCCTCCACCAGGCCCCCACTCATGTCCAACTCATGTCTCCCACCACCCCCACCCCCCAGCAGTGCAGGGGCAGCCTCCACCAGGCCCCCACTCATGTCCAACTCATGTCTCCCACCACCCCCACCCCCCAGCCACCAGGGGCAGCCTCCACCAGGCCCCCACTCATGTCTCCCACCACCCCACCCCCCAGCAGTGCAGGGGCACCCTCCACCAGGCCCCCACTCATGTCTCCCATCACCCCCACCCCCCAGCATTGCAGGGCACCCTCCACCAGGCCCCCACTCATGTCTCCGACCACCCCCACCCCCCAGCAGTGCAGGGGCACCCTCCACCAGGCCCCCACTCATGTCCCCCTGTACCCCCACCCCCCAGCATTGCAGGGCACCCTCCACCAGGCCGCCACTCATGTCTCCCATCACCCCCACCCCCCAGCAGTGCAGGGCACCCTCCACCAGGCCCCCACTCATGTCCAACTCATGTCTCCCACCACCCCCACCCCCCAGCAGTGCAGGGGCACCCTCCACCAGGCCCCCACTCATGTCCCCCTGCACCCCCACCCCCCAGCATCCAGGGGCACCCTCCACCAGGCCCCCACTCATGTCCCCCTGCACCCCCACCCCCCAGCCACCAGGGGCAGCCTCCACCAGGCCCCCACTCATGTCTCCCACCACCCCCATCCCCCAGCAGTGCAGGGGCAGCCTCCGCCAGGCCCCCACTCATGTCTCCCACCCACCCCACCCCCAGGACTGTGGGGCAGCCTCCACCAGGCCCCCACTCATGTCTCCCACCACCCCCACCCCCCAGCCACCAGGGGCAGCCTCCACCAGGCCCCCACTCATGTCTCCCACCACCCCCATCCCCCAGCAGTGCAGGGGCAGCCTCCACCAGGCCCCCACTCATGTCCCCCTGCACCCCCACCCCCCAGCATCCAGGGGCACCCTCCACCAGGCCCCCACTCATGTCTCCCACCACCCCCACCCCCCAGCAGTGCAGGGGCACCCTCCACCAGGCCCCCACTCATGTCCCCCTGCACCCCCACCCCCCAGCATTGCAGGGCACCCTCCACCAGGCCCCCACTCATGTCCAACTCATGTCTCCTGCCACCCCCACCCCCCAGCCACCAGGGGCAGCCTCCACTAGGCCCCCACTCATGTCTCCCACCACCCCCCCCCCCCAGCAGTGCAGGGGCAGCCTCCACCAGGCCCCCACTCATGTCTCCCACCACCCCCACCCCCCAGCCACCAGGGGCAGCCTCCACCAGGCCCCAACTCATGTCTCCCACCACCCCCACCCCCAGCAGTGCAGGGTCAGCCTCCACCAGGCCCCCACTCATGTCTCCCACCACCCCCACCCCCTAGCAGTGTAGGGGCAGCCTCCACCAGGCCCCCACTCATGTCTCCCACCACCCCCACCCCCTAGCAGTGCAGGGGCAGCCTCCACCAGGCCCCCACTCATGTCTCCCACCCTCCACCCCCCCAGCACTGTGGGGCACCCTACACCAGGCCCCCACTCATGTCCAACTCATGTCTCCCACCACCCCCACCCCCCAGCATCCAGGGGCACCCTCCACCAGGCACCCACTCATGTCCAACTCATGTCTCCCACCACCCCCACCCCCCAGCCACCAGGGGCAGACTCCACCAGGCCCCCACTCATGTCCCCCTGCACCCCCACCCCCCAGCATCCAGGGGCACCCTCCACCAGGCCCCCACTCATGTCTCCCACCACCCCCACCCCCCAGCATCCAGGGGCACCCTCCACCAGGCCCCCACTCATGTCCAACTCATGTCTCCAACCACCCCCACCCCCCAGCCACCAGGGGCAGCCTCCACCAGGCCCCCACTCATGTCTCCCACCACCCCACCCCCTAGCAGTGCAGGGGCAGCCTTCACCAGGCCCCCACTCATGTCCAACTCATGTCTCCCACCACCCCCACCCCCCAGCAGTGCAGGGGCAGCCTCCACCAGGCCCCCACTTATGTCCAACTCATGTCTCCCACCACCCCCACCCCCCAGCCACCAGGGGCAGCCTCCACCAGGCCCCCACTCATGTCTCCCACCACCCCCACCCCCCAGCAGTGCAGGGGCAGCCTCCACCAGGCCCCCACTCATGTCTCCCACCACCCCCACCCCCTAGCAGTGCAGGGGCAGCCTCCACCAGGCCCCCAATCATGTCTCCCACCACCCCCACCCCCTAGCAGTACAGGGGCAGCCTCCACCAGGCCCCCACTAAAGTCTCCCATACCCCACCCCCCCAGCACTGTGGGGCACCCTCCACCAGGCCCTCACTCATGTCCAACTCATGTCTCCCACCACCCCCACCCCCCAGCATCCAGGGGCACCCTCCACCAGGCCCCCACTCATGTCCAACTCATGTCTCCCACCACCCCCACCCCCCAGCCACCAGGGGCAGCCTCCACCAGGCCCCCACTCATGTCTCCCACCACCCCCACCCCCCCAGCACTCTGGGGCACCCTCCACCAGGCCCCCACTCATGTCCAACTCATGTCTCCCACCACCCCACCCCCCAGCATCCAGGGGCACCCTCCACCAGGCCCCCACTCATGTCCAACTCATGTCTCCCACCACCCCCACCCCCAGCCACCAGGGGCAGCCTCCACCAGGCCCCCACTCATGTCCCCCTGCACCCCCACCCCCCAGCATCCAGGGGCACCCTCCACCAGGCCCCCACTCATGTCTCCCACCACCCCCACCCCCCAGCATCCAGGGGCACCCTCCACCAGGCCCCCACTCATGTCCAAATCATGTCTCCCACCACCCCCACCCCCAGCCACCAGGGGCAGCCTCCACCAGGCCCCCACTCATGTCTCCCACCACCCCCACCCCCTAGCAGTGCAGGGGCAGCCTCCACCAGGCCCCCACTCATGTCCAACTCATGTCTCCCACCACCCCCACCCCCCAGCAGTGCAGGGGCAGCCTCCACCAGGCCCCCACTCATGTCCAACTCATGTCTCCCACCACCCCCACCCCCCAGCCACCAGGGGCAGCCTCCACCAGGCACCCACTCATGTCCAACTCATGTCTCCCACCACCCCTACCCCCCAGCCACCAGGGGCAGCCTCCACCAGGCCCCCACTCATGTCTCCCACCACCCCCACCCCTTAGCAGTGCAGGGGCAGCCTCCACCAGGCCCCCACTCATGTCCAACTCATGTCTCCCACCCCCTCCACCCCCCAGCAGTGCAGGGGCAGCCTCCACCAGGCCCCCACTCATGTCCAACTCATGTCTCCCACCACCCCCACCCCCCAGCCACCAGGGGCAGCCTCCACCAGGCACCCACTCATGTCTCCCACCACCCCCACCCCCCAGCAGTGCAGGGGCAGCCTCCACCAGGCCCCCACTCATTTCTCCCACCACCCCCACCCCCTAGCAGTGCAGGGGCAGCCTCCACCAGGCCCCCACTCATGTCTCCCACCACCCCCACCCCCTAGCAGTGCAGAGGCAGCCTCCACCAGGCCCCCACCCATGTCTCCCACCCCCCACCCCCCCCAGCACTGTGGGGCACCCTCCACCAGGCCCCCACTCATGTCCAACTCATGTCTCCCACCACCCCCACCCCCCAGCATCCAGGGGCACCCTCCACCAGGCCCCCACTCATGTCCAACTCATGTCTCCCACCACCCCCACCCCCCAGCCACCAGGGGCAGCCTCCACCAGGCCCCCACTCATGTCTCCCACCACCCCCACCCCCCAGCAGTGCAGGGGCAGCCTCCACCAGGCCCCCACTAAAGTCTCCCATACCCCACCCCCCCAGCACTGTGGGGCACCCTCCACCAGGCCCTCACTCATGTCCAACTCATGTCTCCCACCACCCCCACCCCCCAGCATCCAGGGGCACCCTCCACCAGGCCCCCACTCATGTCCAACTCATGTCTCCCACCACCCCCACCCACCAGCCACCAGGGGCAGCCTCCACCAGGCCCCCACTCATGTCTCCCACCACCCCCACCCCCCCAGCACTCTGGGGCACCCTCCACCAGGCCCCCACTCATGTCCAACTCATGTCTCCCACCACCCCCACCCCCCAGCATCCAGGGGCACCCTCCACCAGGCCCCCACTCATGTCCAACTCATGTCTCCCACCACCCCCACCCCCAGCCACCAGGGGCAGCCTCCACCAGGCCCCCACTCATGTCCCCCTGCACCCCCACCCACCAGCATCCAGGGGCACCCTCCACCAGGCCCCCACTCATGTCTCCCACCACCCCCACCCCCCAGCATCCAGGGGCACCCTCCACCAGGCCCCCACTCATGTCCAAATCATGTCTCCCACCACCCCCACCCCCAGCCACCAGGGGCAGCCTCCACCAGGCCCCCACTCATGTCTCCCACCACCCCCACCCCCTAGCAGTGCAGGGGCAGCCTCCACCAGGCCCCCACTCATGTCCAACTCATGTCTCCCACCACCCCCACCCCCCAGCAGTGCAGGGGCAGCCTCCACCAGGCCCCCACTCATGTCCAACTCATGTCTCCCACCACCCCCACCCCCCAGCCACCAGGGGCAGCCTCCACCAGGCACCCACTCATGTCCAACTCATGTCTCCCACCACCCCTACCCCCCAGCCACCAGGGGCAGCCTCCACCAGGCCCCCACTCATGTCTCCCACCACCCCCACCCCTTAGCAGTGCAGGGGCAGCCTCCACCAGGCCCCCACTCATGTCCAACTCATGTCTCCCACCCCCTCCACCCCCCAGCAGTGCAGGGGCAGCCTCCACCAGGCCCCCACTCATGTCCAACTCATGTCTCCCACCACCCCCACCCCCCAGCCACCAGGGGCAGCCTCCACCAGGCACCCACTCATGTCTCCCACCACCCCCACCCCCCAGCAGTGCAGGGGCAGCCTCCACCAGGCCCCCACTCATTTCTCCCACCACCCCCACCCCCTAGCAGTGCAGGGGCAGCCTCCACCAGGCCCCCACTCATGTCTCCCACCACCCCCACCCCCTAGCAGTGCAGAGGCAGCCTCCACCAGGCCCCCACCCATGTCTCCCACCCCCCACCCCCCCAGCACTGTGGGGCACCCTCCACCAGGCCCCCACTCATGTCCAACTCATGTCTCCCACCACCCCCACCCCCCAGCATCCAGGGGCACCCTCCACCAGGCCCCCACTCATGTCCAACTCATGTCTCCCACCACCCCCACCCCCCAGCCACCAGGGGCAGCCTCCACCAGGCCCCCACTCATGTCTCCCACCACCCCCACCCCCCAGCAGTGCAGGGGCAGCCTCCACCAGGCCCCCACTCATGTCTCCCACCACCCCCACTCCCAGCCACCAGGGGCAGCCTTCACCAGGCCCCCACTCATGTCTCCCACCACCCCCACCCCCCAGCAGTACAGGGGCAGCCTCCACCAGGCCCCCACTCATGTCTCCCACCACCCCCACCCCCTAGCAGTGCAGGGGCAGCCTCCACCAGGCCCCCACTCATGTCTCCCACCACCCCACCCCCTAGCAGTGCAGGGGCAGCCTCCACCAGGCCCCCACTCATCTCTCCCACCCCCCACCCCCCCAAGCACTGTGGGGCACCCTCCACCAGGCCCCCACTCATGTCCAACTCATGTCTCCCACCACCCCCACCCCCCAGCATCCAGGGGCACCCTCCACCAGGCCCCCACTCATGTCCAACTCATGTTTCCCACCACCCCCACCCCCCAGCCACCAGGGGCAGCCTCCACCAGGCCCCCACTCATGTCCCCCTGCACCCCCACCCCCCAGCATCCAGGGGCGCCCTCCACCAGGCCCCCACTCATGTCTCCCACCACCCCCACCCCACAGCATCCAGGGGCACCCTCCACCAGGCCCCCACTCATGTCCAACTCATGTCTCCCACCACCCCCACCCCCAGCCACCAGGGGCAGCCTCTACCAGGCCCCCACTCATGTCTCCCACCACCCCCACCCCCTAGCAGTGCAGGGGCAGCCTCCACCAGGCCCCCACTCATGTCCAACTCATGTCTCCCACCACCCCCACCCCCCAGCCACCAGGGGCAGCCTCCACCAGGCCCCCACTCATGTCTCCCACCACCCCCACCCCTTAGCAGTGCAGGGGCAGCCTCCACCAGGCCCCCACTCATGTCCAACTCATGTCTCCCACCCCCTCCACCCCCCAGCAGTGCAGGGGCAGCCTCCACCAGGCCCCCACTCATGTCCAACTCATGTCTCCCACCACCCCCACCCCCCAGCCACCAGGGGCAGCCTCCACCAGGCACCCACTCATGTCTCCCTCCACCCCCACCCCCCAGCAGTGCAGGGGCAGCCTCCACCAGGCCCCCACTCATTTCTCCCACCACCCCCACCCCCTAGCAGTGCAGGGGCAGCCTCCACCAGGCCCCCACTCATGTCTCCCACCACCCCCACCCCCTAGCAGTGCAGAGGCAGCCTCCACCAGGCCCCCACCCATGTCTCCCACCCCCCACCCCCCAGCACTGTGGGGCACCCTCCACCAGGCCCCCACTCATGTCCAACTCATGTCTCCCACCACCCCCACCCCCCAGCATCCAGGGGCACCCTCCACCAGGCCCCCACTCATGTCCAACTCATGTCTCCCACCACCCCCACCCCCCAGCCACCAGGGGCAGCCTCCACCAGGCCCCCACTCATGTCTCCCACCACCCCCACCCCCCAGCAGTGCAGGGGCAGCCTCCACCAGGCCCCCACTCATGTCTCCCACCACCCCCACTCCCAGCCACCAGGGGCAGCCTTCACCAGGCCCCCACTCATGTCTCCCACCACCCCCACCCCCCAGCAGTACAGGGGCAGCCTCCACCAGGCCCCCACTCATGTCTCCCACCACCCCCACCCCCTAGCAGTGCAGGGGCAGCCTCCACCAGGCCCCCACTCATGTCTCCCACCACCCCACCCCCTAGCAGTGCAGGGGCAGCCTCCACCAGGCCCCCACTCATCTCTCCCACCCCCCACCCCCCCAAGCACTGTGGGGCACCCTCCATCAGGCCCCCACTCATGTCCAACTCATGTCTCCCACCACCCCCACCCCCCAGCATCCAGGGGCACCCTCCACCAGGCCCCCACTCATGTCCAACTCATGTCTCCCACCACCCCCACCCCCCAGCCACCAGGGGCAGCCTCCACCAGGCCCCCACTCATGTCCCCCTGCACCCCCACCCCCCAGCATCCAGGGGCGCCCTCCACCAGGCCCCCACTCATGTCTCCCACCACCCCCACCCCACAGCATCCAGGGGCACCCTCCACCAGGCCCCCACTCATGTCCAACTCATGTCTCCCACCACCCCCACCCCCAGCCACCAGGGGCAGCCTCTACCAGGCCCCCACTCATGTCTCCCACCACCCCCACCCCCTAGCAGTGCAGGGGCAGCCTCCACCAGGCCCCCACTCATGTCCAACTCATGTCTCCCACCACCCCCACCCCCCAGGACTGCAGGTGCAGCCTCCACCAGGCCCCCACTCATGTCCAACTCATGTCTCCCACCACCTCCACCCCCCAGCCACCAGGGGCAGCCTCCACCAGGCCCCCACTCATGTCTCCCACCACCCCCACCCCCCAGCAGTGCAGGGGCAGCCTCCACTAGGCCCCCACTCATGTCTCCCACCACCCCCACCCCCCAGCAGTGCAGGGGCACCCTCCACCAGGCCCCCACTCATGTCCAACTCATGTCTCCCACCACCCCCACCCCCCAGCCACCAGGGGCAGCCTCCACCAGGCCCCCACTCATGTCCCCCTGCACCCAGGTCCTCACAATCCCCAATCATGTGCGTTATGGTCAGCCTCCACAGCCAAAAGGCCCTACCAAGTAACCCATTCACCCACATGGAAATGGAAATTACATGTTACACCCCCAATGTTCATAAAGCAAATGAACCCATGTCCGTCACACACAATGGTTGCAATTGAATGGGAAAACACCCAACATGACATGCATGAAACCAATGAGATGATACCACACAGTGAAGTATGAAAACAAAATTGTATTAAAAAAATTGAATGCAAATGAAATGAAACAAACTACAATGGCAATGAAAAAAAGGTAAGCTGCATGTCCGTCAAAAAAAATTAAAACTACAAATCCAAATCCCAAAAAATGTTGTCCAAAGTCACATTAAAAATAAAATCAATCCGAGAGAGAAAAATAAATGCAAAGACCATTGCTCCATGGTGAATAAATAAAAACAAAAAAAATAAAACAATCCAATGAAGAACTATGTACAAAACATCCAAGGGTCCATGAGCCCAAATGAACAAAGGAAACCTACAAAAAACCCTAACTAAAATGCAACTATATACAAAAGTGGAGCAGTGTCCGTCGACTCCAAATCATAAGAAGAAACAAAGGAAACCTAAAACTAAAGAACTATATACAAAGGCGGCGGGCAAATCCAGCGGCTCACTCCGTGGTGTTCCCGGCCAGGGCATCATCAAACTCCTCTTCGATGTCCCGGAGGCGGTCCTGTTCCATGGCCCCGAGGGTCCGCAGGGACGACGCCATCAGCTCCTCCAACCCCCTGCGGATTGCCTCGAGGCACTCGGCCCGCCTCAGGGCCCTCCGCATGGAGTTCTCCACCCTGACCATTGTGAGCCGCGCCTCTTCCGCCCGCCGCCGCTCCGCACCTATCTGCTGGCCCAACCGCAGCCACACGGAAGACACTTCCCGTCCTGGCTCCTCCTGCCCTCTGGCCGATGCCTGCCCCTCCTATGTTGATGGTCCCGAGCCATGATGCCTCCCACGTTGACTCTGCTGCTGCCTCCGACGCAACTGCCTCTGCCAGCACGACGGCATTCAGGCTGATGGAATCCACCGACGCCGTCATGCACGTGCCCTGCCTGATGATGCCGGCACATCCTCCATCTGCTGGGGTACAGTTGCTGTGGTGTCCACCCCTGCTGGACCTCCGACTCCCGACTGTGGCAGGGATGGGATCCCCACCGAGCTGGCTGCATTGGTCAGGGCAGGTCCACAGGGGGCCCTGGTGGCATCTGGGCCGGAAGACGGCAAGGAGAACGACCGGCGTATAGCCTCCACAGAGGAGGAGAGGGCCGCCAGATTGCCCGACACATGCAGGAAACCCCCGAACATGAAAGATCCCAATAGGGCCACGTCGGCACGGTGCTCTTCGTGATGACGTGCGTGCTCCTCCCGGGAAGCACGCACATCATCACAAATTGCACCCGCGCGCATCGCGACCCCAATCAGGACCTTCTCCATACGGCCACGGGTCCCCTCGTCCACAGGTGGAGGGGAGTCAGGTGACATGGACATCCCCTCTACCTGCGGACGGTCCTGGGATGGGGCATCCCTGCTGGTGCATGGTGGTGCACCCACAGGGTAAGGGACAGCGACATGCACAGGCCCCTCCACGGGGACCTGTGCTGCCTCCTGCCCCTGCCCCTGGACTGCACCACTTGCACCAGCAGGGATGCCCCCACCAGGCCCCATGTGTGCCTCAGTGGCGGCCTCCTCCTCCTCTGTGGAAACCACCAACCTGGATGGCTCCTCACCGTCTTCCGCCATAGCAGGCCCCTGTGGGGGCTCACCCACCCCTTCCGCTGCAGCCGTGGGGGCATCCCCGCCGCCTTGCTCCACAGCGCCGTCTCCGCCCTCTTCTTCACTAGCCACTGCGTAGAGGGAGACAGAGAACACAAGCATCAGGGTACTGTACAATGGTCCCCTAGACAGGAAGCAATAGCAGATGAGTACCACTATCAAAGTACACTTCCATCATGTCCCTCCACAACACATGGGTCAGTCCAGGCAAAACACACACAGTAACAGACATGGTGCATGCCATGGACATTTCCATACATGTCCAATGGACTCTTGAAACATACAATGATATGGAACTCACATGCATCATGGGTCATGCCTATCACATGCACACACTTCACCTCAGTCACATCCATCTGGCCTCATACACCCCAAACACAGCGGATACAAGGATAACTAGGCTGCATCAGTGAATCTGTGCATTGTCACACACATTTGTCATGCATCCATGGCATTCACAAGTCACACACACGCAGGTCAGGCACACAGACATGGCTACCATATATGTACCTGGCATCAGCACCCATCCCTCACCCCCACCCATGTCCAGGAACAGAGACTGGCATGTTCTCATGTGTAAAATCTACATAGGGCTCCCCATGTCACATTTAAACACATGCAACGACCATGTGGTTCACACATCACTGGTCGCACATGCATTACCATGATGTCCCTGCACACATACATGCGTACATGGCCTATGTCACACATACAGGCAAGTATCAGACAACCAGCACACCACAACATGCCCTGTCTCACACAGCAATGCTTGGCCACTCACCGCTCAACTCCAGACGGGTCTCCCTCTCAAGGATCTGTGCGTGGAGCGCTGTGCGTACGCGTTCCAGGACCCTCATCTGGATGGAACTCATGCGGCCCCGGCCCCCCTCCACGAGGCGCCGGGCCTTCACGAGGGTCCTGGACCTCAAGTCCTCCCAGCGCTTCTTGATCTTCTGGACGTCGCGGGTTGCCACCCCCTCCGCGTTGATGGCAACCACACAGTCGGCCCAGATCCTCTCCCGTCCTTCCTTGCTGGCACGGGACGATCCAAAGAGGGCATCATACTGCCCCAGGACATGCTCCACCAGGACACCAACTTCGGTGGCAGTGAAGCTGGTGCCCCTCTGCCCCTCTGGCCTGGGGTTGCCACTGGTGCCAGATGTCGAAGTGCCCGACATGGCAACCCCAGAGGCAGGAGTGGGTGGGCAACTAGGTCCTGGGGCTGGGCTGTGGAGCGATGTTATCCCAGTCGGGAGTCTTCTGTTCCAGCAGGGGTGGACACAGCAACTGGACCCCTGCAGATGGCTGATGTGCAGGCACCAAATGGCAGGGCACGGTGGCAGCAGGCAGGCAGGCAGGCAGGCAGCAGCAGATGGCACGTGGAAGGCTGCTCGGGGCACTGGGGGGCAGTAATTCGGCCTTCTGGGCAGGAGCGTGGTCTTCCGTGTGTTTTCACGTGGCCAGCTTGATACGGAGTGACGTGACCCGCACGGGTGTTTTCCTCATAGCACGTGATGACGGAACACACGTGGAAAGACTGCACGTCAGAGTGTCATCGCGTGTAATTGGACAAAAGTGCGCGTACACGCGATTGGCCTCTGTACGTGTATTTCAAGGGTGCGCGGGCACTTACACACGCGAGTACATCAGCGCACGTGTATTCCGGGGTGCGTGGGAATTTCCACACGCTATTGGCCTGGCTACTGGATTTCAGGGGTGCGCGGTAAGTTTCACACGCTCGCCTACAACACGCGCAAAGAAACACGTACGCCAGTAGGAAGCAGGCATACGTCGACCCGCGACGCATAAATTTGTGCGCAAAAAACTAAAAAGCTCAGACGCCAGGATGAATATACCGTTCCTAGCAGCAGTGGTCGTGGGCTACCAAAGGAGGAGGAGGAGGATAGTCAGGGCCAGAATTTTCACACCCAGAACCAGCCTTTTCGGGATGCCTGATGACCAGGTGTATGGGAGGTACAGGTTTCCACCACACATAATACTGGACCTGGTGATTGAATGGGAGGATGACCTCACATCACCCACCATGTGCTCCTAAGCACTCAGCCCCCTGGAGAAGGTCCTCAATGTACTGCACTTCTTAGCCACTGGATCATTTCAGCGGACAAGTGCCATAGTGGGTGGGGTGTCACAGGCCACGCAGTCACGCTGCCTACACCAGGTCTTGAACATCATCACTGCACGCCCATCAGTCCGCAGGCACATATACCTGCCCAGAACACCTGCAGAAAGGCATGCTGCCGCCCTGGATTTTTACGGTGTGGCACTATTCCCCAAAGTGCTAGGTGCCATCGACTGCACCCATGTGGCTCTACGTCCCCCCAGGGCATCTGAGCACATCTATAGGAACCGCAAGCACTGGCATTCCATCAACGTGCAGGTAGTATGTAATGCCAAGGGAATCATCACCTCAGTATATGCCAACTATCCCGAGTCCACCCACAACAGCTTCAATTACCGAATGTCCACCCTAAGCCGGGACCTAGAAGCTGGGCGGCATGGTGATACATGGCTGCTTGGTGAGTATGAATGCCACTGCAAATGCATGCATGTCAGATACTGAGCAAGGTCACAACCCGACCAATGATACCCATCACCACCTCCACAGGGGACAGTGCCTACCCTCTCAGCCCCCACATGATGACGCCAATTCGGAACCCCACCACGCCACCCGAGGTAAGATATAACAGAGCCCACATTGCAACCCGGGGCATAGTGGAGCGCACATTTGGAGTGCTTAAGTCACGCTTTCGCTCCCTTGACCGTTCTGGCGGGCAGCTGTTATACGCTCCCCCAGTAGTGTGCAGGATCATAGTGGCAGCATGTGTCCTGCACAACGTTGCAACACGCCGGGGCCTGGCCGTGGACATGGTGGTGCCCCCACATCCCCAACCACATGCACGCCCGCTGCGCATGGGAGGGGAAAGGGCACGGGGGCAGGCAGCCCCTACACATCTAGTGGCTAATTACTTCACATAGAAATCACACCCCTGTGGAGTGCACACTGCCCTGGCACATACCATCTGACAATCAATGATGACTCAACCTGACACTGATCCTGAATGTCTGGAGAATCAACCGTCAAAACCATATCAGCCTGAGATTGTTCACCTGGAAGTGTTACAATGTGTGCATCCCTACCTACACAGACACCACCAATGCAGTTTCGTGAAAAACCACATTCATGCAGCTAAAATGAATACCCACTTGCAAAATGCAACATGAGGACAGTGCCATGTCACCCAACCCATCCCCAGCACCGCCACACGACACACCATGCCATGTCATGCTATGTGCGGGTAAACAAAGTAATCCCCACAACATGACACACTTGAGCAGGTATTTAGAAATAACACTTATCAGCTACTGACCCTCAAAACTACCATTAACATGACATTACGAATGTAAGGAATTAGTAGTCTCACCACCTGGAAATGCCTGCACTCCCACCACTTCCAACTGTACAGTGTTGCCGCCATGTAGAGTTGTAGGTGCACTGCTGCCAACATGGACTCCATCTCCAAAGTAGAGGGCCTTGTGTAGACATGAGGAAAGGACCTGCAAATTAGGAGGTAGACATGGATGATGAGTTACACATCAATGCAACATGCAGTGTAAAACACAACAGCAATATGCACTAGGAATGTATACACAGTATTGACTAGACTACCCACACATGTAGTGGGAGTCCAATGTCACCATGTACGTCAATGTCACTTGGGCACACCCTTTGCAAGCCCATGGAAACGGGAAGCAGGAGGGGTGTGTGTGACAAAAACCCAAGCATCTGAACCAAATACATGACAAGCCTGCATGTGCCCAGCCACAATGCAGCGTATGCCCACGGGAGCCACACAAGGCAACACACTGTCGGAAAAAAAACCAAAAAAAAAGAAAAAAAGAAAAAAATCAAAAATGGCCATTAATGGGCCTGGGGGGGCTGGGGAGGCCACCCAGGAGGTCCGAGGACAGGGTGCACTCCAAAACCCACCTGTGTGGATCTTGCGAAAAAAACACCTCCATGGGCTCATGGCCCACACGGCTACCCTATTGTGGGAGTATCACTGCTGTCGCTATTCTCACCCTGTGCAGCTGCATCCGGAGGGGGTGGCACTATGGGAGGCAGCCCACGCAAGGCCCTAGTCTGTTCCTCCATGGCTGCAAGCATGCGGGTGTGGTAGGTCTCGTTCTGGAGGATGAGTGTGCGGAGGTCCCCATGCAACAACTCACGGGATGCCCGGACCTCCGCCCTGGTTGCCTGCATCTCAGCTTAGAGCGTACTGGTGAGACGCTCCAGCTGCTGTTCTGTCCTTCGGTTTGTTGAAGCCTCAAGCTCAACAAGAGTCGTCCTGAAGTGAAGGAGTTCCAGCCTCAGGGCTTCCCTGTGGCCCTGGAACTCTATGGAGATGGCTTCCTGCAGAGTCGCCAGTGCCGCCCGCCTGTCCCTGTTGGACGCCAACATGTCCTCCCTGTGTGACTGGCAGATGGAGTCGGTTGCCTGCTGTAGTCGCTCCATCAGCCTTTCGGGGGGGACAATGGAAGTGGCCACCCTATCCATGGCCTGAGCCATCATCTCTGATGATGCTGCCTGTTGGGTTGCCATACTGTAAATGGATTGCTCCCATGCGGTATTGCCAGGTGGCGTACGGCACCACACCTGTCTGGGGCAAGGCGAACTGCGCCTTGCTGTGCCGGCACTGCCTGAGGCTGCAGGACTGCATTCCCCCTCTGATCTGCTGGCCCAGGAACAGGATCAGATGTCGCAGAGTGTGACCCTGCATCCGTAACCACCAAAGGCGTAGCTGCCAACACTGACATCCCCATTGAGGGTTCTGACCCTGGTGCAGGTGGGTCGGACCGAACAGAATCCCCCCCCGGAACACTCACCTGCGACAGCACGTAGGTCTCATCATCCGAATCAACACCTGAGTACAGCTCGGGGGAGGTGCAGCCAGAGACACCCCTTGAGAGCACGACCTGCAGCAGTTGTGGGTTCTCACCCACCACCACACCACGTCCCTCACTGGTGGTCGGTCGGCCCTCAGACCCCTCCTGGGTCTGCACCATCTCCACAACCCCAGCAGTATCAGGTGCGTCTTCCCCTGCAAAGACATGAAAGCAAACAAATGGAAACAGGCATTAGCACCTTGGCACACAATGAGGGCTGAGAAGCAACAGAACCAGTACTTGATTGACACATGTCCCACATGACTAAAACCCTCCCATGCATGCACCCTCACTGCGTATGAAGGGTAGGCAAATGGCACACACTGATGACACCAAGATGGAAGATGAACACATTTTCTGCATGCTGCCTAGCAGTGGCATCACACATTGGCCTGTGATTGCCAGGTGAAATACACATGCCATCACACAGATGGCATGTACCATTGCTATTGAGTGAAGATGGAGAGGAGGGCAGCACTTATTCATTCAGTCCAGTTCCCTCATGTAATAGTTTTTCTAATTCAAACAGGTCTGATTTTTCACCTGTAGCTGCCAGTCCAAAATGGTCCGATTGCACAGGGACATGTCTAAACAAATGATATCCAGGTAACAAAGTCACTCCACTTTACCATAGCCATGTCAGACATGTGACTAGAGGACTGAGAAATGCCTAGTAAAAGTGGTGGAATGCAAACAATCTGCCTGAATGAACAGAGAAAAATAAGCAACAATGTTGTGGCAAGGTGACACTTCAAGGGCAACTGGCGTGCTGTTGGGCTAGATGTCTACTGCTGGCAGAAGGGATACTGCTATGGCCAAATGCTGCTGCGCAGAATGTATTGCATGAAGCACATGGGTGACCCAAACGACTCAGGCGCACACACCCTCACCTGGCACACAAACAGAAGCCCTCACACACACACCATGCACATGGATGACACACACATGCATGTGCACTCACCGGACAATGCCTCATAATCAGGCAGATCTCCCACGCCTTGGATCTGTTCCTCCGTGACGTAGGTCCCAGCGACTGACTCATGTGGAGTGAGTTCCATGTCTTCTACTGGAGACCCACCTCCAGTCACTAGAGTTGCGGCATGACTTGAGGCCAGCTTATTCTTTGGCTTGCGCTTTAGGTCATTCCAACGCTTATAGCAATCATTGGCTGTGCGCCTCACGATTCCAAGGGCACTTACGATGTCCGCAACGGTCTGCCAGTGTGCCTGGCGTTGTGCAGGTGTGGTCTTGGATCCTGCAACAATGACCATTTCTTTATCATGTGCGGACACATACTCGACAAGTGCATTCAGTTCGGCATCCGTGAAGCTGGGCTTCCTCGACGGGCCGGACTGTGTAGCCGTGTCTGGGGCATGTCTCCCCAGACACGGCTGCCTGTGCCGGACGAGCACTCTTCCTCTTCCGCTTGGAAGGTGGTGGTGATCCTGAGTGTCCTACGCCGCTCTGGACACTGGGGGCATGAGCCCTGGTGGACTCTGTATCAGGAGTGTGGGATTGCACACTCAGCATGGGAGTTGGTGCAGGCATTGGCTCAAGTGTAATGGTGTCAGGGGGAATGTCAGCAGGATGGACTAGGACCGACACTGTCCTGGCTGGGTGTGTGAGAGCTGGGGTGGATGGAGCCGCAGCTGCCCCTGCAGCCTCTCCACCCTGCCTACTTGGGGCAGCAGATGACCTTGCTGCCCCTGATCCACGTGGCCTGATGACATCAACGTGCAGCGCACGTGTCATAGGCCTGCTGACCTGGAAGTCAGCCATGGAGTCAGCCAGGTCTGGTGCCACAATGGGCTGGTCCAACAAGGGCTGAGCATGGATGGTGTCAGCCACATCAGCCTCAACCAGGGGGGGTGGGGATGGGATTATGGGTGCCCTTGACTGGTCCTCCACACATGGGGGGACAGGGTCACCCTGCAAGTAACTACCACGTCCCCTACCGGATCCACCACGGCCACCACTTGTGGCTCGTCCACCTTTGCCACCCTTACGGATTCCTCGCCTCCCAACCATGGCACTGATGTTAATGTGCGTATGGGAGTGGCTGTAAACTATTGTCCTGGGCAATTGGGGGTCAAAGGGGTTGGGTACCAGATGGTAATTGTACCCTAGTGCTCTAGCAAGGCTGAATGTGACGCCTGGGGAAAGATGACGGGTCACGCAACACACAGGAAGCCCAAAAAAGGGAGATGACGTGCACGCAACCCCTCCTAGACCACGTGTGCGGAAAAAAAAACCTGCACTACGCTGTGGCACCCAGTAACACAAGAATGAACGTATGCATGTCACACGCAGCCTAGAATTACCTCTGAAGGGGTAGGCTACACACGGGGCAAGCACAGATGTTAGATACTTGCGTGACTCACCGTCTGCCAGGAAAAAGAGCGTGAAAAAGAAGCGTGTGTGCGCGTTGGCAATACCCCCGCCAAAAGAAGAATTGTACGCTGTCTGAGGAGACAGGACAACAGTAGAAGGGAACGCTGTTTGAGGGAACAGGCCCAGGAAAACCAGAAAAAGAGAAAAAAGAGAAAAAGCTGTCAGAGGTAACAGGGAGTACGAACTTGAAACGCCGTGAAGTAAATCGCGTGTGAAACGACAAGAAGTACAGATTTCACCCACTCGCTCTCCACGAAAAGCATGTACAAGGAAATGGTGTTCTACACGTACCTTTTATGCAGGCCCACACGTCCAGCGTCACTTCCGCGTGTACGTGCTAGGGCCATTTCCACCAATTACACGCTTTGTCAATTCCGCGTGTACGCACTAGGGCCATTTCCACCAATTACACGCTTTGTCACTTCCGCGTGTACGCGCTAAGGCCATTTCCACCAATTACACGCGTTGACACTCAGACGTGTCTTTCATTTTTTTAACACGCAACATTTCAAACGTGTGCCATATTCAACGTGCACGTGACTTCATAGACGCGCTTACGCGCTAAGGGCCTTTCCTCGAATTACACGCAGACATGCTGGATTTTCACATGCAAAATCACTCTGTATCAAGCTGGCCACGCGAAAACACACGGAAGACCACGCTCCTGCCCAGAAGGCCGAATTACTGCCCCCCAGAGCCCTGAGCACACTCCCACCTGCCATCTGCTGCTGCCTGACTGCCTGCTGCCCACGTGCCCTGCCATTTGCTGCCTGCACATCAGCCAGGGGTGCTGTTGCTGTGACCACCCCTGCTGGAACCGAAGACTCCCGAATGCTTTTCCATCGCCCCACAGCCCAGCCCCAGGACCCAGTTGCCCACCCACTCCTGCCTCTGGGGTTGCCATGTCGGGCACTGCAACATCTGGCACCAGTGGCAACCCCCGGCTAAGGAGGCAGAGGGGCACCAGCTTCACTGCCACTGAAGGTGGTGTCCTGGTGGAGCATGTCCTGGGGCAGTATGATGCCCTCTTCGGAAGGTTGTGCGCCGACAAGGAAGGACGGACTCGGATCTGGATGGCCTTCGTGACTGCCATCAACGCGGAGGAGGTGGCAGTCCGCGACTACGAACGTGTCAGGAAGCGCTGGGAGGACTTCAGGTCCAGGACCCTCAACAAGGCCCGGCGCCTCCTGAAGGCAGCGGGCCACTTGTCGGAAGATCAGACGAGGGTCCTGGAACGCATATCCCCAGCGCTCCACATCCAGGTCCTTGAGAGGCAGACCCGTCTGGAGTCGAGCGGTAAGTGTACATGCATACTGATTGTAAGCTGTGCGTGTGGTGGTGTGCCAGGAGTGTGTAGGTTGAACATGTATTTTTATGTGGGCAAGTAGGGGGGGGTGTACAGGGCCGTGAGGGTGACACATGCGAGGGGTCTCATGTGTGACACATGGATGGTGCTTGTGTGTGGGCTTGCATGGCACAGGATGTGGAGGAATGATTGTCAGGTGTGACATGGATGTCGATCGGAACACTGCGACAGTTGGCGGAGGTGTACACATGCATGCAAGTTTGGTGGTGTGTGTGCATGTGTAGTGTACTCCCTATGTTGCATGTGATGTGTGGATGACCTTTGGCTGCTCATGCTGTTGTATGTGAATGGATGGGGCTGGCTGTTGCAATATGGCTGTGGTATGGCTCATGTGTGCAAGTTGAAATGACATGTGTGTTGGGATTGTGATGCCATTTCTGAGGTTTACCAATGCCACTCATGTATAACTGTCATGTGTGTATGAGTCCATTTTACAGTGTCCTGATGCCCGTGTTTTCTTTCTCCCTGTCTGCAGCGTCAACTGATGAAGAGGGCGGAGAAGGTGCTGTGGAGCACAGCGGCAGGGGTCGCACCACCAGCCGGAGACGCAAGGCCCGGATCCCCTCCAGGTTCTGATCTCGTCGGGGAGTGAGGAGTCCGGTGCCATGTCCCAGGCCGCAGCTGCCGAGGGGAGGTCCAAAAGGCGGAGGTTGGAGTTGGACTCCTCGGCAGCAGAAGGGGCAGCTGGGACCCCACAGGGCCCAACGGAGGAAGATGGCACAGTGTCATCCAGGTTGGTGGGGGGTTTGGTGGAGGAGGAGGCGTGCAAGCGACAGAGGCGGGGTCTGAAGGTGGGGATTCCACTGGTGCTAGTGGTGCAGTGCAGGATCAGGGACAGGAGGCAGCACAGGCTGCCGCGGAGGTGCCTGTGTGCAATCCTGTCCCTGCTCCTGTCACTGCATCATCTTGCACCAGCGGGGATGCCTACCTCCAGACCCGTTCTCAGGGAGGGGATTGGCTTACAACACCTGGCCTTCCTCTCCCTGCGGATGTGGCTATCCTGCACCAGGTTGAGCCTGTCCAGGGTGGGGTGGCGTTGCGTCAATGGGCCATGCGAGCTGACCTGCAGTCTTTTCATGATGAGTCTGCACGTCTTCTCGCATGGCTCGTTGACCGCGTTTACCCACTGGGACAGCTCACCAGGGCTGGATTCCTCCGTTTCCTAGACCTTGTTCCTACCCCCTTCTCCACAGAACCCCCTATGCCCCAGTCATCCTCCATGCCATCTTCCCACCCATGTGTCACCTGGGTGCCCTGTGGAGCTGCCTCCGACCGTGCGGCCAGGCTGGTGGAAAACAGATCCCTGCCACAGTCGGGAGTCGGACGTCCAGCAGGGGTGGCCACATCAACGACTGCACCCCAGCTGGAGGAGGATGTGCAGGCACCTTCGGACAGGGTACATGGACAGCAGAAGCTGCAGCAGCAGGAGGCTGTAGGTGGGAGCCACGATAGCTCAGGGCCTTCAACATCGGAGGGGCAGGCATTGGCCGGAGGGCAGGAGGACCCTGGACGGGCAGTGTCTTCCGTGTGGCAGCGGTTGGGCCACGCCATAGATGCGGAGCGGCGGCAGGCGGAAGAGGCGCGGCTCACGATGGTCAGGGCGGAGAATTCCATGCGGAGGGCCCTGAAGCGGGCCGAGTGCCTCGAGGCAATCCGCAGGGAGTTGGAGGTGAACATGTTGGCGTCCCTGCAGACCCTCTGGGCCATGGAACAGGACCGCCTCCGGGACATAGACGAGGAGTTCGATGATGCCCTGGCCCGGAACACCACTGAGTGAGACGCTGGACTGGCCCGCCGCCATTGTATATAGTTATTTAGTGATAGGTTTCCTTTATTGTTTATTTTTATTTGGAGTCGACGGACACTGCTCCACCTTTTGTATATACTTCCATTTTTGTAGGTTTCATTTCTTCTGTTGGGATGATGGACCCTGAATACTTTGTACATAGTTGGACTTTGCATTTGGATATTTTTTTTACTATGAATATTTTTTTCCATGGAGCAATGGTTTTCTATTTCTTTTTTCCCTTCATTTCCTTTTTATGGACTTGAACTTTGGAAGACATTTTTTGGATTATCATTTATTGATTTTATTTTGAAAAGGGACAGCCAGCTTAATTTTCTTTATTTTATACTTGTGTATATTGTTTAATTTTGATTGCCATTACTGTTGTTTTTAATACATTATTTTGATTTTTTCATTCTTCAATGTGTGGTTTCATCTCATTGTTTTCATGCATGTCATGATATGGGTTTTCAGGTTCACTTGCAACCATTGTGTGTGTGTGAGACACATGTGTTCATTTACATTGTTTCCATTGGAGTAGTATCATGGGCGCATGTAATACTTTGTTGTGTCTTTGGGCTGTGGTGGCTGGCCATGAGGCCCATGCTTGAGGATTGTCAGGGCCTGTGGGCAGGGGGACATGTATGGGGGCCTGGTGGAGGGTGCCCCTGGATGCTGGGGGGTGGGGGTGCAGGGGGACATGAGTGGGGGCCTGGTGGAGGCTGCCCCTGCACTGCTGAGGGGTGGGGGTGGTGGGAGACATGAGTTGGACATGAGTGGGGGCCTGGTGGAGGGTGCCCTGCAATTCTGGGGGGTGGGGGTGATGGGAGACATGAGTGGGGGCCTGGTGGAGGCTGCCCCCCCTGCACTATTAGGCGTTGGGGGTGGTGGGAGACATGAGTGGGGGCCTGGTGGAGGGTGCCCTGCTATGCTGGGGGGTGGGGGTGCAGGGGGACATGAGTGGGGGCCTGGTGGAGGGTGCCCCACACTGCTGGGGGTGGTGGGGGGTGGGAGACATGATCAGGTGTGGAGGGTAGTCCCCTGTTTTGTGGGCTGCCTGCAGGGGCCGTGGAGGGTGTACAGGGAACACCTGTGAGGACCCACCCAGCCTAATCGCGTGTGTAACTTCCCGCGCACCCCTGTAATACACGTACCCAGCCAAATCGCGTGTGATAATTCCTGCGTACCCCTGTAATACACGTACCCTGGCTAATCGCGTGTAAAACTTCACGCGTACCCCTGTAATACACGTACCCTGGCTAATCGCGTGTAAAACTTCCCGCGTACCCCTGTAGTACACTTACCCTGGCTAATCGCATGTAAAACTTCCCGCGTACCCCTGATATGAACGTT
The DNA here is from genome assembly GCF_040938575.1 of Ambystoma mexicanum. Lineage (NCBI taxonomy): Eukaryota > Metazoa > Chordata > Amphibia > Caudata > Ambystomatidae > Ambystoma > Ambystoma mexicanum. The sequence continues at coordinate 822,695,941 of NC_090933.1, forward strand.
ACCCGCTTTGCGTTTCTTGTTTGGCAGCCCTGTAAACTGGTCCAGGGTTAGCGCAGCCCTTTGCGATGATTTAGCGATTTTGATGGCTTTTCCTTGCGCGAGGGCGTTCTTGGGGGCGTCACTGGCGCTGCTGCAGGGTCGCTGCGATACTCTGTGCCACGGCTGGTTTGGGAGCCTAAAAATCCATGAATACGCTGTGCGCGGAAATCGGTTTTGGCGCACGCGCCTGGGGCAGACAATCGCACGCGGACACTCTGCGCCAGCCGCTTGCAACACTTTTCTGCGAAATTCTATGAATTACCCTGTTATTATATTGCATAATAGACATTTCTGCTTTATTTCAAGCCTCATGTTTAGTAGTTTACAAACCAGTGTACTGTGCAAGTTGTGTAAATCATTCTTCGGGAAGAAAAATCCATTTTGGATTAAAAAAACTTTTTTTGTTATGGTACAGTACATTTCTTTCTTTGTTTTGAGTGTTTACTTGTTGTTTCTGGCTAATGTTGGCTTGTTGCAGATTGTTATATACCTGTTGTCGAATTGTAACTGGTTAAAGTTTTTTATTTATATTCTCAAATTGCTAATCTATCTGTTGGGTTGTTGCAGATTCTTGGGGCAGTTAGATACATGTTGGCATATTGTAACTGTTTATAGTTTTCTAATTGAAGTTTTATTAATGTTTATGCACAGATTAGTTATTACATTTTGGTTTTAAGAATATTAAATAAGCGTTTATAAGATTTGCTGATAATCTTTGCTTTAGAGTAATGGTACTATCATTAAATTCAAACCATCCACAATTCTTTTTTATGTATGCAGTGTAGTGACCTTCATTGGTTGTGGCTCCTGCATGGTAGATTATACCTATTGTTGTGAAGGTTTTCTTACCAAGTGATACTTGACCATGTGTGAATCCAGTCAGCTTGCAGTTGTTTTTGGTACCATCTGCATTGTAACGAAAAAGCATTAGGATTACGTATTTACTATGTGTTTGTATTTGTAAAGTGGAGTGATTATCTGAATTGCAGATAGTACATAATCTGCCATGATTTGCATTTCGTACAAGTTGCTGAAATGGAACGGATTCACAGTTAGGTATGGATACATACACAAAACATTCATTAGGGATTTGTTCCTGTGCCATATTGTTGCACAGAGTGCATGTATGTTTCCACATGTATGAAATCTGGAAGATTTCATTTATAGGTATGTTTTTGTTTTCCAGTACTTGTAGTAACTACATTAGACATTCTTGTGGATCTTCTTGTGAGTTTATAGTGAATTTCACTATTCCAGCACAGTAGTCCAATTATTGTCCAATTATTGTCCATGAACACTATATGTGTTGTCAGGATTGTTGCTGGCATTTCTATGAAGGACTAACATTTACAAACACAATTGGTCTGTATTGCGTAAGTAAATGTTGTCGGCAATTGAAATAGAATATTTATTGCTACATTTGTGTAGCAATTTACACCAGTTATATTTGAAAATGTGAATGGACCAGATAGTTCTGTGTCTAAGTAATTTCTTCAGAGTGTGTGTTGCTTCTTTGAAGAAGTACCTGAGTTACTTTGAGTAGTACATTCTTCTTTGGTTGTAGTAATTGATGAAGTATTAATTTCTTTTATTCTCTTTGGAGGATTTGCAGTGAGATCCTGTTGCATTTCTGTTTGAAGTAGTTTTCTTTTACTACGTTTTGCTTTTTGTGGAACAGGATAGGTTTTTAGATGGGGTGTACAGTGAAGGTAGTCTATTGTATTCTAAAATGCAAGGTATATCAGCATTTACTTAACTTGCATCAAAGTTGATTAGAAATAGACCATCAAGTGTACGTAAGTGTGATAGTGCTACGTAGCTCATGCCTTCTTTAAAGACTGTGTTCCCAATATCTATCAATGCTTTATCTAGGGTAAGACCTTGTGATTTGTGAATGGTGACTGCGTATGTTAGAGTTAGAGAAAATTGCTCTCTGCGTACATACATGTCTTTGAAAAGAAGGAATCGAGCTGTTGAGCAGCCTATCCTTTTTACTTCTGATAGTTTGTCAAAGAGAATATCGACAAACTGAATGTTGATGTCACGTGGGTATGTTTGAAAGCCAACAACTGTACCAAGCAAGTGTTCCATTAACTAATGCTTGCTCCACATCAAGGTTACGTTTAAGCATTACTCTACAATTTAAAGATCATTTTAATATTTTCTCTAAACCAGCTGTGTTGGAGATAGAGTTTTCTAAGATATTTAGTCTTGTTGTGGCTTGTTAACACATGGGTAGTGTCATACCATGTACGTCCAGTTTATCTGTGGAGCAAATTTCAATTATTGGTTGCATTTCTTTTTTCAACATTGTTTCATTGAATTTGGAACAGCTTGCAAGAGTTGGTATCAAGGACATACAATTTATATTTTTATGTGCTCATTGTTCCATGACATCAGTAGCACATGTGTCATGTCCATAAAGTGCATGGATGTGCCGGGATTTTAATATTGCTTGTGCTTCTTGAGATAGTACACCAACTCTCATACTTTTTGAAATGTTGTCGTAGGTGAGGTCAGCAGACTGGCGCATGTTTTCTGTTAATTCTCTGTATTGGAAATGTTGCCAAAGGTTAACATTTCCTATGTTGCCAACAGTTTTACAGCAGAGTTTGTGTCCTAAGGTTTTAATAATAGGTTCACCTTTCACTGGTGTCAATTGAAGAAGATCTCCGAAAACAATGTGTTTTCCTCCAAAGAGCTCTTCGTGGTTTGTTTTGAGTACTTCTTGTAATATGAGGTGAATCAAAGCCAACATTAGGTTGGAGACCATGCTCACTTCATCTATTAGTAGCATTTTCATTTGTTTTAACACTCTGCGTGGTTCTATTGCAGCTGCTGTAGAAAATTTGTAATATTCCAATTTGTTTTGGTGTTCTACTGGAAGGAGTAGTAATCGGTGTAAAGTGACACCACCTATGTTGTAGGCAGCTAAACCTGTGAGGGCAGTTACAACAGCTGACAGTTTGTTGTTTGGCAATTGTTGAAGGAACTTGCTGATGATTTTAATTAAGAATGTTTTGCCTGAACCAGCTTGACCACTGACGTATAGTAGTATAGGTTTGTAATTTTGGCAGGTACATTCTTTATTTTCATGTTGTACACCATGTGCAATTTCTTTTGTTACTCCTTGAAAAATGCTACGCTGCTCTTTGTTCAGTTTTGATTGCAGTACAGTTAAGTCTTCTCTATCTTCTTCATAGTGACACATGGTGTTTTCTACTTCTGTCATAGCTAATTCTGCCTCGTTTGCTATTAGTGGCTGTCCCATTGGTTCTTGGCTTCCTGTTACAGAAGTTTGACTACTTTTGGGAGTGTCCTTATCTAGTTGGGCCTGGGGTTCTTCTTTGTGTTGCTGTTCACTGTGCATCATTGTTTTGTACTGTGTAAAGTTTACATTGGTTATAGTGCTTTCATTTGCTTTGAAAGCATCTTCATAGGAGTCATAGATATCTAGTATCTCTTCTTTTCCCCATGGTTTAAAAAGTTGTAGCAGGGACATGTAATATAGTTCTTTATGTTGAGGAGTTTTTCATGACAATTTGATATGATTAATTAAGCTTTGTTTGGTAAGTTTCACTAAACTGCCTTCACAATTTGTCACTCTGTATCTACCTTTATTTTCATCAGGATTTATATTATTTTTGTATGTGAAGTTTTGGGTTGTGTGGTATAGACACATGGTTTCCAAAGTGGTACTCCTGTTTGGGTAGTATGTGTCTAGTAAAGTGTTTTTCAAAATGTATTGGCTGTTGGGATCATTTTTGACTATTGTTTCTATGTTGTCGTATGATTTGAGAACTCTTTTTCTAGATTTAGCAGGACCAAGACTTAGCCATACTTTATTTTCAGATTTTCCATACAAAGCAGTACCGGTTAAACGATCTGCAGCATCATAGCAGCCACATTCTCTATGAGAGAGCTTTTTTATGCCTAAGCTCTACAATTTCTGAGTGTTTTGTCTGATGATAGGTCATTCCAGAGGTCTTGAAGCTCTGTTGTTTCTGCTTTGGTTAAGTAGTCTGTAACATATCGTGCAACTGCAGTGGAATTGTCTGCAATGTACTGTACATCCATGTTTGCATTCCATAAGAGGGCAATAATTGCATTGTCATCCATGATATATTTTGCTTCTTCTGTTCTTTTTATGTAACATGTGTTCTTAGGTGATTTACCTTTAACACTATGTCTAACAGAGGACATGAAGTTTTTCACTTCACCTGTTTCTGTAACTGGTCTAGGGAATCCAAAGTGGCATTTGGTGTAGTATTTCCCTTTCTTTTTGTATTTGCGACAACAATATTTCCCACATTTCTGTCTTTGAAATTGTACAATTTGTGCATGAAGGTCACTATTTGTTGCTTCTGATGGAATTTCACAAGTGACATATTTTTCGATAAACTGTAAAACAGTGGCATCACTTTCTTGACCAAATTTAAGAGCATCTTTAATCCATAAAAGCATGTGAATATGTGGTGCGCCTCTGGCTTGGTATTCTTTTCTCCAAAAGAAGTGTTGCACTTCTTCAAGGGGAGGAACAGTTTTATTACAAATAAAGTGTAGCATAGCAATAAAGCGATGATGGAAATACCTTGAAACTTTAACAGGATCTAGAGAGCAAAGTTTGCCAGGTGTTAGTATATCTGTGTTTGTTTTGTTTTTGTTTGATTCGCGTAGGAAATCATGTAAATCTTCCCATGCATATTCTGCACAAATTAATGTAACAAACCAAGTGGGCGGGCCAAAGTTTCTTATCGTACAACGTACATCTCCGTGACATCGGAACCAGTACACTTTAGTACCACGCATGTTTGCTAAAAGATTTGTAATGCTTGATTCTAAAATCTCATCTTTTTCTTGCACTTTTTGTAGTAATTGCATAGCTGACATATTTTGAAAGTGGGTACCTGATTTTAATGTGTGTGCATCTCCATAGCATAGAGTTGCTAGTTCACTTTCAAAGAGTGGGTGGAATATGTATTCCACATTTTGTCTAAATCTGGGATCTTCAGAATACATGCGTAACCATAGGTATTCTGATGCTGTTGTCTGAATGGGTCTATCATCGTACCTTCCCAGTAGGAAAGAGTAGAGGAAAAGCACGTGCTTCTATACTTTTTTCCCATTTGCTGATTGACGATCCTTTGGTTTGTCGCATTTGGTACGTTTCTAGTGCATCATCTATGTTGTCATTAGAGTGTAATGGATGAATTGTATAATGGTATAAAATATTGGATACTGTAGCAGGATCTAGAAGTTCAACTTGACCAGTTTCTGCTGACTTTTGAATTATTTCAGTGGGTTCCCTCAAGTTTTCTTCAATATTAATTTCTTTGTAGTATTCATTATTGTCTTTTAGATATTGCAAGGCTTGTCTAACTTTATGTAAGTTTACGAGTTGTTGCCAAATTATTTTGTCTTTTATTAGGTACACCATTTACTAAGACAATTAAATATTGCTCTATTGGACGTTGCACGCCCAGAGTGTGCACATTTTCCTTCAGATCTAATGGTAAATAAACTACTTTGCCACAAATGCCTTTCACTAATTCAGAGGGAGGTAATTTTGCTGTTTTTGGTTGAAGGCATATTATTGCTTGAAATGGGTGCACTGTTTGAATTATGATGCTCCCATATATATTGAGTTGTTGCAGGGGTTCAGTAGTGGGAATAATTCCAAGTTATTTGTGATAGCACATGAAGGAGTTTGGTTGTTGTCAAGTTTTGTAGAGTATTAAGTATTAAGAGTATTAAGGGGTCAGTTATTTCATATTTGTTGTCTGCTATAAGGAAGAGAGCTAATTCAAACCATTTGAAATCTTCATTGTCTTTTATTTTGTAAGTTACATCTACAGTTTTTGTGTTACTTTTATAAAAAGTTCTGCAGCAACACACAAACACATGGTTTGATACTTCAGCAGATGTACTTTTAAATTTTAGTATTTCTTTTTTGTATGTGTGTAGTAGAAGGTTGCCATCTGTACAATTGTTGCTAGTCTGTTGTAAAGCTGTTGTAAAGCTATTGCTTTTTGTAAGCAGCTTTCACTTCCAAAATATTTTCTCTGGATATGCTCTATTTCTTCAAGTAGGTCTTTGGCTGTACCGTGTAGAAGATTGCTATTTAGATTGGCTAGTGCTAAAGCAAAACTTTTAGCATAGTACAATTTATAGACTAGATTTCTTATGGTTGAATGATGTGTTATCATTTTGATATGATGGAAGGTGCTTTTGCAATTAGGTCCTGAAATGCAGGGTAATGAATGTCCTTGTAGTCCTGTGTATTTTGTAGTAGTTTCATTTTGATTTTGTCTTTGCCTTTCACATACTGATTGAGGAACTGGCTTAAAGATTTGAAAGATTTTTTGGCAATGTTACATATTGACGTGCACGGCCATTTGTATACTGGACGTTTTGGTTCAGTCTGATGGAGAGGTGATACTGAGTTTTCTGGGGATATTTTTGTGAGCAGCGTTTCTTGTTCCATAATGGTATTATTACGTTTTTCATACCCTCGTCCACTGCTATGTAGGGCAATTGTGTTTGTTTGCTTTTGTTTGTATGCTTCTTCATTGAAATATGGTTCTGTGCTCGTGGTGTGACTCCATTCACCTCCACAGATATTTAAGAAGTTATTTTTGTTGACATTCCGTTTATTGAGAAGTCTTTTTTGTAATTTAGTAGTTATTTTTGTTAGTGATTTTATTCTGTTTAACACTAAAATAAATAACTTCCTTTTGAGAAGGATTGCACTGTCTATCAAAGCTTCTAAAATTAATTTTCTACGGTAGGTTTTAAGGGTTGTGCATGATTTCGCTCCTGTTTTTATAAGATTCTGAACGACTCTGTGGCAGAACATTTTTCTAAGCTACTTTTTTTGGTATGGTTACTTGCCACTACATCAAGATTTATAGGAGCAGTGTTAGCAGTAGTGGTAGCTGAGTTCTTGTTAATCACTTTCTGTTTTGTTTTACATTTTGAAAGAGGAGGGAACATTTTTGTATTTGAAGCTCGTTTTGTTTGGCTTAATGACTCTATTAGATCTTTTGTTAGAACTTTTTGTACAAATTCTGCTAGAGATGGATGCTTATTTTAGACACTTTTATTTTCATTTGCTCTACTTATGCGTTGCTTTCTATGGACTTGCTTTTTGTTAGGCATTATTTGGGGTCTGTTGATAAAAAAAGAAGGTTTGGGTTGGGCTGTTCCTCAATGTATGTGTGCTGTGTGCATGAGTGTCTGAGTATGATGGTAAGGATGTATGTGGTGGTGTGTGATTGTGGATTGGGCAGCTACAACCAGTTGGGAAGGCTATTCTTGTATTTGTTTGTTACTATACTGGGGTTCAGATGACAGTACAAAGCAAGCTAGTGGTGAGGAGAAGCACTAATACTAAATCTAATGGTATAGAATTAAAACAGTTCTTTGTTCTGTAATACTAACATTCTAGGGGCAGCGTTATGTCATTTGTGCGCCGGAAAACAGGGATTTGCGCGCCATTCTGCCTGCTAATCCATGTTTAACATATGGGGATTAGTGGGCAGAATGGTGCACAAATCTCAGTTTTACAGCGTACAAATTCCATGAATCAACTCCACAGTGTGTTTGAGTAACAGTAATAATATTATGGTAGTATTGTACTTACTTTATTTGTTTTGAATGAGCAGATTTCGTCTGAGTTGTTGTTTGTACTTCAGATGCTGCTGCTTTTCAGGAGAGTGGTCTTCACTGCAATTGTAAAAGAAAGAAGTTAGTAATTGTGTATGTTTATAGCACTGATGTTAATTTAGACATTGATTTTTTTATGGTTTTGTGGTAGTATTCTTCTTTGGTAACTGAACATAGTGTGTGCATGCAGTTTCCTTTGACTATGTACAGGCTTTATATTTTACTTACAATATGTTAGTTCAACATGCTTTGCAAATGAGTAGAATGCTAAGTGTATGAAACTCACTTATTTTCTTAAGGCTGTGTTATTGAATGTTAGGAGATAGAAGAAATAATGATATACTTATTTTGCAATTTTTATAAGGTAAATGGCAGAAACTGTATAGAAAAACATGGAATGTATGCATTTGTGAATGTATGGGTAATAAAGCAGAAGGATGCGATTTACAGGCAGTGGTGGTATTTCAGCTTGGAGCTTATCCTGGCTGTTTGTAATTTTATAATACACTACTAAGTGTTTTTCTACAGTTATACTGTTATTTCTCCCATCTTTTAATATTATATTTTTTTAGATAGCTGTGTGTGTAATAGAAAATTTAGATAGCACACGGGTTTGGAAGTGACAGTTGATTATAGCAGATGGGAAAAATGACAGTAAGTTAATTTTATAGCTTATACATGTTAAGTGGCAGTTACTCTGTTTATATGCATTCATAAGAGTTGTACATGTACTGTGCAGAAAATATGCATACCTGTAGTTTGTATTCTTGCATGTGGATATGCTGCAAGGAGAAATCTTGGAGACTTGTACAGTAGTTTTTGTATTAGGTGCTTTCCAATGAAATGAGACTTGTACTCAGAGTGATCAACAGTACATTTGAAGTGCTGAACTCTGATGATGGAGTTAGATGTAGAGGACTTGGATGTGATTGGTGGATGGTTGTGTGACTGCTTAGCTGTATCCAATGAGGGAATGGCAGGGAGAGTGAAGTGGAAAGGGTAGAAAGGCTGTCCAAGAGTTACATGGTCCGCGGACACCGCGGCTGTCGGCGGACAGGGCGTGCCACATCCAGGATTTTCCAGCAAATGCAGCATGGAAAGGGGACTGTAGGGATCAGCCAATCAGATGTTGAGATTGTGGATTTGTGTTGAAAGAGACTGTGTGTAGTGAAGATGGCAGAGGTGGAGAAAGTCAGGGTGTTGGAGCTTGGAGATATGAGCAGTATGCTCAATGCAGGCATGTGGCAAAGAATGTTGATGTTAAAGGAGTGGAGGTGGTGTGGAGCACTGCGCCTGATTGCAATGTACAGGGAATTGTACAAGTTTGTGAAGATATGGGCAGGATGAACAGTCCCCATGTGGTAGTTTTGCACTATGGTGCTTTCCATTTGGGCTATGTCAGTGCCCCTACTTTGTTGGCAGATTTCGAACACTTGGTTCAAGTAGTAATGAACATCCTTCCAAATGCCAAAGTATTTTTTTCTGGATTAGTACCTAGGGCAATATGGGACAATAGTTCTGTTTTTTTGTCCTCAGCAAAACATTGCTAGGTGTGCAATAAACCGAGGCATGTGTGCCTTCATGCTTAGAGCTGGTATGTTCTTCTGTAATAATGAGAATATTGATTCCAGTAATGCTGTTTATTTTAAAGAAGTTGTAATTTGCTTATCTTTTATGGGAAATGCCATTCTGTTTTGGAATGTAAGGATCAGTTTGGAGAAGGTTATGTGAAAATTTCACGAGTAATGTAAGAAACCCCCCCCAAAAAAATACAAAATAACAGATGTCTGTCAAGCACCTGCAAAAACCCCCCAAAAAACGGCTCTTTCAGAGCCAACCTCAAAGGGGAAATGGGGCACACTATTTCAATTTAAATTCTCCACGCTCAGATTTTCGATATGTCCGCAGACATGGCGGTAGTCCGCGGACACCACATATTACATACAGGGATTTTGGGGTGGAGAGCCATGCACATGAGAAAGAGTAGAGCAAGGGATTGGTCAGTAAAGTTTACTGGGTGTGTTGTGTAAGGAGAGAGTTTGTCAGAAAGTCTTTTTCCTGAGAGAAGAACAGATAGATATGGCTGTGTGTTTTAGAAAACAGATTATCTGGATTTTGGGAGACTCATGGATACATTGGTTAGAGGTGCATGCAGAACACTGTGGAGTAGCTGCAGATCTTGGATTCCCTCATGTGGAAGTGTACTGGCATGGAGTGTGTGGAATGAAGTGGCTGGACTTGGTACCTCTCTGTGCTAGTTTGGAGAAAGAGCATCATCCAGACATAATTATAATTCATTGTGGAGGGAACAGTTAAGGAACGTGTCTGGAATTTCATTGCAATTTGCAATGAAAGAAGGATTTGGGAAGGTTATGGACACATTTCCAAATTCCCAAGTAATTTTTTCTTGTATTGCACAGAGACAAATGTGGCTGTGTTCTACTTTATTTGGTCCACAAAATGGAGAAAGCGAGGCGCAATGTCAATAAGGCTATTTGTGCCTTTCTAAGAATTGTTGGCATGTCCTCTTTTCACAATGAAAATATTATGTTTCATAGCACATACTTTTTTCGCAGAGATGGAGTCCATCTTACTTATGCTGGCAATCAGATTTTTCTGAGAAATGTACAAAATGCATTGCAACCTTTTTTGGAATTACAGCCATCCATTTTGCAGTAGGTGTTGACCATTTCAAGTTTTTCAAACACAAAAAAACCCACCAAAAGGCTGTTTTCAGAGCCACCACTTCCTCCCAGAGAAAAGTGCAATGGTTATGATATGGCAGCACCCTCAAATTTTAAATGTCTGCAAACTGTCCGCAGACTTCCAAGAAATGCACAGGGCCCTGAGGAGAAGAGGGGAAAGGAGGGTAAGGAAGGGACACCAACCATGGGGATAAGAAAGGGCAGGTGGAGAGAGGAAGATGTAGGGTGTGCCTTATTTATGTAGGTAGCAGACCTGGTGCTCCATGACTGCAGTCTCGAAAGCACTTCACTTAGAAGTTCTCCTCCCTGCAGAGTACTGCGTTGCAGTACATACACAATATTGTGACCCTCGAAAGGTAAGGGTCAACAGCATCGTGAAAGGCCTGTGAGGCAGCTGGAGGGATGCACTCTCCCACAGGAGTGTCTCTTGTGGTGACAGGAGCAGAAATGGAGGATGTGGTAGAGGAACTCAACCTACTACGTTGATCACAAGGTACAACCTTGCAAATGGCCCCACCGTGGAACGACCTTAGGTGTCGCTTCATGGATGTCGTACCAAATCTGTACGAACCAGGCCTCCCACGACTCAGCACCATTTTGCACTGGTTGCAGGTGTCCTTGTTCGCATGTGCTTTTGGTACGTCACCATGAATGGTAAACAACCGCCACACCCGAGACTCACGGCGAGTGCTGGTAGTAGGGACTTCCATTACCTCATCCTCTTCATCCGCTTCATCCTCCTCCTCTACATCCTCACACCTGTTCCCTTCTGCAGGCCTTTGTGGAGGTGGTGGTGGTGGAGGGGTTGGGGGTGGTGCTGAGGCAGATGTACCACCCCCAAGGGGTTGGGGGTGGTGTGGCACCAGCTGGAGCAGCAGCAGCCATGGATGCCATCAGGGTTGATGTGATAATCTCAGCAAGAGCAGCAAAGACAGCAAAAGTCAACCTGCAATAGCCAGAAGCACAATGAAGATCAGCTCTGGGGTATGGCCTTTTATAGGGTGCAGGTGCACGCTCTGCAGACAGCCGCACTGTCTTTGGACAGATCGAATACCCCAAAAAGGCTCAAAAAGTTCCAAAAAGTATGTAGAAAGCCAGGGTCATTGGCTGGGACATGTGCAATGGAGAATTTTTACTGTAAAATACTTGGGATTGTCTGAAAAGTACTTTTAAAATGTTCAGGGACCCGGACAGTGTCCGCAAATTAGGACACACGCTCAGCGTGGGTGCGGTCACATGATGACATCGCGAACACGTCCGCGAAGGGACCGGGTGTCCGCAGGACACCAAATGCACAGGAACGGTCATGCGAATGCGCGCGTGTGTTCTACGGACAGTGTTCGGGTCCTCAATCTAATTAAAAGTGCGACACAAGTGAGATAGACAGTTACGGACAGGCGCAATGTTCGTAGGATTTATGGGTGTGGTGCGCATGTGCATAGATGTTCTACAGACAGTACGGACAGGTATAGTGTCCTTACAACACCTCCATTTGGGTTAATTGCGAACATTCCGGGCACCGGGTGTGTTCTAAGAACAGTTCCATGTTGCTTGCGGACAGTACGGACAAGTATAGTGTCCTTAGGACACCCCCATTTTGGTTAATTACGGACATCCCAGAGACCGAGTGTGTTCTAAGAACAGTTCCATCTTGCTTGCGGACAGTACAGACAGGTATAGTGTCCTTAGGACACCTCCATTTTGGTTAATTATGGACATTCCGGACACCGAGCATGTTCTAAGAACAGTTCCATTTTGCTTGCGACAGTACGGACAGGTATAGTGTCCTTAGGACAGCCCCATTTTGGTTAATTATGGACACCGGACAGGTGCCCTGTCCGTGGACACCTTAACTGCCTTTTAAAAAAAATAAGACAGGACTGAATTAAAAAACACATAATATTTTTTTTATTATATACAGATATAAAATTTATGAAAGAGACGGGGAAGCAGAAACTCACACAAACACGGGGGAATTAGTGGTTTTGAGAAGATGGATGGGAGGGGATGAAGGGATGGAAGTCTCATCAAAATGTTTTTCTTGGTGTTTAGGGTTTGGGGATAGTTGACTTGGACATGGAGACGCGGTACAGGTGCCTGTGGGACAATTATATTTATTTTTTTCTTTTATGTGGTCCTCCACAAAATGTTTCAAAAGATTGAAATTTTCCATAAGCATGTCCATTTTTTGTTCCATGCGCTGCAGAGTATTTTCTAATGTCTCTTTTGGTGTATTATTTTTCAATGTTTGTATGGTCTGTTGAAAAACAATATATATGTTAAGTACACATATACTAATGATTATTAATTTGCTTATATAGAGAAGTGTCTACCATTAGTATCACTGTCTTCAGACATTTCCTCACGTGGGAAATTTTACTCAAGCCATTCCAAAGTACTGGACATTGCTGTGTAAAAAAATGTATTAATTTCAGTGTACCAAATACAGAAAGTTTAGAAATATATAAGAAAAATGAAGTTTACTTACTAGTTTCTGGTAAGTTGTGTTCTTACTGTTGTGTAGGTCTGTTGTTGCTCCTAGCTGTGCAGTTTCTGTGAGGTAATTATTTTGGAAACATTTTGTTTTGGTATATTCCATTTTAGCACATATGGTATTTAAATGGATGGTTGATGTGTTACACATATAGGTTCCACTTCTTATTTATTATTACATATAATGTGTTTATATCGTGCTTTTTGAACTTGTTCAGACTTTATATGGCATCCATCCACAGACCTATGCACAGTCCGCGGACATCAAAATAATTAGCAGGGGGTTCGGCATGTTCTATGTTACATGTATGTAAAGTAAGGGAATCCTAGTACACATCTATCAAATTCACACTATGTATATGTGTATTCAGGAAAAAAAACTTTGATAAAGGGAGGTTATGGTTAAGTTGCGCTACTAAAAACCTATGAAATTCAGTACAAAAACTTTGTTAAAGGGACGTTATGGTTAAGTTGCGCTACTAAAAACCTATGAAATTCAGTAAAAAAACTTTTTTAAAGGGAAGTTATGGTTCCAAGTAAATCCGAAAACCCCTGAAATTCGGCAGTTATGTTAAGCTAAGCAACCATAACTCGCGCCACCACCGTGCATTGCTAAGACTAACACCCAGGACATCAAAGGTGACATCACAATTGTCATTGATGACATCACTGATGACATCACACGACTAACTTGCTGTTTTTTCCTTTAGTGATATATCTTAGTATAGTTAGGAACAAAGAAATCAAAAGTAATATATTTGTAGACTTATACTTCAAATATGTTCTTACAATAATTCACTTAGGGTTCACTCACAGCATATGAAACATATACATAAGGAAAATACTCACTCGAAAGACAGCAATGCTTTCTGTGTAGGAAGACAATCATTAAGGTGATCAACACTTTCTTATTGTTCTGCTGTTTTTTTATTACTGTACTTTCTCTGGATATGCTCATATTTATAATCACATTACTTTCTTTCGGATGCAGTCACATCATGTGATAGTTATACATAGCGAAGTAGTAGCTGTGAAGCAGAGCAATCATTTCTGTGCATAAAGATAATCAGTTAGGTTATGAACACTTTCTGGTTCTACAGCTGCTTTTTATGCATACTTCACTTTTCCTTTATATACTCATATTTGTATGTGTTGTTCTGTCTTTGTGTTTTGTATGTAATAATAAAATTATATAGCAAGTGGGTTTTATTAGCTACTTATTACATGTTGCACAGAATGCAAAACTCTAATAAGAAAGCATTTACCATTTCACTATTCAACATGATAAGATTATGAATATTGCACCTTCATCATGTATGCTACACACAATGCTTATATGTATACATGAGTAGCTTAGTATACTGTTAAGAACTTCATAATAGAATGCTATGTATATCAATGCATTGCCTAATGCACTGCATAGCTCAAGATATTTATTACAACGATCCTTGACACTTTTTCTGTCAACATTATAATAAGAATCCCTTGTACAGAGTATTAGGGAGAATTCTCTGTTTAGGCTGAATTTCCTAACCTAGTGAGTCCCCCAGCAGCTTTGCTGGATTTTTGGGGTTTATTTTTTCTCTGCCAAAAGTGAGACTCTTTTACCCTCACTCTTGGGCATGATTTGAGTGTGTTTCTTTGACTCTAGATGTGTTTAATGGGCTATGGGGTCTTTTACTCCATAGGGCTTCATGTGTTTTTGTGATGTGTGTTACACAGCACCCTCAGTGCAGTAACACAGGGGTGTCATAGTGACCCCCTACTATAGACTCCATACCCTGGGACTGACTACTGTCTCCCAGGGCATGTAAAGTCACCATTGGCTTTACTACTCCCAAATTATTAACAGAAACCAGTACAAACCATCATATTGTGGACGTACTGGTCAGGGCAATCGAATTGATTGCCCCGGGGTCTGTTAGTCGAGGGGGCACGTCTCCGTTCCCCCTGATCGAGTTTTGGCTGGTGGCAGTGGAAACTACTTTTTATATTCGACCGCAAACATTTTCCTATGGGATTTTCCCGTTGTTCGAGGCTACCAACTTTAATTATTTAATTCCTATAGCCTCGAACATACCGCTGGTTTATTTATTTAATATTAATTCTCCGGTTGGTATTTTTTGCCAGAACTTGGTTCCAAAATGGCGTTTGTGTTCGCTTCTGTGACTCCAACCCAAGTTGAGCCCTTTGTTCCACTTTTTGGCGGGCTTCTCCACAGAAGCCTCCAAAAGTGGTGCCACTCTGTCTGAGTACCACAGGGGGTGTGGGAGAGGGTTTATGCACCCTGGACTGAGTTACCTTGGTAACTCAAGTCGCACTCTTGTGTGATTGGCACAAGTGGTGAGCCGGCCGGCTCACCACTTAGCATGTTTGATTGACAGCTAGGCTGAGTGAATGGGGGTATGCTGCATAAAAGCAGGGCTTTGGGGACTGGAACTTGAGAAGTTGCCACAGGACCTAAGAATCCGACAAGGGAGAAGCTGAGCCGACCTGCTACGACGACACCACCGGTGGAGCCCTGCTGAACCGTCTCACCACTTTTCCCAATCTCCAGCCCGGAGAGTCTTCTTCCTTCGACTGGTGGGGATAACCAGTCTGCTTCCTTTTTCGCTTCCTGGAGCATCTCGTGGCCGCCTTGCCTGTGCCAAGCACCCCGGAAACCGGGATACCACATTTTACCACTACCGCAAATCAAAGGGTAGTACCCTTAACCGGAAAACTCCGCGTGTGGTTTCTTCCCTGGCAGTGCAACGACCTTCATCTTTACTCCACGTCGAGATCTTCTCTTCCTCTGGACGACACCGCAACTTGCACCCGCTGCCAGGAACAACTGCCCCCCGCTGGAGGATCCTTTCCACATAAGGTACTGTGTCACGCCTGGCTTCCCTTGCAGCCAACTGTACGGGGTAGATTTAGCCCCTGGCTTTCGAACCTGGGTTAGCCTGGGACACCCTGGCTAAACTTTTCTGAGCCTACCTAAAACCTTTCTGAACTCCCTGCAAGGCTTTTTAAGCCTGTTGCCATTGTGTGATCTTGGGTGCATTTGTGCCCTGCTCTCTCCAAGAGTGGGCCCGGCCTATGGACTTTGGCTCACAAGTAACTTTTGACTTTTCTGCCTTGCTTAAGAGTTCCTAAGTATTAGTGTGGTGTATTTTCCTACATTCTGCCTTTTTCCCTCCTTTTTTCATTAACTTATTGGAGTGCCATCTATAGTTAAGCACTCACCTCTGTCTGGAAATAAGTGGTGTTAACTAAGACTTGTCTGATAAGGAATAAGGGATGTATATAGCTTAATAGTAACTGTGTTTAAAGTGATTTACAATAATAGTGCTGGAGTGTTTCAATCAGTGTGTTTTTAAATAAATAATTATATACCTTGATACCAAAGCTCTGGTCAGTGTTTGCTTGTGCTATTGTGTCTGAGTGCCCATCGTGTATACTTTGCATACTGCCTAACTCTTCTTGAGGGAAGTCTGACTGCTCAACCACAGCTACCAGGTAGATCTGGGTGGTACAGACTGCTGCCAAGTGGGTTTACTGCTAACACATGTAGTCCTAAATCTTTTGCAGTGTTCCCAAAGGGAACTGCACAGGTTTCTGCCTAACACAGAGTTTTCATAAAAAGTAAATGCACATGTGATGTTATCAGTGATGTCATCAATGACATTTGTGATGTCATCTTTGATGCCCTGGGTGTTAGTCTTAGCAATGCACGGTGGTGGCACGAGTTATAGTTCCTTAGCCTACCATAACTGGCGAATTTCAGGGGTTTTTCGGTTTTACTTGGAACCATAACGTCCCTTTAACAACTTTTTTTACTGAATTTCATAGGTTTTTAGTAGCACAACTTAACAATAACGTCCCTTTAACAACGTTTTTTTACTGAATTTCTATATATTCAATTTACAAATTGGAGGATTTGCAAACATATATGTTTTGACTACAAATGCAACAGTGATTATTTAGCACAATTGTCTCCATGGACATGTTAATCAGTATAAATCTGAAGATTAGGAGGAGAAAATGTTGTTACTGCTCAAGAAAATTTGAACTTTATTATGTTGTGAAATGTGAGTGACTATAATACATTATTACAAAAGAATATCCTTTGTAATCAAATTAGTCAGCACACAATTATATACATTCTAGATACAATTATGCAGAATTTAGTTAGTATGGGCTGGCTATCAGATATTCCAACAGGAAGCCACCAGAACAGTGATGGTGACCCTCAGGAGGACTGCTTATAGCAATCAAAAACAATTTGAATTGCGATAGCGAATTAGCATCACACAAATGAAAAGGTCGCTTGGCTAACAAAATAGGATTTATGATTGGGAACAAGGGGAAGAAAGGAGACAGCGAGAGTAATGTGGTTGTGAGCTTAAGAACCCGAGCATTCGGCACAAAGCTCCCTGACAAATAAGTTTGCAGCCGTGTTGGGGAACAAGGCTGCAGTGGTGTTGAGCGACACAGGTGCACAGGAGACCTTGCCTGACAATATGTAGCACGCAATGCAACGACGAGGATTCTGAGCCTTTAAGAGCCTTTAAGAACCAAGGGTCGGACCCTCTGTGGCAAATCCCTCGCAGGACAAAGCCGCAATGTTGAGCGACACAGGTGTATAGGACACGCTGCCCGACGATAGGTAGCATCCAATGCAATGTAAACGCTTCCGAGCCTTTGAGAACCAAGGATCGGACCCTCTGCAGCAAAGCCCTCACAGGACAAGGCTGCAGTGTTGGGTGACACAGGTGTTTGGCGATGAAGTGGTCGGAACGGGATGTGGAATCGAAGAGTGGGAGCATGCATCGCACCCATCGACCTGCAGCGACTGCATGGTGGGAAAGGTGCGTGCAGCCATTACTGCGCCCTACTACACTGCTACACTGCCCGAGGTCACGCATACTTTCCTTTCCAATGCATTTTCTCACCTTGCATTGTGTCCCACGCATCCACTAGGCTGCCATTTCTCCAGGGTAGCCATACTTTATTTCTTCACTGCTTCTACTGTTTACTTGCACACCTCTTGCATCTCCTGCTTTTTCCTTCTAGGTGAATGCTTGTCGACCCCTGCAACAACTTTGCCCTACAGTCTGTATTGGGCCACAGCTCTGTTCTCATGATTTGCTTTTTCCAATAGCCCTTTCTCCTCTAGCTTCCCCCACTCTGGCTTCCAGCTCTCCCCCCTAGAAGGCTCTGAGCTGGCTCTCACTGTTGGTACTCATTGCCAGTGGCTGTGCTGTTGTTTGCTGTTCTCTGTTGTAGAAGTTGTTACCTTACTGTAACCTATTGTTCTTTGCCTGTTCCCTGTACTTGTGTATCCCTGTGTTCTCTCTTCTCCCTCACCCTCCGCTTTCACTCCTCCCTTGCACCTCAATTGCTCAGCCTTGCGAAGTGCCTCCTCTCCTCCCTCCCACACCCACTATGGTGCTCTCTATTTACCCTATCTTCTCTAATTGCTTCTCTCTCTCCTATTCTTCTCCTGTCACTAAGTCTGGTAGGAAGAAGTTTAAGAAGGACACACTGGTCTCCAATCCAAGCCTTCCCATTGCTGACACCTATGTCAGTGCTTCTGCAGAGAGACTTGCATTGCTCTCTCCTTAGTCCTCGTAATGGTGGCACACGTTGGGAGGTCCTCTTAGTCTCCTTCCATTCCTCCAGAGTCATCATTAATGTCTATCTCAATGGTACCATCCTGGTACAATGGCATCAACACAACCTTCTACTTTTCGATAGACGCCTCCCTCACCTCATCAACTTTCTTCCTTCTGCCACCCCGGCTACTTCTGTGCTGTCCCCTCAGTCACCTTTTTCTACCACCCTGACTCCTTTGACATCTTCCTCCATGGCTCCCTTTCCACCCCCTCCTTCCGCTACTCTGGCTCCCTTACCAGCTTTGGATTTCCTGGCTCCCTTGCCTCCCTCATCCTCTACCTCTCTGGCTCACTTGCCAGATGACTCTCTCCTGGCTACCTCGCCTCCCTTGGCCACCACCTCTCTACCCCTCTGCCATCCACGTCTTTCTTTGCTCTTCTGCCTCCTCCTCTCTCTAACTCCCATACTCCTCTGCCTCTTCCGGTGGGGACCCTTGTCCCCCTCCTTGGAAGTCTTTTAAAAGCGGCAACCTGCTCCATACTGCTACTCTAAACTGTTGCTCTGCTGTCAAACACTCCTCTGACATCTGGCACCTCATGAACTGCTGGATCTAGATGTTCTCACTCTTACCGAGATATGGTTTAACGTCAGCTCTGTCATGAGTTTTGACACACTTCTCCCAGTGGACTACAAGATCCTCTCCGAGCCCAGGTCCAACAGACCCGGCGGCGGAGTATCCCTGATCTTTCCGGAGTTGATTCATGTCTCCATCATTCCCACTCAACCCTATTCCGCCTTTGAATGCATGGTCTGCAGACTTTCTATTTCTCCTCTCTTCGCTCTGAACCATGTCACCTTCTACATGCCGCCTGGCCAGGCCACCGTCTTCCTCTCTGAATGGGCTGACCTCACTTCTTCTCTCCTCAGGGCTTTTCCACAATCTCTGTGACTCTCTCTCTCTCTTTCCATTCTACCCTCTGGTCTGACCCACTCTGCTGGACACACCTTGGATACTCACATCTCCTCTGACATCCCTCTCTCTAACCCTCTCACTACTCCTCTCTCCTGGACTGATCACTTTTGTCTCTTTTCTCACTTGAAGTTTCCTGTTCCCCTGGAAATGGCCGACCCAGCACTGCCACCCTCCTTCACGGTCATCCGACCCATGATGACAGTGTCAGTGGCAGCCTTTGCCTCCACCTACTCTCCTCCACCTACTCATGTGGCTGACTCCCATCCTGACACAGCCCTTTCCAACTTTCAGCTTTCCATCTATAACACTCTTGACATCCTTGGCCCTGTCATGAGGATCCACGTTAAGCCTGCCAAAAAGTGCAATTCTTGGCATGACTCCGACCTGGTCGCCCTGACACGTAAGTGCAGAGCAGCTGAACAGAATGGGGAGCTTCAGGTTCACCCTCTGACAAAGTGGCATGCCGCCTACTTCAAAGGCAATATAGACTCTCCATCCTCTCTAAAAAAAGAGTTTACATTCAAGTTTGCATCTCCGCCGCATCGAACAACACGGACAAGCTTTTAAAAATCTACAAAGATTTAGCCAATCCTACTGCAGTATCTTCCTCTATCACACCCACCCAGGCCCTCTGATCAAACCTGGCCTCTCATTTCACCACAAAAACTCAGGACATCCTGTCCTCACTCTCATCTGCTCCCTTCCCTCCCTCTACCTCTCTCAGGCTCTGCTTGGCCATACCTTCTTTCTCTGCTCCTCCTTTCCTCTCTCTCTCCTGTCATACCTGATGAGGTTTCCAAACAAATCCAGTCTATGAAAGTCACATCCAAACATGTGTCTCCCTGTCCCTCCAGAACCATTAAGGACAACATTGACTCTCGCACGCCATCCTTGGCTGATCTCTGCAACCACTCCTTCGCCACTGGGATTTTCCCCTCCCAAGCACTCCCTTCTGCACCCCCTGCTGAAGAAGCCTTCTGCTGACCTCTCCATCCTGGAAAACTTGCGCCCAATTTATATTATTCCTTTCCTGGGTAAACACCTGGCTAACCCTCCACAATTAATCTGTTGGTTGTCTACATGACCATCAGTCTGCCTACAGAGCAGCCAGAGGCACCGAAACTGCTCGCCTGAACACCTGTGAAGATTTGCTCTCTAACCTTGACTTTAACTCTCCCTCTGTCCTCAACCTCCTCAACCTTTCTTCTGCTTTTGACAATGTGAACCACGACATCCTGATAACCCGTCTCCGAGATACCTTTGGCATCATGGTTCAGGCTCTGGCGTGGCTATCCTCTTTCTTCTTGGACCGACCTTTCCAGGTTGATCTTGGGTCCTTTCCCTCCTCCATCACACTCTCAACACGTGGTGTTCCCCCTTTGACCTATCCTCTCACCCTGATTTTTCAATGTCTACATGCCGTTCTTGGCCCGCCTGATCTCTACCTTTGCCTTTAACTTTCAGTGTTATGCAGATGACACACAGCTCTCTTTCAGGCTACCCTCAGCCTCCTCCTTGCTCATCCCTGACTGTCTTGACACTATTCAGAAATAGTGCACCTCTAATGATCTCTGCCTTAATGCCAGTAAGGCATAGATCCTTCTCATTGGAACCCCTGCTCCCGCTTTTCCCCTTTCACTTTGGCCAGTCTCCCTCAGCCCTGTGTCCTCACCCTCTTGTGAGGCAAAAAACCTCAGGGTTATCTTTGACTCCACTTTCTCCTACTCTCCACGCATCACAGACATCTCCAAAAAGTCCCATTTCCAACTGCACCTCCTCAGAAGTATTCTACCTTTGCTCATTTTCCCCCAGAAGCTCACTGTCACCAGAGCCCTGATTCTCTCTAGGCTTGATCATTGCAACAGCCTCTTTCTCAATCTACCTAACTCTACCCTTCGTCCTCTGCAACTCATCCAAAACAGGACTACAAGACTTATCCTTGGCCTTATCCTTATCCCTCCAATGTCTCCCAGTGGCGGCCAGGATCAAGTTCAAGGCTCTCTGCATTGTCCAAAAGGCCTTCTGGGGCCGGGGCCTGTACTATCTCCAATGCTCTCTTCCTAGGTACCTTCCTTCCAGATCCATCCGCTTATCTACTTCCAATTCTCTGCAGGCGAGTCGCTTCTCCAAGCAGAGACTGGATGGTAGACCTCTTTCCTCTGGATGTGCCTCCCTCTGGAATGGCCTCCCTTCCAATCCCTGCCTTGAGCCAGACCTCCTTAATTTCCAGAAGCTCCTCAAGACACTCCTTCTCTACTCTTCCTTCTTTCTGCCTCTCCCCTGCTAACCATTCCCTATCTCCTTTTCTATTTGCCTTCCCTCTGCTATCTTTCCCTTCCTCCTGCTCAGTTACATTGACTGGCTGCCTGGTGCTCCTCTGAGTCATATAGGACACCTGCCCCATACCCCCTGCCCAGACCCTAGCACTTGCCTTCTGGCCCTTCTGCACTGCCACCTGGGTACCTGGGCCAATAAGAACTCTGCCCCTCTCCTCTATGTTTGCTTGGGTTACTCTCACTCTGAATACAATAGTTAAGGCTGGAATAACATTTACAAGAAAACACATTCAACAACCCAAAAACTATCCCCAACACTTTCACACTCATCACACTGCCAACCTGACAGTTCCCCCATCTTAAGCCCTGACCTCAGGGCCTGGTTTTTACAGAAATTTCTTGTGAAATCTTTTAATTAAGAATGGAGCATGCATATCTTCACTTGCCTCCAATGATCTTTCTTCCACTCCAAAACCTTTCCAGTCAATCAAGTATTGCAAACTATCTTGCAAAATTCTTGAGTAAAGAATTTCCTTCACTTCATACTCCTCAACATCACTATCCAAATTCACTGAAGAAACAGATTTGTTTAGCCTAGTTCCTTCACAAACTGGTTTGAGTTGACTAACATGAAAAGTCGGGTGAACTTTTAGGTCTCTTGATAGTTTTAATCTAACAGCCACAGGATTTATGACCTTCTGGATCTCAAAAGGTCCAACAAACTTTGGACTGAATTTGTTCTTATCCTTCAATCTTAGGAAACGAGGAGATAACCAAACTCTATCTCCAACTCTATAACTTGGACTTGTCTTTCTCTTCTTGTCAGCAAACCTTTTATACCTGTCTTTACTCGCTAACAATGTCTTTGTAAATCTTTCTAAGCCTTCTTTCATCAATTGCAATCTTTCTTCAACTGGCGGGCTAGTAGAACTGTTTTCTAAAACTTCTCTAAGAAAACGTGGATGAAACCCCTTATTACAAATAAAAGGAGACATAGATGTAGAGTCTTTGGTGGAATTATTATGTGCAAACTCTGCCAACCATAACAAATCTTCCCAAAAACAATGTAGAAACTTTTCCAATTCCTGGTTGACCTTTTCACCCTGCCCATTTGTCTTGGGATGATACCCTGAAGACAATAGAACCTCAATTCCCAGATGTTTACAAAAGGCAGACCAAAATTTTGAGATAAACTGAGAGCCTCTGTCTGAAACTACTTGGCTAGGCAAACCATGAAATCACACTACCTCCTGAAGGAATTTTGTGTGCCAGCTTAGTCGCAGTCGCCTCCCTCTTGACCGGAATAAAGTGACTCTCCTTAGTAAGGCCATCCACTACCACCAATACACTGGAACATCCTTGATATATGGGCAAACCAACAATATAATCCTAAAACACTGTATGCCAAGGTAATGGCAGAATCGGTAAAGGTTCTAACAACCCAGCTGGTTTTCTAACCAAAGAATTTGACCTTGCATGAACTTTACATGTTTTCATATAATTAAGAACATCTTCTCTCATGTTTTCCCACCTAAAGTGTCTTTGAACCAAATCAAGAGTCTCACGATATCCAGGGTGTCCCACCAGAGAGGAATCATGACACTCTTTTAACATCCTTTCTCAGAGATCAGCATTTGGTAAAACAGTTGAATACCAACCCTTGGAACACCTTCCACAATTGATCGCACTGGTTCTAATTTCACCCAGTATTCCAACTGTTTAGAGGACATACTCTGTTTAATCTCTAGAAAGATGGATCCTTCAATTGATGTATTAGCCAAAATAAAATGATCCTCTGAAATCAATGGTCTAGGACTCAATTCCAACTCCTTTTCACTTCCTGGATTTTGTCTGGATAAAGCATCCGCCTTACCATTCAGCCATCCGGGACAAAAGGTGAAGACAAAATCAAAATCAGCAAAAGAAAGTGACCAACGAAGCTGTCTTGGGGTCAGTGTCTTGGCTGATTTCAAAAACAAAAGATTTCTATGATCCGTAAATACAGTAACTGTATGGCGAGCTCCCAACAGATAAAGACACCATTCCTCAAAAGCACGCTTAATGGCTAACAGCTCCCTGTCCATAATGGTTTAATTACACTCTGCCATAGAACATTTCTTTGAATAATAAGCAACAGGATGTATCTGACCAGTCATTTCATGACCCTGAGACAGAATTGCTCCCATTGCCAAATTCGATGCATCTGCTTCAACAAAAAATGGCTTTCTGGATTTGAATGCAACAAAATTGGACTCGAAACACATTTTTCTTTTAAATCCTTAAAAGCCTCCTCAGCATCTTCACACCACACAAATCTTACACCTTTCTTCAAAAGTCTAGTGATAGGTGGAATAATTTGTGGAAAACCCACGATAAATCTCCTGTAAAAATGTGTGAATCCTAAGAAACTTTGCACTTCTTTAATACACTTTGGGGATGGCCAATCCCTGACGGCTGGCACCTTTATCACATCCATTTCTAATCCCTTGGGAGAGATGATAAAACCCAAAAACTCCACTGTCTCAGTGGGAAACTGTCTCTTTTCCAATTTTTCAAATAGATGATTTTCTTGTGATTTCTTTAAAACTGCTGTAACATGATCTTGGTGTTCATCCGTATTCCTTGAGAAGATAAGAATCTCAACTATATATACAACAACAAAGATATCAAGTTATTCTCTCAAAACATCATTGATGAAGAACTGGAAAGCAGCTGGAGCATTGCATAAACCAAAAGGCATCACCTGGCATTCGAACAAGCCAAATCTGGTCTTAAAAGCTGTTTTCCATTCGTCGCCTTGCTTGACTCTAACCAGATGATAAGCTCCCCTTAAATCTAGTTTGGAAAATATTGTTGCTCCCTAAATCCGGTCCAACATTTCTTAGATTAGTAGCAGTGGATACCTAGTCTTGATGGTCAACCTATTCAAAGCTCTATAATCAATACAAGTTCTTAATTACCTGTCCTTTTTGGGACAAAGAACAAAGGTGAGGCGGCGGGTGAGTAGGAATGCCTAATAAAGCCTTTAGATAGATTTTCAGCTAATTACTCTTTAAGATATTCATTCTCTTTTTCAGTTAAAGAGTAAACTCTACTACTAGGAAGACTTGCTCCTGCCCCCAAATCTATCTTACAATCATATGGTATATGGGGAGGTAATTCACCTGCCTCAATTTCATCAAAAATCTCAGTAAAATCTGAGTAGCAGTCTGGTAATTCTCCAATGGTTGCCCCAACAGAATGACGCTCACCCATCCTCTCTGCCCAAGCCAGAATTCTGTTTTCCTTAACCTCCTTTCTTCCAATTTCAAAATTATAACAACATTCCTTACAGAAATCAGACCTTAACTCCACCACCCGTCGACTCCAGTCAATAAAAGGATTATGATAAGTCAACCATGGCATACCAAGAATTATATTTAGTTGCGGAGCATCAATGAGTTCAAACGTCAAAATGTCACCATGGTGTCTCCCATAACCATCTCCAACTGAGTCGTCTAATGGGTAATCGGGCCAGAAGTCAAACTTGATCCATCCACAGCTCTTACCAATCCAGTTACATCTTTCTTTACAAAGGGGATCCGTAAAGATTTCACCAAACCCCAATCCAGGAAATTGCTGGTAGCTCCCGAATCAATCATTATGGGACCAGATCCTTTAAAGATCCTTTCAACAAATAAGGATACAGTAGGTGTGATATGAGGCACTGCCGCTTGAATGGTATCAGCTACTTGTTAACCTCGATTATTCACTGCTTGAATTCTCTTTGGGGTATATGGACAATTTCCAGAAAAATCCCAGAAAATGTCCACTTCTTCCACAATATAGACAGAGGTTATGAGTCCTTCTCCTATCATTCTCCTCTTTGGACAATGGACCCTGCAGTCTTCTGCTTACATCTTGACATTTTTCCTTTTACTTCCTTTAAACCTGAATCCCCTCTCTGCCTAAAAACCTGTTGAACCATTCTCTGTTCATTCCAACCCCTCCTTCACTCACTCTTTCCCCTAATTGAAACTCAATCTGCAAAACCAAATCTACCAACCCTTCAAAAGTAGATGGGCGATAAACTATTACTAATAAGGCACATTTAAACTCATCTCGCAATCCACAATAAAACAATGACGCCCTCTTGTCCTCCGGCCAACTACTCTCAAGAACTAACATTTTAAATTGAGTAATATAATTGACCAATTCACGATTTCCATGCGTAAACTCAAGTAGCTCCCCATCAATCTCCACAGTAATTTGTCTTTTCCGAAACATCTTACGGAATTCCTCCTTAAAAAGCCACAAATCTTTTAATAAAGGACTTCCCTGACTAACTAGAAGAACTGACCAGGTTGCTGCCTCTCCTGTCAAAAAAAACAACATAAATACCACTCTAGCAGCCTCAGTGGGAAAACCTTCAGGTCTACATAAGAAATGTAACTCACATTGAGTAATAAAAGATTGAAACTTCTTTGGATACCCCCCAAAGCGTTTGGGAGGAGCCAACGGCACCAGAACAACATACCCTCCTTGCACACCAACTCCCATTTAACTTGACTCTTCCAATTCCTGATCTCCCACTCCCTCATTAACTAGGACAGGAGGTTCCTTTACATCTTCAACTCCCATGGGTAACTGAGGACCAAGAGCCACCTGAAGCTCTGACATCCTTTCACAAACTTCTTCAATCTTTTTATTTAGTTTGCCATTTTCCAAGTGCGCTACCCTTAGCTCTTCTCTCAGCTCCCTGACCACCTCCTCTGACAACTCCATATTCCTACTGTGGAACTCAGACAGCCTAGGCGGACTTCAATGGCCTTTCATTCTGTCCGGTCCTGTATTATTCTGTCCGCGGAAGCTGCTGAGTCCCACAGTCTCCCAAGACGGTGTGAGCAAAAACTGATCAAATTAAACAGCTGAAGTTCCAACCCTCCAAAGGGAAGGGGGAAGTGGAGAAAACAAAAAACGGCGCAGATCTTATCTCCAGACTGGCATCAATCTGTAAAGAAAATAAATTAATAATTGTTACTAAATCATGCTGTCCTTCCTGCATGCATTTGTATATTTTCTCACTGTGATCTCTCATACCTGTGTTCCCTCTGCATATTGCTTAGAGGGTTTTTTGGTTGCAGTTCTATTTTTTCTGTTTTTAATTCAATTTCTTTTTAAAGTAACTATTCCTTGTTCAATGCACCAAAACTGAGTGGAAAGTTGCTTTTAGAGTTCTGTAGCAACTTCAAATTGAATTGTTTCCTTAAAGAAAGTTCTGTATCTTACTTGAAGTCAAATTGGAAAGAAAACCTAAACAGTTCTTTTGGAGTCTTCTTCAGTAGTAAAATCTTTTAATATACTTATACTTTTAGAAATTTTCTTTTCCAATATGAAACTTTGCTGCTCCTGAAAACTCCTGGTAATTTTATTTGGTTTGATACCAGCGAGCTTATTCTTTTAATATTAAATTTAAAAAGTATTAATTTAACACTATTAACCTCATTCACATGTGTGCCTGACTTCTAATTTTACAGACAATCAATCGTGATGCATGTGTGCCAATTGAAACACTATCAGGCTTCCTAAACAATCTACTGTACGCATGCGTTTGAATTTGAACACCCTCAAACTAAGTCAACATTAAAACAGAACTATCCTAAAAGCGCATGCGTTTGCCTGGCCTCTCAAGAGAATAAACTATTACGCATGCGCAATACGAACTAGCAAACTTCAATGTTTAACTTTTACGTGCACGCGCGTTGATTTCCTAATGCCTGCCAACTGAATCTTTATTGTGAACGCATGCGCCTGCCTGAGCTCTCAAGACAAACCTTTAATGCGCATGTGCGAAACGAATTTAACAAACTACGTAGTTTTACTTTCACGCGAACACGGGTAAACCTACAAATGCTGGTAATCAGAATCTTTATAACAAAACTGCTCACTACCAAGCACAAGCTTAGTTTTCACCAAATAAACTTCTTAAACATCTTTTACTACGCAAACGCTAAACTGAAATTACATTGTGAAGTCTGACAAACATTGGTGACTCTTACATTCAGCTTTCAGTATTGTGCTATGTAAATTTTTCCTTAAGCATGTGTTTCACAAAGAAATTATCTTCTGAACGTTTGCTTTTGCTTAACCTAACTAATTACCTAAGCTAAATAGTCATTTTTAGAAGGAAATTCACAGAAGCAAACTGGTGCAGTTAAGTCCTTTGGCTAGAAAGGTTATCTCCATAATAATCCAAAGTAACAAAATGATCCCACTGAGTATTACAGGTTGTCTTGTCCCACACAGAATTTAGGCATGTTCTTCACCTTGGAGATTCAGGGGAAACACTATTTTTACAGAGTATTCTTAATTCTATTCTATTCTATTCTAAGATTGAGAAACAGGACCTTCCTGAGAGAAACTGGACAATGAAAGGCAGTTTAGAATCTTGCCAAGTCCACCAGTTGACTACCTGGGCCAATCAGAACTCTGCCCCTCTCATCCATGTTTGCCTGGGTTACTCTCACTCTGAATACAATAGATAAGGCTGGAATAACATTTACAAGAAAACACATTCAACAACCCAAAAACTAATCCCAAACACTTTCACACTCATCATAACGCAAAACTGACAGGGCCTCCCTCTGGAACAGCCTCCCTACCAATCTAAAACTTGAGGAGAACCATCTCCAGTTCCCGGAAGCACCTCAAGACCTTCCTCTTTGCTTCTCCCTTGCCCCCCCCCATCTCTCCTGCTGATCTGTTCTCTTCTGGAACTGTGCACCTGGCCACCCTATGTCCTCTGGGCCCAGGTACCTGCTCACCCTGCCACCCTCCCGCACTGCCTCCGGGCCACCCCTTGCACTGGGGTCTGTATCTGCGTCCATACAGTCCCCCCTCCTTTTTCTTCCTGCACTCATCAGACCTACCGTGTCTTCTGCCTTAAACCCAACACTTGCCACTTGCTGACTGCACTATCACTGTTTGTTGCCTTTATTATTTATTATTATTATTTATCTGTTTCTCCTTTGTTCCGCACTTTCCACTTCTCCCCCATGCATGCACTTTTCCCCCTCCACCTCTCCCATGCAGTTGCACGTTCTCAATGTCACTGGGCCTAGTAAGATAGTTGTTTTGTTCTCCACTGTTCCCCTCCCTTGCCTTGTTGGGCTCTTAAACAGTTGTGTACAAGCTCAATAGAAATAAAATATCAATTCGATTCAATCCAATGGGTTGCAGAACTGTCATCTGCACCTCCCAAGAAACAAATACCTTTTAACTGATGCAGCCTCTCTTTTTTTCCACAGACTTTTTTAGGGTGAAATTCCACTTCTGTCGTTGTGCTACCATGCCCCTGTGCACTTTTCCAATACCCCAAAATGGATCCAACCTGAGAATGACACCCACTATCCTGATACAGAATAAACAATCAGCTTTTTTGAGCATGTATTGAAATGTGTAAAAATACACATATCGAATAATCGTCATAGTCCCATTCCTTTTGATGACCACTGGTAGGATTCATTACCACAAATAATTTTTCTACAGCAAATGTCTCATGTAATCTATTGAAAACATTACAAAGCCGCTCTCTTTAGAGGAATTACAATGGTACAGGATGACAAATGTTAAAAAATTACGGACATTTAAAGATTTGGGAACTACTGTAACAAATGTAGAAGAGGATACAGTTACAGATGACGTAAAACAAAGAAAAGATTTGTGAGGCGACGACAGCATAAGGACATTCACTGAATAAGAGACATTGGCCCTCATTACAACTCAGGCGTTAAGGGTTAACGCCACCGTTAACCCTTAACGCCTGATTCCCACCTTAACGCCTGCTTTTTGCAGGCGTTAAGTTCCATGGTGCTAAGGCACCTTGGTGCTAATTACGGCACCGTAATTTACAGTGCCGTAATTAGCGCCTTCCCCACTCCCATTATGCCCTATGGGGCAAAAATGGGAATGGGGAAGGGAAAATGGGAAATGGGGATTTACCGCCCCACTCACCTTGTAATGGGGGGGTAAATCCGCCATCCACCATGGTGTAAACGTAGTTTACACCATGGTGGTAAAGTTGGTGCACTTAGCACCTCAGTTGTAATGAGGGCCACTGATTTATATGATCAATGATTTCTCGTTAACAACTACATAATACTAGACTAACATCTGATCCCACGAAACAAATAGGTTGCACTCAAATGTGGATAAGTGGTACCTTGGTTCACAGTTAAGTAAAAAGGGAATTATTTCTCTTAGAAAGAGGCCAGCCAGGCCAGAGCCTGATCAATGATACCCAGGTTATCACGGTATCACGGAGACAGTTGAGCAGGATGGTATGGTTTACCGTGTCAAAGGCAGGTTGGAGAGCAGATCTTCACGGATGTTCAGGAGAGCAGTTTCCGTGCTTCTGACAGCGCTGAAGCCAGACTGGTGGTCATGTGGACAGCCAACAGAATCGGTAAAGCAAATAAATAGGTTTCTTAATATGGCATAACGTTCCAACAAAATTATTTTTTAATGCTGGGATTTGCCTGTGCTCTTTTTTTAGCAGGTATTTATGCATTTGTGTGTGTCCTTTTAACAGTTCATATTATTCACAAATATTCGATAACAAATTGTTGTCAAACAAAATAAATACTTTCCATACCTGTCGTACTTAACATTAAGCGATCAAGACACAATGGGCTTTATTATAACAGTGGTTGCCACGGTATGAACGGTGCCGGTAAGGCACTGGCACCGTTCATACCGGGCCACCACATTACGAGTTCTGCTTGTGGGTTCCTGACAGCCCGCCAAGTCTTACCTGGCGGGCTGTGCGGCACCCGTGAGCAGAACTCGTGATTGCACCGGCACCGTTATCAACGGTGCTGGTTCAACCATGATCCCCACCCCCATTCTGCCCTGCGGGGCAGAATGGGGATTGGGAGCCCGACATTACGGCCACTCATCTCGTAATGAGTCGGTTATTGCCCAGTCATGGGAGGCGGTCCCGGTAGCGAGCATGGCGGTAGCCGTGCCTGCCATACAAGCACGGCTACCGCCATGCTCGTGATGGGGCCCAATGCCATCTTGTGATTTCCCCATGCACTTTTCTCTTACTTCACTGTCATCCATCCTTTTGGGCATAACCTTAGAACCGACATTCGTACATGGCTGTCATTGGATGAGAGGCCCTTTCTAGGAGGAATGAGGGGATGCATGCCACACATTGTGGGGTGAAAATAAGGGACGCACACAGCAAAGTCTTCCAGTGGCTCACAGCATTGCTGTGACCATTACACAAGCGCAAGGCTATGCATCTTTGAAGTTACATGTACTGGAGTCCTAAAACAAAAATAACCTAACATTTTCATGTTTCAATGCTGGCATTATTGAAAAACAAAACAGCTAAGAATATAAAGGCGTGGACGTGGTGCTTAGCAAAAGGAACATGATTACAACCCTAAGGTGAAGTGTGATTGCTTTCTACCTTTCCTGGCAGTTCTCAACCAACTGCAACACTGAGGAAGGCAATGTCCATCCTCTCTGGTGTCTGGGAAGTCAACTTCCACTAAAATGTACCGAATTTCCTCGAACCAAGATTCAGTCGTCAGCTGGTCTATGTTATTTGACTATGCGTCTAGGAATTGTAAATAGGAAGACCATACAACACTGACAATCGTAACATAAACAAGCATGACCAAAGTCAGAGAGAACATACTGTTGGTGCTGTGTTCACGGGTATTGACACATTGGAGAACTATACAACATAGGAGTTCAAAGGAATGACTTTCAGGGTGTGCAGTATAACCTTTATGGTGCTGTTCAGCCAGCCTCGCCCTTCCTTGCTGCGCCACTTTGCCTAATGCAGCCAGCAACAGAAGTGATTACTCGGAAGCTTCTTCCGCGTGCTCTGAGCTGTCTAGTTATTTTTTCCACGTGCTGGACACACTGGAAGCACTCAAGCTAATTGAACGCCATGATCTGCTGTTCAGTAAGAAGATTAATGGTACAGGAGTCAAGCAGAGAGTCCTAGGCAATAGCTCGCTGCATTGCCCGATATTTACTTCACCTAAACAAAGAAAAGAAGAAATACCTAGTCACATTTGAGAAATCAAAGTGACATTGAAACTATAGGGCTCCACATATTTTGAATGACAACAATATCTCCTCATTTTCTGTATGAATTCTTTAATCAGTGATAGTATACGTTATGCCCATTAAACACATCAGTTTTTTATTTCAAGCGCACCCACTTATGAAAGCATGGCCAGTTTCCATGATACCAGCTAACAGATTGAATTATGCCCGTTTAGCAGATCTTTGCCACTTTCTATCATGGATCGTATTTTATTATGGCCAGTCAGAGCAAAGTTACACATTGGTCCTCATTAGATATTTAGTGGTATTTTGGTGATAAGTCTTCTGAAATACCACCAAACGGATTTACCATTACCACCACTTGGTCCAGCAGAATTTCTGCCAGATTGCAACTGGTGGTAGGTGGTGTTAACCCCATTTATTGGAGACCATAGGACTTCCTGTGGATTTTGGCACAATTACCGCAAGTGGTAATTCTGCTAGCAGTAATTCCTCCAACTTGGCAATTTATTTGAGGTAAGGTGGAGAAATTACCTTCAGCATTTGAGGTTTTTCCACAACCTTACCTCCAAACCTGTCGTTTGGCGGTGCAGTAATGAGGTGGTAATACTGTGGTAACTATTTACAACTGCATTACCGCTGCTTTTGGTCGCACCACCAAACTTGTAATGAGGTCCATGCCTACAAAGAACATTACATCAAAATATGGGATACTACCAGGGTCCCTTACTGGAAAAATGAATACAGGAAATACTACGGGGACTTTGAAAAGAAATCATGTTCATCCTGAAATGAAGAAAATGAAGACTTCAAATGGTCATTGTGAGAACAGCGTCGAATAACCACACCGATATACCTACGTTTTGGCTATGTATTGTCATTGCTCGACTATGCGCAACATCTGTTAACTGGTCATTAGGTAAAACCTAATGACGTTGTGCCTTGGATAGAGGCCGATAACAATCCATTATGTTTAACACTATGGGACAGGATGCTTGACAATAGCTAAATCTTCCTAGGTGAACTCTATTCATGTAGCACTGCATGTGTCACCATCTTAAAATGATGTTGCGACTACTTGCGATAGTCCTTGGGTGGATCGTCACAGATGTAAAGACTTATCTTAGCACATTGATGAAGGCAGAATTGTCTCTTTGTGAGACTCTGGAGGGTAACTTGAGACTTAGATCTGTGGAGAAATGTCATCTTTATGGAACATCGAGAAGGGCCAAGAAATTACTTTAAAAAGCTGGCTAAATGGAGGATGCTAACAGTGCGGAACACGCTGGTTATACTTTTTGTGAAATGTCCTCACTCTGACACTATATGAATAGTGAATTGGTATCAGCTCAGCTGAATGCGGCCATTTCACTACATTTAGTGAGGGGGCCATTTCCCTGTATTTTTTTCAGTGTTTATAAAGTGGGTGCAGGGTTCGGTGACATTTTCATTCTTATTTTAGGGTAGTTCAGGGTTGATGAAGGGGCAGGGCCATATTAGAGAAGTGTAGGGGCTTCCCCCATACAAATGTTTCAAATACATGTGGGGAAACCAGCACAGTGAGTTTGGATCTGGTAAATTGTACAAGATCCTAGTGCATTACCGAGATTTGGCTCGAGGAAGAGGCATTAGGTTAGGTGACACTCTTTGGCAGAGCTGAAGGTGGCAGCATTGCGGTTTGACAGCGTCAAACTGTAAGCACTTTTATGCAAAGAAAGAAAAGCGCAAGTTTAAAACCAAATGTGAGCAGCATCTGAAAAAATGACAAGTCCGAGGAAATGTGATATGTTTGCAGCCCGTCTACAATAAATGTATACATTAAACATTATTTCAGAAAACACAAAAATCAATATTTGTGTTATAGACAGAATACAGCAAACATTTATTAAAATGGAGTTGCAGAGTCAGGGGACGCTTGAAGAACAGCTTGGTGTGCAAAACAAAGAGGAGTCAATGTTGGCTTGGGATCAAGGATGCAATTTTTAAGGAATAACTGCAAAGCACAAATGGAGGCATGCGGATAAGCCATGGATGAGATATATTTCTCTTAGATTAGAAGAGAGGAAAACATCTGCAAGAGCCAAGTTTGGACAATTAAAAGTGTATAAAGTGTATTCAAGGTAGAGTGAGCAATGACACCCAATATAATTAAATCAAATAGCAGTAAATAAGAGGCTGAAAAGGACACATTGTGGTGATGTGACAGGATTGTTATGCAATGCTATGCTATGGTATACTACCTTAGGCTCTCCCATATAGATAGGCCTCAGACCCTCCATTTCACCTCTCTCTGCCTTCCCTCTGCACACAGTCCTCCTCGCCCCGGACAGGCCTAAACCCCTCATGGGGTTTCGTAGGGTTTCTACAAATGCTGCTTATCCATAATACAATATGATGTCCTCGCAGGACTGCCTCACAAGGTCACAAGTGAGATATTGGGCCTCATTCCGAGTATGGCGTTAAGGGATAGCGGCCACCGCTAACGAGAGCGGTGGCGGTAATCCCTTACCGCCATACTCCGAGTTCCCTTAGCGCCATGGTGCTTTTAACACCTGCTTTTAGCAGGCGTTAAATACCATGGCGCTAAGGGACCTTGATGTTAATTACGCCACCGTAATTTACGGTGGCGTAATTGACGCCTTCCCCACTCCCATTATGCCCTATGGGGCAAGAATGGGAATGGGGAAGGGTAAATGGGGATTGGGGAATTACCGCCCCGCCAACCTTGGAATGGGGCGGTAATTCCGCCAACCACCAAGGCGCTGCCGGTCCGGGTACGGCGTCAACCAAGGCGTTAATAGCGCCATTGGTTAGCGCCGTACTCGGAATGAGGCCCATTGACTGTTCTTGCCAAAGGTCTGCAAGATCGTGCCAAGTAACACCCCCCCATTGTGAAAGTGCTAAAGCATTATAGTGGTTGCTTATGATATGCTATATAATCAGCATGCTAGGGGGGGACCTTGGGGGGAGGCCCTTGAGAGTGCCTTGAGCTGACTGCCCAACACTTGCATGCTGTTTTCCCTGCTGATAACTCTGCATGCTGTGTATTTGCAATATAAATACATGAAGCTTGATTTAACATCCGTCTGTCTAATCTCCTTATTTGCTGCAAACTGAAGCTGGCCAAGGGGGCCTTATCTTGGCCACCACAGTGGTCTCTTCACATGTGACTCAGAAGTTGAAAACCAGAGTTAATCATTAAGCCTTGGATGAAGATAGTCATGTGTGTATACTCCCTCTAATGTCTTTGACAAGAGCAGGCTACAAGGTCAACTACAGACGGGAAACATTGGCTCATGGCCAGACTGATAAGAGATGATGGACTAATAAGGAAAGTAGGGAGTAATCTGACAGGATTCAAGCACCTGGGTTTTGGTTGCCTTACGTGCTACTAGACGAGCTGAAAGTCCAAGGTCGTATGAGAATGCCAACCAATCAGTAGGTCTATGGGGAAACCTGCTATACAATGCTGCATAGACCAAACCACTGCCATTTTGTTTGCTATAATCAGTATTATACGAATTTAGAGGTAGTTTGAGGTTTGTCTTACAGATAAGAGACAGAGAATAAAGTACTAACCCATATGCATTCTATAAGTGACATGTTCCCCTAACCAATCCCTACCGCTAATACGTTTTATGGTTTGTCACGTAGGATGGTGTCGTAGATGACGCATGTTGGGTATATGAACTCTGTGTAATCAAGTTTGTGTGTGAGTGTGCAAGCATCCGTCTGATGTTTGCCAGTGTATCCTACTTATTAAACTGAGAATAAAGTAGTATTTTTCCATATTCTTTAGTCTGCCCGGGTTATTTGGTATGGGATCTTTATTGGTAATTCCATCTAGCAAAAGAGACACTTCAAGGTACTAGAGCACATATTGGTAGGAGAGGATGGTTCAGTTCTAGTCGACCTAGGCCCAGATCTTCCTACTTTGGGTTGCTCCGCCATTAGCCAGAAGACTGCAGAGATTCCTCTGGAGAATGGCATGCAACAATACATGTGTAAAAGATACGGTTGGCAGGACCCCCTTTGACGCAATTCCTTTCCAGTCCCCACAGGTGCCCTGTGGATGGAAGGAGAACTGGTTGGTTGAGGGAGAGTCGATGCCGAGGGACTCGAGCTGAGCCACCGACATAAGTACAACATTGAAAGTGGCAAAAATAGGGGGAGGAACTTTGTTGTAAATAATATATATATATACATATGTATAAAAGTAACATGATTTTGGGGGATTAGAAGAGAACGAGATACCTCGATTCCCAGTCCAAGGGGACGGAAGGGTACACACTAAAAAGACTCCAAATAGGGGTGTTATGGATTCCTGAAGCCAAAAAGAAAAGTGTGTATCAAGCTCCAAAATGGGCTAAACATGAGATGAGATACATTTACTAAAGATAGTAAAGGAAGGTGTACGCAGGTGAACATTTATTAAAGTACACATGTGTGGGCTTATAAATATGTCAGTGTCAAGCTTTTGTTGTGTTTAAACCAGTAGATATAAAACGATAGTAAAAAATGAAGCTGATTTTTAGATTATTTGATCAAGAAATCGACATAAATCAAAAGGATGAAAATCAAAGGAAACAAATAAATAAAGAAGAGACTCTTAAAATATCAATGATAAAACAACAAGATATTAAAAAGTGATAGAAAGTGCAAACGTAGGAACAAAAAGAACATTATTGTGTAGAGTTTTAAAAAACTGATAAAATATTTTGATTTTTGGATAATTAAGCAGCAATTGATGGTGCCTGCTTAAATTGATCTGTGTGGTATATTTGATAACATAAAGAGAAGAATAACAAATCAGTTCAATACAGACAGTCAAAATCAACATGTCATCATGGGAGACACTCCTCTTCTACATTTACCTAATATTCCAGGACATAGCGGGCTAAACACTGCAAAAGCGTCAAGTGTTTCAAGAGATCCCCAAGAAACTGCAGGAAGAGGATGTACCCTATAGTTGGATCTTCCCCTTTGGCCTGGTCTTGACCTGGAACAATCAAGATACAATATGCACGACTCCGGAAGAAGCATCACAGATATTGGACCTTCATACACCGGACGAACAAGTGTAGCAGAGTAGCAGCATTTGGTCAAGGGTGCCGGTGCTCAGTATACATTGTGGACTGGACAGTTCTGGGAAAAAATCAGGAAGTTAGCAACAGGACACTTAAAGGGGGAGCTCCTTCTGGTTGAGAGCATTGGGAAGGAGATTCCCTAGGGTGGAATTGTGGAGGGCATTGATGTTCTCTTGAGGAAGTGGGTTTCTCAACAGAGAGGGTCGAAAGAGAACTCTATTTCTCACCTCATGTAATGAGGGGGCTTTAGGGGTGTTGTAGGCATGGGTTTGTTGCTTTAGTTGAGAGGTTAGGGGTTAACATACACAGTTGCTCCCTTAGGATTAGTGGGGGGAGAGGTTGCTCTAGATGTATGGTATCCTTGGGTAGTGGGGGGCATTGTGTCGTATGCTTTCAGATTTTGCCATTGTGTAAGTGGGTACATTCACGGTCCTGACATATAATGTGAGGGGACTTAATACCCCGAAGAAGAGAGGGAAATTGTTATGGAAACTTAGGTGACTGCAGGTGGAAATGGCATGCCTCCAGAAGACGCACCTGGTGAGGAAGGACACAAGTAGGCTAAGATCAATGTATTATCAGCACCAATTTTTTACTGCAGAAAATAATAAGAGCAAGGGGATGCGCATCTTGATTGGTAGGGGAGTACAGTTCAAAGTGGTTAAAGCTAAAGCAGACAGAGAGGGGTGATATATTTTCACAGAGCACTGATTTAATGGAGTGTTTTTTAACAGTTGCCTCGACATATAGCCCCAACAGTGGTCAGAACAAATACTGTAACGATCCTGAGGGAATTTGTGGATTTTGCTGGAGGGGACATGATACATGATACTTGCAGGGGATTTTAACATGATGTTTGATTCTAATTGGGATGATTCCAGAGGTTCATATATGGGTACAGCACAGCCATCAGGGCATTTGTTGAAGGGGTTAGAGGAGGTGGGATTTGTCCACTCTTGGAGGCATGCTAATCCAGGCATGAAGAGTTTTCATTTTAATCTCAAGTTCACAAGATATGTTCCAGAATCGATTACATTATGGTGGGGAAGGTTGTTCTCTCCGTTATGGATTTGGCTACTAAGGGAACTATCCCATTTTCTGACCATGCTCCGGTCTACATTACATGGGATTTGCACCCCTGGGAGGCTAGGCCCTGTTATTGGAAATTAAATGTGTTTCTATTGCAGGGGTTAGTTTGCTGAAGGGAGATTGGGGAAGCCATTGAACAGTATTTTGAAGAGTATGCTCAAGGGGAGATGAGTGAGGTGCTCAGATGGGACGGCTTGAAACATACATACAGGGGGGACTGATCTCAAAAGGAGTAGGGCTGAATCGGGCCCAGAGAGTAGAATTGGAGCACTTACTAATCCAATTGAAGGACCTGGAAGGGCAGTATCAGGACTAGGGTTCTCGTTAATCTTATTGCACACTCCAGGCAGTGTGTGGCCAGATCAATACCGTGGAAGGAAATAAGGTAGAATATGCACTGATGGAAGGTTAAAAATCAATATTATGAACATGGGAATAGGGCGGCCAATCTGTTGGTTTGGAAGCTCAAGGAGAGGGCAACTTGGGGAACATAGGGCTGCTCAGGAGCCTCGGGGGTGGGATAGCCTGCTCAGAACCAGAGAAACAGAAGGCCTTTGATGGGTATTAAATGGGTTTATACTCGTCAGACTCTCCATCGCCGAAGGAGGTTTTCTCCTTTCTAGAGGGGTGTGGGTTGTTGAAGGCGACTGATGACCAGAGGCGGGCTTCAATGGGGAGATCACGAAGGAGGAAGTCTTGTGGGCCATCACTTCATTAAAGGTTAGCAAGTCCCTGGTAATGGATGGGTTCATCAGGGAATTCTATAAGACTTTTGCTAGGAAGCTGGTGGGTCCGCTTCCTTCATTGTTCAATCCAATTTCTCGACTCTTGGTGGCATGCTAATCCAGGCGTGAAAGATTTTTCATTTTACTCTCATGTTCACAAGATATGTTCAAAAATCGATTACATTATGGTGGGGAAGGGTATTCTCTCTGGTATGGATTTGGCTTCTATGGGAATTATCCCATTCTCTTACCATGCTGCAATCTACATTACACGGGATTTGCACCCCTGGGAAGCTAGACACTGTTATTGGAAATTAAATGTGTTTCTATTGCAGGATCCAGCTTGCTAAAGGGCGATTGGGGAAGCCATTGGGCAGTATTTTGAGGAGAATGCTCAAGGAAAGATGAGTGAGTGGGTCAGATCAGATGCCTTTAAAGCATACATACACAGGCATACTGATCTCAAAAGAAGTAGGGCTGAATCGGGTATTGAGAGGAGAATTAGAGAAATTACTAACCAAATTGAAGGACCTGGAAGGGCAGTATCAGGACTCTGGTTCTCGTAAATCCTATTGGGCACTCCAGGCAGTGTGTGGCCAGATAAATACCATGGCAGGAAATATAGTAGAATATGCACTGATTGAAGGTTAAAAAATGATATAATGAACATGGGAATAGGGCGGGTAAACTGCTGGCGTGGCAGCTCAATGAGAGGACAACTTGAGGGAACATAGGGATGCTCAGGAGTCCCAGGGGTGGCATAGCCAGTTCAGAACCAGAGAGACAGAAGGCCTTTGATGTGTATTACAGGGGCCTATACTCCTCTGACTCTCTATCGCCAAAGTAGGTTTTCTCCTTACTAGGGTGTGTGGGTTGCTGAAGGCGACTGACGACCAGAGGCAGGCTTTGAATGGGTTGATCACAAAGGAGGAAATCTTGGGGGCCATCACCTAGTCAAACATTAACAAGTCCCTGGGAATGGATGGGTTCATCCAGGAATTCTATAAGACTTTTGTGGGGAAGCTGGTGGGTCTGCTTCCTTCATTGTTCAATGCAGTTTGGAGGGAGGTCGGGGTACCGATACCTATGCAAGAGGCAAGGTTTTCAGAGATAGAGAAAGAGGGTAAGGAGCCAGAGATGTGCTTGACATACCCGCTAATCACAGTATTGGCTATAGATAGTTAGCTATATGCAAAGATCTGAGCGGAATGGCTACAACAGGTTTTACGAGACCTGGTGGGAGGTGACCAATCTGGGTTTGTGGCAGGGAGACAGGCGGCGAAAACACTAGATGGATGATAAACTTTATCAACATAAAAAGGAATCTCACTTAATGCTGTTGGCTTTAGTTGTGGAGAAGGCCTTTGATCGAGTGGAATGGGTCTATTTAAGAGTGATGATGGGCAGGCTCGGCCAGGGGGAGGACTTCGTAAGAGGGCATTTGTGTTGTACCATGAGCCCTGTTAGGGGGAATTCTCCAGAATGGCTAATTTCCCTTACCTACTGAGTCCCTCAACAGCTTTGCTGGATTTCTAGGATTTTTTTTCACCTGGTAAGAGTGTGAGCCTTTTTTCCCACTCTTACATGTGTTTTGCTGTGTGTTTTACATTTTTGTGTTCATAGACTGTGGAGTCTCACCTACTCCATAGGAATCATCTTTTTACTGTGTGTCACACAGCACATTTAGTGCAGTGACACAGGGTTGTGTTTTTCAGACTTCCCACTTTAAACTCCATTTTCTGGGACTGACTACTGTCTCCCAGAACATGTAAAGTTGCCATTGACTATATTAGTCTTTTTAAATTCACAGACCCAGTACAAACTATCTTCCATAGAGTACTGGGAAGGGTTAATAGTTATCCCTTTTTGTCTGTTTCTCATGGAACATTATTTCGCTCCCCTTTCTTTAAGATTTGGCTGGTGGCAGTGGTATCTACCATTTTTTTCCAACTGCTGACTATGAAAATAGCCTTGGTACTGTTTTAGGCTATGTTAGTAGCCTCAAACTTTAATCCGCTGGACCCCTTTTAAGTTTATTTGGCACGGGCTGGGTTTATTCACCATTTCTTTTTGTAAAGGTCTTTCTCGTGTTTTACTATGCGCGCCAAACCAGGTTTGGTTCCTTTATTTGCCGTCCATTGGCGGGCTTCTGCCTAGAAGCTCTCCTTAGGCGCCTGAGTGTCTGGGTGGACAGGATGTGAGGGAGGGATTTTAGGCACCCTGCACAGGGTCTCCTTGGAGATCCAAGTCACACTCTTGTTTGATTGGCTAGGTGACTGTTCTGCCAGGACCGCCACCCTGCTGTGTGATTGACAGACAGGCTGTGTGAATGGGGGAAAACTGCATAAAAAGCAGGTCTCTGGGACTTGGAAGGCAGAGTCGGCACTGGATCAAGAGAACCGAAGAGAAGCTGATGGAAGAGGACTACTGCAACTACTGAAACTCCCGGCGAAGCCCTGCTTTGGGTCTGAATCTCCTAAACTTTGACGACAGAGAAGATCTGCAAGGAATTTTCTTCACTTGAGCTGGTGGGACCAACCAGTTCGCCAAACACGAAGCAAGGCCTCCCTCCCCTGGTCGAATTTGCTGTGCATCGCTGCAGTGAAACGGATAGCCAGGAAGACCGGCCCCTGTTTGGGTTTTAAGGAGCGCACCTTTTATTTGTCGCTTTGCTCTGCTGCTAGTTTCTTCCCTGGGCAGTGCAGGACCCTCCAGTCTTCCTCCTTCTTGTCAGTCCGACAGTCGCTTCAGGAACCGTGAGCCTGCAGGACCTGCCAGGAACTTCTGCCTCAGCTACAGCATTCTTCTTCTACTAAGGTACTGTTCAAATCTGGTTGTTCGTTCTGTCCGACCCCGGTGAAAGTGTTTGAAATCTTTTGCTAATCCGAGGGCTTGTCCTTCTCTACTCTTTTAAATAATTTTTCTTCCGACCAACTTCGTTTCAAACTCTTGGCAAAGACTTAACCGCAAACTACTCTGAACTGTGTGATCCTCTGCAAAGACTCTGAACCATTAACATTGGCCCAGGCCTATTGATTTGAATCCCAGTTGTAGTAAGCCTTTTCTAGATCGCCCTGCCTACTTACTTGTTGGTGCTGCTTGATTTTGAATCACCTTGTCTTTCCCTCTGTTTTTAAATTGCTGAGTGCCATTTTTCTCACACTTCATTTTGAGCTTAACTTGTCCAGAATTCTTTGGGTGGTGTATAGTGTATTAAGATTGTGTTTTTATGCTGCTTTATATCAGTGAACTGTTTTATAACTGATGGTGTAAATAAATGCATATTCTTTTACTCAGAAACCTTGAGTCAGTGTTTGTTTTACCCATAGTAATTGCTGTCCTTTGTGTAACTTCTGATACTGCCCACTCTTGAGATAAGTCTGGCTGCTCAGCCATCGCTACCACTTTACTGTGTAGTACCGGCTTGTACCAAAGGTGAATTTGTACTTGCACTTGTAGTCTTAATTGCGTGTGGTGTTCCCAAAGGGTACTGCATATGATTCTGCCTAACAAGCCCAATCCGGAGAGGGTTGGTAAATGGTCAGCTGTCTCCGGGGTTTAGACTGTCAGCAGTATGAGGCAGGGATGTCTTCTTTCTTCACTGCAGTTGAACCGTTTGCAGTTAGAATTAGGCCTGACCCAGACATACAAGGCATCAGTTATGACGGGGTCTCACATA
Organism: Ambystoma mexicanum; assembly: GCF_040938575.1. NCBI lineage: Eukaryota > Metazoa > Chordata > Amphibia > Caudata > Ambystomatidae > Ambystoma > Ambystoma mexicanum. The sequence goes on from NC_090933.1 coordinate 822,738,341, forward strand.
AAATTGCATTGTACGCAGGGGATATCTTTCTGGCCCTCTCGGAATTGGAAGTGTCTCTTCGGCTGATGCTGGAATTGCTTAGGAGTTATTTTTTTATTTAAAGTCTATACAAAACATTTACAAAAGCATAAAGAACATTTACAAAAGAAACATATTTTTTTAATGTATATAAACAATTAAAGCCAAATATTACTAATACAGACACATACCTAACCTTAAAGAATACAGACATTTATACTTACATTTCATACACTAAACTGACGAAAGAACACAAAACACATTGGGCCTGATTAATGGAAGTGTTTAATAATCTCGCAATCCCATAGGAAAACATTCCATGAATCAGGCCCATTATGTCACTTGACATATGCCAATATAAAACCTGCTAAAGATAACTTACTTAATTAACCTTAAATTATCACACATTACCTTCTCAAATACAAATATGTGCCAAATTAAAATCTTTAGTCATAAAACATTTAAAATCAACATTTTTTTATGCATATAAGAAGTTAGATACAATCTATCCACACGAAATGCATTTAATTTACAATAATCCACAAATATTTTTTTTAAAACACAGTTAATCTTATTTCGAACATTGTTCTATTCCCCTGTAACATTTGATACCATAAAAGATCCCTGTTTACAAAATGTATTGTTTCAACAAAATGAGCGAAGTAAACAATTATTTGTGGAAGAAGAGCAGGACACACAAGTAACAAATGTTGCAGTGTTTCTTCTTGATCTTCTATTTTGCAAAATCTACACAATTTTTCACTATAGGAATCCTTATTTCTAAATTTTAAGATCTCATTGGTGTTTAGCACATTAATTCTAAATCTCTTCGTTTGATTACATATGGTTTTACTTAGATGTTTGCTTAGATATTTTTCAATTACCGGTTGAAACTTCCAAAATGAGCAAACCCGATTATAGATTCTAGAATTATTAATGCTTGCTTTGTTCGCGTACCAATCAAAGCTTTTTACTTTTTTTTTTTTACTTTATTTGGATTGTTTAATAAAGTTGATAAGGGTAGGCCTAAGGTGGATAGCAAACTTCCTGCTTCAATTTTTAAGTTGTTCATGAAGATACCCTCATTATCTGCCCCTGCTATGGCATAAAGAACATTCTGTTTAGAGATTAAGCATTTCCTCAATAGTGAGGCTCTTTTCCATAAAACAAGAGACTTCAGTCACTGTAGTCCAACTTCGTACCTTATATTTTCGATCGTAAAACTTTTGGGCAGGAAGAATCGTACCCCTTTCCAGATGATACTTTCCACAATATTTAGATAATCCATAAATTCATAGGCACTAAACTCGAGACCATACAATACTCTTGGAATTACTTTCATTCTATAAATTTCTCTTACTGGGACCATGGAAATTTCCTTTATTTTCTTTCAACTATACGCATTTGGCGAAGCGCAGATTCGGCTTTGCTTCTATGGGAATTTATGGCAGTAATTAAGGAGCATGTACTGTAAAGGAGTAGCCCAAAAAACACAAACATTCTGCAATTTCACCTGTTTGCCTTCACATAGCCAGGTGAAATGAGCTTGTGATTTATTTCTTTTACCAAGACGTACAATAATCGTCTTGGAGGGATTGATTTTAAGTTTTAGGTCTCCAACAAAAAAGTTAAAAATTCTTCAATCAGACGTTGAAGACCTACTTTAGTACTGTCCATTAATAGAAAATCATCTGCATAGGAGAGCCACCCCAATGCGACACCTTGCTTAGGAGTTATAAAGCAATTTTGGGGTTCAGGATAAATCTGGATAACTGTGAGGCTTTGAATTTTACCTTATTGCATCATTACCTTTGAATCTTACCTTTTACTGGCACCTGCGAGGTGAGTGTCCCCCTTCTCGCTCTACGTGCCTCAATTTTTGCCACTTGCTGTAGTTTTTCTGCCCCTTTCCACCTTTCTTTCTCCTTTTGTCATCTTTCCTGGCATCTAACTCAATTTTTGCCACTTTCTGATGTTTTTTTGTCTGCCCCTTTCTCGCCTTTCTTCCTCCTTTTCTTATCTTTCCATGCCTCTGCCTCCATTTACGCCATTCTCTGGCCCTTTCACTCCTTTCGTCCACCCTTTTTAATCTTTCTATGCCTCTTCCTCAATTTCTGCAACTTTCTGCCCCTTTTGTGCTTCTTTCGTCCTCCTTTTTTTACCTTCCAGGCCTCTACCGTACCTGGCTCTCTTAGGCAACCTCTGCCCTGCCTTGTTACCCACCCCCACCCACCTACTCTTCCACTGATTGGGTCCCGCTTAGAGGGTGCCAAAACCTGCTTCTTGGGTCCAGACGGTGCAGTCCATCTTGCATCCTGCCCCTGCAAGGTGAGTATCCCCCTTCTCGCTCTATGTGCCTCCATTTTTGCCACATTCTGCAGTTTTTCTGCCCCTTTCCCCTTTCTTCAGTCTTTTGTCATCTTTCCAGGCCTTTGGGATTATACTTGCTCTAGATAGCGCTGATGCAACGCCTATCTAATAGGGATAGGAAGAGGGAAACTAACCATATTGCTATGATGAAACTCTAATAACGTATAGCAATTGGCTATACAGCAAATTCTAAAAAAATCTTTTTTATCAAAACAACAGTTTGGAATAATTCTCCCAATCTTGTGACCATCGGATGGTCAGGCAGTTTGCGTGGGACTGAGTTCCTCAAAAGTGATTTATTCGCCCTCTGCAAAGTGTGCTTGATTCATTCGTGGATATCTTAATGTAAGACCTTACTAGAGAGGAGACGGCTAATCTGTCATACCACTCTTCTTTTTTTAAGTAATAATATGCGTATCTTTGTTGTAACTGGTGTTTGTTATATCCGCAGTTGTCACACTTATATGTTCTCAAAATCTAAAATGTTTTGAAAGTTACAATAAATGCTATTTTTGTTTTTCTGCCCCTTTCTTCCTCCTTTTTTAAAAAATTTTTTCCATGCCTCTGCCTCAGTTTTCACCATCTTCTAGTGTTTTTTGTCAGGCGTCCCTCCCTCTATCCAGGTGTCACAAATCTAGGTGCTATTACATTTTACTGTGTACTGCTGTATCTTCAGTTAGGCATCTCTCCCTCTATCCAGGTGTCCCAAAGCTAGGTGCTACTGTATTTTACTGTCCACTGTTATACTCCCATCTAGGCATTACTCCCTATATCCAGGTGTCCTAAATCTCAGTGCTACTGCATTTTACTCTCTACTGTTGTATCCCCATTTGGCCATTTCTCCTGCTATACAGAAGTCCCAAATGTAGGTGCTACTGGGTTTTATTGTCTTCTGTGGCACCCCCTTTAGGCACCCCCCCACTCTATCCAGGTGCCCTGAAATCAACTCACACATCTACTGTTGTGCCTAGTTGGATGTGCCCCCCTCTACTGAGGCATATAATCTGAGGCATTTTCAGCGGCACACCATGACAGACTATTGTCCTCCCCTTACCCCTCTCTGTGGGCCCCTCTCCCACTGCTCAGACATTCGTTGCAGGGAGACCATGAACAGCAAGACCAAGCATTCTCATTGGACCAAGAGAAAGAACATTGCAGTTGAACTCCATCCAAGTACACAGTGTGTATACCTTACACTGCGTCTGTGGACTCAGGCCACAGGCACAGCCACCCAACCATGCACCTAAGAATACAGCTATGGCTATGCTATTCCGGTCAATCAGCTCACATAGCCGCCCACACTGAAACCCCTGACGTACCTCAACACCTCTGCCATTAGTATACAGCAACAACATATGAAAAGAAATTCCGTCTAGTGGGGCACATCAAATCTTCAGCACTAGCACTCTATCCTAAACCACTAACAGCACCCACCCACGTGCCTGACCTCCGTTTTGCTTACTGGAGCCTAGCCAGCCCACCGAAGTCCTAACATGGCAAAATGCAAAATGCAGACATGCATTTTAATTTAAACTCTTTCGAACCTCCTACACACAGAGGGCGTTCCAACCACAAAGCGCATTAAGGCCATATAAATGGGGAAAGGGCGCTATATAAATGACAAATACAATAGAATACAATAAAATAAAGAAACGCACACAGATGATGAAGATATGATTTTGTGAAAGGAAGGGTATAATGTTCTGTTTTGGGTGACAATTGCATCATGAGACAAGGGTAACTTTAAAAGCTGTATATTAGGAATAAGATAAAGCTAGGCCTGACCAAATGGCCTACCACCTCCCCCCCAAAAAGCTACAGGAAGAGGGATGCCTTGTCTTACCAAGGACATGAAACTCAAGGCTTTTAAAGCGTAACCATAAACAGTATGACTCTGCCTGGAGTTGTTTCACAGGATACAGGATATAAAAACAAATGCCCATTTTCAATTTCCATCTGTCCCTGAGCTTACGCTTTATACAAGAAAAAGCCCCTCTGCACTGCTCCCCTCTCAACTAATCTAATCTTTCAATCAGTCAGGCCAATCCTGAAGGAAAATTCACACATGGGAAGACTGTATGTCTCATCCACAAAGCAGTCATGTCCTGCAATCATTTAAAGTGGATGGGACTGATGTCATAAATGACCCTGCCAGCTTAACTGCAAAGAACCTTCACCATGCCAACAGTATTCACAGGAGTCATAAAATGCCCCAGCCCTGAACTAACAGTATGGGATACCAGATGTTCTGTTTCTGGGCAGATTCATTGGAGATGACATGTACACTTTGGTAAATAAGAGAAACATGCACCATTGAAATTCCATTGGGAATCACTTTATTGCTTATAACTTTTGAACAAAAATGTAGACACTTACAGGGTAATTCATAGAATTTCGCAGAAAAGTGTCGCAAGCGGCTGGCGCAGAGTGTCCGCGTGCGATTGACTGCGCCAGGCACGTGCGCTAAAACCGATTTCCGCGCACAGCGTATTCATGGATTTTAGGCTCCCAAACCAGCCGTGGCGCAGAGTATCGCAGCGACCCTGCAGCAGCGCCAGTAACGCCCCCAAGAACGCCCTCGCGCAAGGAAAAGCCATCAAAATCGCAAAATCATCGCAAAGGGCTGCGCTAACCCTGGACCAGTTTACAGGGCTGCCAAACAAGGAACGCAAAGCGGGTAACGTGCATATCAGGGGTACGCGTGAAGTTATACACGCGATTAGCCAGGGTACGTGTATTACAGGGGTACGCGGGAAGTGTAACACGCGATTGGCCAGGGTACGTGTATTACAGGGGTAGGCGGGAAGTTATACACGCGATTAGCCAGGGTACGTGTATTACAGGGGTACGCGGGAAGTTTAACACGCGATTGGCCAGGGTACGTGTATTACAGGGGTATGCGGGAAGTTTTACATGCGATTAGCCAGGGTACGTGTATTACAGGGGTACGCGGGAAGTTTAACACGCGATTGGCCAGGGTACGTGTATTACAGGGGTAGGCGGGAAGTTTTACACGCGATTAGCCAGGGCACGTGTATCACAGGGGTACGCAGGAATTATCACATGCGATTTGGCTGTGTACGTGTATTACAGGGGTACACGGGAAGTTTTACACGTGATTCGGCTGGGTACGTGTATTACAGGGATGCGATTTGGCCAGGTACGTGTATTACAGGGGTGCGCAGGAATTATCACACGCGATTTGGCTGGGTACGTGTATTACAGGGGTGCGTGGGAATCATCACACGCGAACTGGCTGGCTACGTGTATTACAGGGGTGCGTGGGAAGTCACACGCGATTAGGCTGGGTGGGTCCTCACAGGTGTTCCCTGTACACCCTCCACGGCCCCTGCAGGCAGCCTACAAAACAGGGGACTACCCTGCACACCTGCTCATGTCCCCCTGCACCCCCACCCCCCAGGAGTGCAGGGGCAGCCTCCACCAGGCCCCCACCCATGTCTCCCACCACCCCCACCCCCCCGCCACCAGGGGCAGCCTCCACCAGGCCCCCACCCATGCCTCCCACCACCCCCAACCCCCAGCAGTGCAGGGGCAGCCTCCACCAGGCCCCCACCCATGCCTCCCACCACCCCCAACCCCCAGCAGTGCAGGGGCAGCCTCCACCAGGCCCCCACCCATGCCTCCCACCACCCCCAACCCCCAGCAGTACAGGGGCAGCCTCCACCAGGCCCCCACCCATGTCTCCCACCACCCCCACCCCCCTGCCACCAGGGGCAGCCTCCACCAGGCCCCCACCCATGCCTCCCACCACCCCCAACCCCCAGCAGTGCAGGGGCAGCCTCCACCAGGCCCCCACCCATGTCTCCCACCACCCCCACCCCCCCGCCACCAGGGGCAGCCTCCACCAGGCCCCCACCCATGCCTCCCACCACCCCCAAACCCCAGCAGTGCAGGGGCAGCCTCCACCAGGCCCCCACCCATGCCTCCCACCACCCCCAACCCCCAGCAGTGCAGGGGCAGCCTCCACCAGGCCCCCACCCATGCCTCCCACCACCCCCAACCCCCAGCAGTGCAGGGGCAGCCTCCACCAGGCCCCCACCCATGCCTCCCACCACCCCCAACCCCCAGCAGTGCAGGGGCAGCCTCCACCAGGCCCCCACCCATGTCTCCCACCACCCCCACCCCCCCGCCACCAGGGGCACCCTCCACCAGGCCCCCACCCATGTCTCCCACCACCCCCACCCCCCCCCGCCACCAGGGGCAGCCTCCACCAGGCCCCCACCGTTGCCCCCCACCACCCCCACCCCCCCGCCACCAGGGGCAGCCTCCACCAGGCCCCCACCCATGTCTCCCGACACCCCCACCCACCAGCACTGTGGGGCACGTGGCCAGCAGGCAGTCAGGCAGCAGCAGATGGCAGATGGGAGCGTGCTCAGGGCTCTGGGGGGCAGTAATTTGGCCATCATGGCCAGGAGCGTGGTCTCTCGTGTGTGAACGCGTGGACAGCCTGATAGGGAGTGAAATCCCACACGTCAGCGTGTGAATCGAGGAAAGGCCCTTAGCGCGTAAACCCGTCAACAGCATATGCGCGCCTATAGTCACCTGCACGTGCAGGAAATTGTTGCGTGACACGTCCCAGTGTCAAAGCGTGTGATTGGTGAAAATGGATCTACACGCAGAAGTGACAAAGCGTGTGATTGGTGAAAATGGATCTACACGCAGAAGTGACAAAGCGTGTGATTGGTGAAAATGGATCTACACGCAGAAGTGACAAAGCGTGTGATTGGTGAAAATGGATCTACACGCAGGAGTGACAAAGCGTGTGATTGGTGAACGTACACGCCGCGTAAGTGACGCTGTACGTGTGGGCCTGTATATAAGGAACATGTAGAACACCATTTCCTTGTACGTGCTTTTCGTGGAGAGCGAGTGGGTGAATTCTGTACTTCTTGTCGTTTCACACGCGATTTACTTCACGGCGTTTCCAGTTCGTACTCCCTGTTACCTCTGACAGCTGTTTCTCTATTTTTCCTCTTGTACTGGTTTACCTGGGCCTGTTCCCTCAAACAGTGTCCCCTTCTACTGTTGTCCTGTCTTCTCAGACAGCGTACACATCTTCTTTTGGCGGGGGTTTAGCCAGCCAAACGCGCTCATTTTTCACGCTATTTGACCTGGCAGACGGTGAGTCACGCACGTATCCAACTTCTGTGCTTGCCCCGTGTGTAGCCTACCCCTTCAGAGGTCATTCTAGGCTGCGTGTGACACGCATACGTTCATTCTTGTGTTACTGGGTGCCACAGCGTAGTGCAGGTTTTTCTTTCTGCACACGTGGTCTAGGAGGGGTTGCGTGCACGTCATCTCCCTTTTTTGGGCCTCCTGTGCGTTGCGTGACCCGTCATCTTTCCCCAGGGGTTACAATCAGCCGTGCTAGAGCACTAGGGTACAATTACCATCTGGTACCCAACCCCTTTGACCCCCAATTGCCCAGGACAATTGTCTACAGCCACTCCCATACGCACATTAATATCAGTGCCATGGCTGGGAGGCGAGGATTCCGTAAGGGTGGCAAAGGTGGAAGAGCCACAAGTGGTGGCCGTGGTGGATCCGGTAGGGGACGTGGTCGTAACTTGCAGGGTGAGCCTGTCCCCCCATGTGTGGAGGACCAGTCAAGGGCACCCATCATCCCCCCCCTCCTCCCCCCCCGCCCCCCTCCCGTTGAGGCTGAAGTGGCTGACACCATCCATGCTCAGGTATAGTAGTAAGGTAAGTGCACACCTAATTAGAGAAGGTATTGCGAAGTATTGTTTTAACACCCACAAGGAGTGATCTCTATATTCTTGTGAGGTGCAGAGGAGGAATAGAGGGTCATGGCACAACAACCCTATAGTGAATAAGAACAAAGGAAGAGGACCCAAGGTTTGAGTCCTCCCGTCCCCTGCACACTCTAAGGCTACGCAACAGGGGCGTAGATATTTTAAGGTAAAATTCAAATATTTGTTTTTAGGCTTTCTATAGAAGAATGATTTGTCGAGACTTTTAACTTAAAACATAAGAACAATCGTTTTGGTTTCTTAGGTGTTCAAAAGTGGAGTGAGCACCTATTTATTAATACATAAAACAATGTGTAGTCAAGGCAGGAAAAACAGAACAACATTATAATGTCAACGTAAAGATGATTGATTGAGATTCCACTTTCTATGGCTTGACGCGTTTCGAGGAGATTCCTCTTCTTCAGAAGCCTTTGTGGATCTACTGTCTAGTCATTGTACACATAGAAATAAAGATCAAAAAGAAATCAATTAATCAAACGAAAGTATATGTCTACATAGGCTTCATTGATCAATAAAACAAAGTTTCATAACTACAATCAGATTGAATATATACACATATTGTGGTCTACATTGCACATATTCAGTTTAGTACACCCAGGGTTGCCATATTTTTAGTTGAAAGCAACTCCAAAAAATATCAGTCTAGTGCATTCCCTAGCACCTCTAATGGGAATCTAATACGATAAAGCAGTTCTACAGGTGGTACATGGGGGTTAGCAGACATGATTGCCCAGAGGAGGACAATTTAATTGAGTATGATTGACGCGGGCTACTCACCCAGCGAAGTTGTTTTGACAAGGAAAAGCATTTTCTAAGTAAAGTGCACTAACCTATAGAGGTCTAATGTTGTGGCTGAGAAGCCACCCACAGTGAGAAGTGCGTCAAAAGGTTACATACTAGAGAAACCAAGTTCTCGATGTAAATATTTTCCTGATGCCGGTTGGTGTTCCGACACTCTCAGTGTGACCTGTATGAAATAGTAATCACGTACAGGTCACCGTGTGTGATTCGATGTAACTATACAAGTGTGAAAACCAAAAATGCATTGGTCGGGATATGCCAAAATACCTCTCTGCGGCACGATTCAATGCTGTGGTAGTCTCTGGGACACGTGTAACATCTCAGGGGGAGCAGGTGAGAGTGGATCGGCGGAGTCCTAAAGCCAGCCGTTGTCTGTAGAAAGACAGTGGATTGTAAGTAAGCCTGCAGAACTTGGTAAAACATAGATCGCGTGAGTCGAGTGTGCAGAAAGTTAAAGGAACGCGTACCTATTCCATCGCGATGTTCTATTGAATCGGCAATGCTCTGCTCGTTGTTAACACGATCTCCATGGAAACCAGGGACCGTGTAGAAACAGTCTGGTATTTGGCGGGCTAGATTCAGTGAAGAGACATCAAGGAGGGACTAACCCAATCGTAACAGAATGTGGCGGCCATCTTAGGCAGTCTGGGTAACACTGGTAAGTAAATGTAGTAGCATGTAAACGATTCAGAGTAGCATCATCGAACAACTGAAACAGGAAGATGATGCCAATAGCATGTTTTTGAGAAATCTATGTTTCACCTAAAGTGATCAAATATAGAAATCAGAATAATTTTCTCAAGTGGTTTTTTACGTGATGGTGCTAAGCAATGTGGCATTACTAAGGCATTCGAGTATAGGTGAGTCCCCATGAACATTCATTTCTTTATTACACTTCGCTGAAACATCTGATAAAAAATCTACCAGGTGTCCTCACATTCTTTGTGATTAGCTGAACCATCTGGTTACGAGTACCAGGTGTCCTCACATTCTAAGTTGTACGTAACATACTCAATGTTTAGCCTTAGGGGATAGTTGTACGTAACATACTCAATGTTTAGCCTTAGGGGATACCATTGTAGGTTACATCTTATGTCAAGGATCTCAACTATGTACATACTGTGTAACATAACGTAGATACTCTACTTAAATGGTAGCGTCCCCATAGTTGGTGCTATTTGTGCAACAGATGGCTATTGTTCAATCGGGAGCCATTACGTTACTGATCATCTCATATATCAAATATCAGGTGGGTATTTATTGGATCGTTGCTGACAAACCATGTCCCAAGACTAAGTGAATATGTTGGTGTATACTAGAGGGTGCAGGGTCTACAGGACAGAAATATCTAGACTGTTAAAAAATGTTCAGATAAAGCAGTTAAGGGATGTTTCCTCATTGAGTCCCCTTGGATATTTAGTGTCTAGAAGATATATCCAGAATTTTTCTCTTTGTGACAACAGTCTTGTATAGTTGCCACCTCGCTGTGGTTTGCTAACAACTTCAACGACCTGAAATCTCAATTGGCTGATGTTGTGTTTTGCTTCCATAAAATGTCTGGCTACCGGTGATTTCTGGTTTAGGCACCGGATGGTGGACTTATGCTCTGAAATTCGTTCTTTTAGGGACCTCGTGGTCTGTCCAATGTACAATTTACCACACGGGCATTTCAAAGCATATATGACGCCTGCTGTTAAACAGGTGGCGAAGCTTCTGATCTTTATCTTCCTGCCAGTCGATGGATGAGAGATGGTGTTTCCCTTAATTACATTATTGCAATTGGTGCAATTAAGACATGGGAAAGTACCCATTTTTTTAGTCTGTAGGAATGTTTGTTTCTCCTTGTCAGGTCTTTCAGCTTTCACGAGTCTATCCCTAAGGTTACGACCCCTTTTAAAAGCCATCATTGGTGCTCTTGGAAAAAGTTCCTTCAGATGTTCATCACTCTGTAGTAGTGGCCAGTGTTTTCTTATTGACTTACCAATTTGGAAGCTTTGACGTGAATATTTGGAAATATACATCAATGGAGTGGAACTAGTTTTGGGTTGAGGTGCTAGCAGATCTTTCTGTGTTAGATGATTTGATCTGACGTTGGCATCTTGTAAAATGTCATGGGGGTAACCCCGTTTCTCAAAGCGTTCAATCAATTGAGTGCATTCAACGTCGAAGCCCGCTGGATCTGTTATAATCCTTTTAAGTCTCAGCCCTTGTTGGACCAGCCCATTGTGGCACCAGACCTGGCTGACTCCATGGCTGACTTCCAGGTCAGCAGGGCTACGACACGTGCGCTGGTGCACGTTGATGCTATCATGCCACGTGGATCTGGGGCAGCAAGGTCATCTGCTGCCCCAAGTAGGCAGGGCGGAGGGGCTGCAGGGGCAGCTGCAGCTCCATCCACCCCAGCTCTCACACACCCAGCCAGGACAGTGTCCGTCCTAGTCCATTCTGCTGACATTCCCCATGACAACATTACACTTGAGCCAATGCCTGCACCAACTCCCATGCTGAGTGTGCAATCCCACACACCTGATACAGAGCCCACCAGGGCTCCTGCCCCTAGTGTCCAGAGCGGCGCAGGACACTCAGGATCACCACCACCTTCCAAGCGGAAGAGGAAGAGTGCTCGTCCGGCACAGGCTGATGCCCCCGACACGGCTACACAGTCCGGTCCGTCGAGGAAGCCCAGCTTCACGGATGTGGAACTGAATGCACTTGTCGAGTATGTGTCCGGACATGATAACGAGATGGTCATTGTTGCAGGATCCAAGACCACACCTGCACAACGCCAGGCACACTGGCAGACCATTGCGGACATCGTAAGTGCCCTTGGAATCGTGAGGCGCACAGCCAATGATTGCTACAAGCGCTGGAATGACCTAAAGCGCAGGGCAAAGAAGAAGCTGGCCTCAAGTCATGCCGCAACTCTAGTGACTGGAGGTGGGTCTCCAGTAGAAGACATGGAACTCACTCCACATGAGTCAGTCGCTGGGACCTACGTCACGGAGGAACAGATCCAAGGCATGGGAGATCTGCCTGATTACGAGGCATTGTCCGGTGAGTGCACATGCATGTGTGTGTCATCCATGTGCATGGTGTGTGTGTGAGGGCATCTGTTTGTGTGCCAGGTGAGAGTGTGTGCGCCTGAGTCGAATGGGTCAGCCATGTGCTTCATGCAAGACATCCTGGGCAGCTGCATTTCGCCATTGCAGTATCCCTTCTGCCAACAGTAGACATCTAGCCCAACAGCACCCAAGTTGGCCTTGAAGTGTCACCTTGCCACTACATTGTTGATTATTTTCCTATGTTCAATCAGACAGATTGTATGCATTCCACCACTTATACTAGGCATTCCTCAGTCCTCTAGTCACATGTATGGCATGGCCATGGTAAAGTGGAGTTACTTTGTTACCTGGATATCATATGTTCACACATGTCCCTGTGCAATTGGACCATATTGGACTGGCAGCTCCAGGTGATAAAGCAGACCTGTCAGAATTAGAAAAGCTATTGCATGTGGGAACTGGACAGAATGAATAAGTGCTGCCCTCCTCTCCATCTACACTCAATAGCAATGGCACATGCCATCTGTGTGATGGCATGTGTGTGTCACCTGGCAATCACAGGGCAATGTGTGATGCCACTGCCAGGCAGCATGCATGAAATGTGTTCATCTTCCATCTTTGTGTAATGAGTGTGTGCCATTTGCCTGCCCTTCATACGCAGTGAGGGTGCATGCATGGGAGGGTCTTAGTCATGTGGGACATGTGTCAATCAAGTACTGGTTCTCTTGTTTCACAGCCCTCATTGTGTGCCATGGTGCTAATGCGGGTTTCCATTTCTTTGTCATTATGTCATTGCAGGGGAAGACGCACCTGATACTGCTGGGGTTGTGGAGATGGTGCAGAGCCAGGAGGGGTCCGAGGGCCGACCAACCACCAGTGAGGGACGTGGTGTGCTGGTGGGTGAAAACCCACAAGTGCTGCAGGTCGTGCTCTCAAGGGGTGTCTCTGGCTGCACCTCCCCCGAGCTGTACTCAGCTGTTGACTCGGATGATGAGACCTACGTGCCGTCGCAGGTGAGTGTTCCAGGGAGGGAATCTGTTCTGTCCCACCCACCTGCACCAGGGTCAGAACCCTCAATGGGGATGTCAGTGTTGGCAGCTAGGCCTTTGGTGGTTACGGATGCAGGGTCACACTCCGCGACATCTGATCCTGTTCCTGGGCCAGCAGATCAGAGGGGGAATGCAGTCCTGCAGCCTCAGGCAGTGCCGGCACAGCAAGGCGCAGTCCGCCTTGCCCCAGACAGGTGTGGTGCCCGCCGACGTGGTGGCCATACGCCACCTGGCAATACCGTATGGGAGCAATCCATTTACGGTATGGCTACCCAACAGGCAGCATCATCCGAGATGATGGCTCAGGCCATGGATAGGGTGGCCACTTCCATTGTCCCCCCTGAAAGGCTGATGGAGCGACTAGAGCAGGCAACCGACTCCATCTGCCAGTCACACAGGGAGGACATGTTGGCGTCGAACAGGGACAGGCGGGCGGCACTGGCGACTCTGCAGGAGGCCATCTCCATAGAGTCCCAGGGCCACAGGGAAGCCCTGAGGCAGGAGCTACATCAACTCAGGACGACTCTTGTTGAGCTAGAGGCTTCAACACACCAAAGGACAGAACAGCAGCTGGAGCGTCTCACCCGTACGCTCTCAGCTGAGATGCAAGCAACGAGGGCGGAGGTCCGGGCATCCCGTGAGTTGTTGCATGGGGACCTCCGCACCCTCATCCTCCAGAACGAGACCTACCACACCCGCATGCTTGCAGCCATGGAGGAACAGAGTAGGGCCTTGCGTGGGCTGCCTCCCATAGTGCAACCACCTGCGGATGCAGCTGCACAGGGTGATAATAGCGACAGCAGTGATACTCCCACAATAGGGTAGCCGTGTGGGCCATGAGCCCATGGAGGTGTTTTTTTTTCCCAGGATCCACACAGGTGGTTTCTGGTGTGCACCCTGACCTCGGACCTCCTGGGTGGCCTCCCCAACCCCCCCGGGGTTTTTTAAATTTTTATTTTTATTTTTATTTTTATATTTTTCCCAATTTTTTGGGGACACATTGTTGGCTTCCGTGGTTCCTGTGGGCATACGCTGCATTGTGGCTGGGCACATGCAGGCTTGTCATGTATTAGGTTCAGATGCCTGGGTTTGAGTCACACACACCCCTCCAGCTTCCCGTTTCCATGGGCTTGCAAAGGGTGTGCCCAAGTGACATTGAAGTACATGGTGACATTGGACTCCCACTACATGTGTGGGTAGTCTAGTCAATACTGTGTATACATTCCTAGTGCATATTGCTGTTGTGTTGTACACTGCATGTTGCATTGATGTGTAACTCATCATCTGTGTCTGCCTCCCAATTTGCAGGTCCCTTCCTCATGTCTACACAAGGCCCTCTAGTCTGGAGATGGGGTCCTTGTTGGCAGCAGTGCACCTACAACTCTACATGGCACCAACACTGTTCAGTTGGAAGTGGTGGGAGTGCAGGCATATCCAGGTGGTGAGACAACTGATTTATTACATTACTGAAGTCATGTTTATGGTAGTACGTGCTCAAGTATGTTGTTTGTCCTGCATTACAGTGAGCATTTCAGGTGTAGGAAGTTTCAATTGGGGACACTGTACATCGCAACACTTGTCACGTTGTGGGGATTACCTTGTTTACCTGCACATAGCATGACATGGCACGGTGTGTTGTGTGGCGGTGCTGGGGATGGGTTGGGTGACATGGCACTGTCCTCTTGTTGCATTTAGCAAGTGGGTATTAATTTTGGCTGCTTGAATGTGTTCCTTCACAAAACTGCATTGGTGTTGTGTGTGGGTAGGGATGCACACATTGTAACACTTCCAGGTGAACAATCTCAGGCTGATATGCTTTTCACGGTTGAATCTCCAGACATTCAGGATCAGTGTCAGGTTGAGTCATCATTGATTGTCAGATGGAATGTGCCAGGCCAGTGTGCACTCCACAGGGGAGTGAATACTATGTGAAGTAATTAGCCACTAGCTGTGTACGGGCTGCCTCCCCTCATGCCCTTTCCCCTCCCATGCGCAGTGGCTGTGCATGTGGTTGGGGATGTGGGGCCACCACCATGTCCACGGGCAGGCCCCGGCGTGTTGCAACGTTGTGCAGGACACATGCTGCCACTATGATCCTGCACACTACTGGGGGAGCGTATAACAGCTGCCCGCCAGAATGGTCAAGGGAGCGAAAGCGTGACTTTAGCACTCCGAATGTGCGCTCCACTATGCCCCGGGTTGTAATGTGGGCTGTGTTATATCTTACCTCGGGTGGCGTGGTGGGGTTCCGAATTGGCGTCATCATGTGGGGGCTGAGAGGGTAGGCACTGTCCCCTGTGGAGGTGGTGATTGGTATCATTGGTGGGGTTGTGACCTTGCTCAGTATCCAACATGCATGCATGTGAAGTGGCATACATACTCACCGAGAAGCCATGTATCGCCATGCCGCCCAGCATCTATGTCCCGGCATAGGGTGGACATTCGGTAAATGAAGCTGTCGTGGGTGGACCCGGGATAGTTGGCATATACTGAGGTGATGATTCCCTTGGCATTACATACTACCTGCACGTTGATGGAATGCCAGTGCTTGCGGTTCCTATAGATGTGCTCTGATGTCCTGGGGGGACGTAGAGCCACATGGGTGCAGTCGATGGCACCTAGCACTTTGGGGAATCGTGCCACTCCGTAAAAATCCAGGGCGGCAGCATGCCTTTCAGCAGGTGTTCTGGGCAGGTATATGTGCCTGCGGACTGATGGGCGTGCAGTGATGATGTCCAAGACCTGGTGTAGGCAGCGTGACTGGGTGGCCTGTGACACCCCACCCACTATGGCACTTGTCCGCTGAAATGATCCAGTGGCTAAGAAGTGCAGTACATTGAGGACCTTCTCCAGGGGGCTGAGTGCTTGAGAGCACAGGGTGGGTGATGTGAGGTCATCCTCCCACTCACTCACCAGGTCCAGTATTATGTGTGGTGGAAACCTGTACCTTCCATACACCTGGTCATCAGGCATCCCGAAAAGGCTGGTTCTGGGTGTGAATATTCTGGCCCTGACTCTCCTCCTCCTCCTCCTTTGGTAGCCCACTGCCACTGCTGCTAGGAACGGTACGTTCATCCTGGCATCTGGCTTGTTATTTGAAAAGTGCGCAAATTAATGCTTTGCGCGTGTTCTAGGCGAGCGTGTGACCCGCGCACCCCTGGAATCTAGTTCCCACTCCAATAGCGTGTGGAAATTCCCACGCAGCAGCCATACAGGTGCGCTGACGTACTTGCGTGTGTAAGTGCCCGCGCACCCCTGAAATACACGTACATAGGCCAATCGCATGTACGCGCACTTTTGTCCAATTACACGCAATGAAATACACGTACATAGGCCAATCACGCGATGACACTCTGACGTGCAGTATTTCCACGTGTGTTCCGTCATCACGTGCTGAGTGGGGAACGCCCGTGCGGGTCACGTCAGACGCGCTTACGCGCTGAGGGACTCTGGTCCAATAGAATCGCGTATGCGTGCTGACGCGCTTACACGCTAAGGGCCTTTCCTCAGATTCCACGCTGACGTGCAGGATTTTCACGTGCCAAATCACTCCGTATCAAGCTGGCCACCCGAAAACACACGGAACACCACGCTCCTGCCCAGAAGGCCGAGTTACTGCCCCCCAGTGCCCCGAGCAGCCTCCCACGTGCTATCTGCTGCTGCCTGCCTGCATGCCTGCCTGCTGCCACCGTGCCCTGCCATTTGGTGCCTGCACATCAGCCATCTGCAGGGGTCCAGTTGCTGTGTCCACCCCTGCTGGAACTGAAGACTCCCAACTGGGATTACATCGCTCCACAGCCCAGCCCCAGGACCCAGTTGCCCACCCACACCTGCTTCACTGCCACCGAAGTTGGTGTCCTGGTGGAGCATGTCCTGGGGCAGTATGATGCCCTCTTTGGATCATCCCGCGCCAGCAAGGAAGGACGGGAGAGGATCTGGGCCGACTGTGTGGTTGCCATCAACGCGGAGGGGGTGGCAACCCGCAACGTCCAGAAGATCAAGAAGCGCTGGGAGGACTTGAGGTCCAGGACCCTTGTGAAGGCCCGGCGCCTCGTGGAGGGGGGCCGGGGCCGCATGAGTTCCATCCAGAAGAGGGTCCTGGAACGCGTACGCCCAGCGCTCCACGCCCAGGTCCTTGAGAGTGAGGCCCGTCTGGAGTTGAGCGGTATGTGTCCAAGCATTACTGTGTGAGACAGGGCATGTTGCGGTGTGCTGGTTCTATGATACTTGCCTGTATGTGTGCCATGGGCCATGTATGCATGTATGTGTGCAGGGACATCATGGTAATGCATGTGCGACCAGTGATGTGTGACCCACATGGTTGTTGCATGTGTTGAAATGCGGCATGGGGAGCCCTATGCAGATTTTGGACATGAGAGCATGCCAGTCTCTGTACCTGGACATGGATGGGGGTGAAGGATGGGTGCTGATGCCAGGTACATATATGGTAGCCATGTCTGTGTGCCTGACCTGCGTGTCTGTGACTTGTGCATGCCATGGATGCATGACACATGTGTGTGACAATGCACAGATTCAGTGACGCACCCAACTTACCCTTGTTTCGCCTGTGTTCGGTGTGTTTGGGGCCAGATGGATGTGACTGAGGTGAAGTGTGTGCATGTGATATGCATGAGCCATGATGCATGTGAGTTACATATCATTGAATGTTTCTAGAGTCCATTGGACATGCATGGAAATGTCCATGGCATGCACCATGCCTGTTACTGTGTGTGTTTTGCCTGGACTGACCCATGTGTTGTGGAGGGACATGATGGAAGTGTACTTTGACAGTGGTGCTCATCTGCTATTGCTTCCTGTCTAGGGGACCATTGTACAGTAGCCTGATGCTTGTGTCCTTTGTCTCCCTCTACGCAGCGGCTAGTGAAGAAGAGGGCGGAGACGGCGCTGTGGAGCAAGGCGGCGGGGATGCCCCCACGGCTGCAGCGGAAGGGGTGGGTGAGCCCCCACAGGGGCCTGCTACGGCGGGAGACGGTGAGGAGCCATCCAGGTTGGTGGTTTGCACAGAGGAGGAGGAGGCCGACACTGGTGCACACATGGGGCCTGGTGGGAGCATCCCTGCTGGTGCAAGTGGTGCAGTCCAGGGCCAGGGGCAGGAGGCAGCACAGGTCACCGTGGAGGGGCCTGTGCATGTCACTGTCCCTGACCCTGTGAGTGCACCACCATGCACCAGCAGGGATGCCCCGTCCCAGGCCCGTCCGCAGGTAGAGGGGATGTCCATGTCACCTGACTCCCCTCCACCTGCGGACGTGGTAACCCCTGGCCGCGTGGAGAAGGTCCTGATTGGGGTCGCGATGCGCACGGCTGTGATTCGTGATGACGTGCGTGCTTCCCGGGAGGAGCACGCACGTCATCACGAAGTGCACCGTGCCGACGTGGCCCAATTGGGATCGGCCATGTTCGGGGGTTTCCTGCATGTGTTGGCCAATCTGACGGCCCTCTCCTCCTCTGTGCAGGCTATCCACCAGTCGTTCTCCTTGCCGTCTTCCGGCCCAGATGCCACCAGGGCCCCCTGTGGACCTGCCCCGACCAATGCAGCCAGCTCGGTGGGGATCCCATCCCTGCCACAGTTGGGAGTCGGAGGTCCAGCAGGGGTGGACAACACAGCAAGTGGACCCCAGCAGATGGAAGATGTGACGGCATCATCGGGCAGGGCACGTGCACGACGGCATCGGTGGTTTCCATCAGCCTGGATGCCGTCGTGCTGGCAGAGGCAGTGGCGTCGGAGGCAGCAGCGGGCTCGACGTGGGAGGCATCATGGCTCGGGGCCATCAAGATCAGAGGGGCAGGCATCGGCCGGAGGGCAGGGCAACCCTGGGATGGTGGTGTGTTCCGTGTGGGAGGAGTTTGGCCAGCGGATAGGTGCGGAGCGGCAGCGGGCGGAAGAGGAGCGGCTCGCCATGGTCAGGGCGGAGTTCTCCATGCGTCGGGCATTGAGGCGGGCTGAGTGCCTCGAGGAAGCTCGCAGGGAGTTTGAGGTGGACATGGGGTTGTCCCTGCGAGACCTCGGGGCCAGGACAGAGTCCCGCCTCCAGGACATCGACATGGAGTTCGATGATGCCCTGGCCAGCAACATCACCAAGTGAGCCGCAGGACTTGCCCGCTGCCTTTGTATATAGTTATTTAGTTAGTTAGTGCTAGGTTTCCTTTATTTATTTTTATTATTTTGGCCCGCTCGGACAATGGCCACTTTTTTGTACATATATTTTTCATTAGTTAGTGGTAGGTTTCATTTTTGGTGTTGGGCTCATGGACCCTGGAACATTCCTGTATATAGTTTGTTTTTTTGGGAGATACATTTTTTTAATTTCTTATTGTTTTCACCATGACGTAATGGTTTTTCATTAATTTCCTATGACATGATATTGCTTTGGACAAATTCATTTTAATTTTTTATTCCTTTGTTTTTTTGTTTATCACTTTTGTTCTCGGACATGGACCATTTATTTACTTAGCCACATCGTTGTATGTTTGAAAAGTTCACTTATTTTTGGTATTTAATACATTTTTTATATTTTCTTACACTTGTGTTATTTTCTCATTGGTTTGTTACATGTCATGATATGGGTTTTGACATTCACTTGCACCCATTGTGTATGTGTGTGTGACGGACATGTGTTCTTTTGCATACTTGGCATTGGGGTTGTGTCATGTGATTGCATTCACTATGTGGGTGGATGCAATCCTTGCCTGGGTGTTTGTGCTGGGTATGCTGGCCATTACTGCCATGATTGTGTATCGTCAGGACCTGGGGCCAGGGGGACATGTGTGGGGGCCTGCTGGCAGGTTCCCCACAGTGCTGGGGGGTGGGGGTGGTGGGAGACATGAGTGGGGGCCTGGTGGAGGGTGCCCCTGGATGGTGGGGGCTGGGGGTGGTGGGAGACATGAGTGGGGGCCTGGTGGAGGGTGCCCCTGCACTGCTGGGGGGTGGGGGTGGTGGGAGACATGGGTGGGGGCCTGGTGGAGGCTGCCCCTGCACTGCTGGGGGGTGGGGGTGGTGGGAGACATGAGTGGGGGCCTGGTGGAGGGTGCCCCTGGATGGTGGGGGCTGGGGGTGGTGGGAGACATGAGTGGGGGCCTGGTGGAGGCTGCCCCTGCACTGCTGGGGGGTGGGGGTGGTGGGAGACATGAGTGGGGGCCTGGTGGAGGCTGCCCCTGGATGGTGGGGGGTGGGGGTGGTGGGAGACATGAGTGGGGGCCTGGTGGAGGCTGCCCCTGGATGGTGGGGGGTGGGGGTGGTGGGAGACATGAGTGGGGGCCTGGTGGAGGGTGCCCCTGGTGGCGGGGGGGTGGGGGTGGTGGGAAATATGAGTGGGGGCCTGGTAGAGGGTGCCCCTGGTGGCGGGGGGGTGGGGGTGGTGGGAGACATGAGTGGGGGCCTGGTGGAGGGTGCCCCTGGTGACTGGGGGGGTGGGGGTGGTGGGTGACATGAGTGGGGGCCTGGTGGAGGGTGCCCCTGGATGGTGGGGGGTGGGGGTGGTGGGAGACATGAGTGGGGGCCTGGTGGAGGCTGCCCCTGCACTGCTGGGGGGTGGGGGTGATAGGGGACATGGGTGGGGGCCTGGTGGAGGCTGCCCCTGCACTGCGGGGGGGTGGGGGTGGTGGGAGACATGAGTGGGGGCCTGGTGGAGGGTGCCCCTGCACTGCTGGGGGGTGGGGGTGGTGGGAGACATGGGTGGGGGCCTGGTGGTGGCTGCCCCTGCACTGCTGGGGGGTGGCGGTGGTGGGAGACATGAGTGGGGGCCTGGTGGAGGGTGCCCCTGGATGGTGGGGGCTGGGGGTGGTGGGAGACATGAGTGGGGGCCTGGTGGAGGGTGCCCCTGCACTGCTGGGGGGTGGGGGTGATAGGGGACATGAGTGGGGGCCTAGTGGAGGGTGCCCCTGGTGACTGGGGGGGTGGGGGTGGTGGGTGACATGAGTGGGGGCCTGGTGGAGGGTGCCCCTGGATGGTGGGGGGTGGGGGTGGTGAGAGACATGAGTGGGGGCCTGGTGGAGGCTGCGCCTGCACTGCTGGGGGGTGGGGGTGGTGGGAGACATGGGTGGGGGCCTGATGGAGGCTGCCCCTGCACTGCTGGGGGGTGGGGGTGGTGGGAGACATGAGTGGGGGCCTGGTGGAGGGTGCCCCTGGATGGTGGGGGCTGGGGGTGGTGGGAGACATGAGTGGGGGCCTGGTGGAGGCTGCCCCTGCACTGCTGGGGGGTGGGGGTGGTGGGAGACATGAGTGGGGGCCTGGTGGAGGCTGCCCCTGGATGGTGGGGGGTGGGGGTGGTGGGAGACATGAGTGGGGGCCTGGTGGAGGCTGCCCCTGGATGGTGGGGGGTGGGGGTGGTGGGAGACATGAGTGGGGGCCTGGTGGAGGCTGCCCCTGGATGGTGGGGGGTGGGGGTGGTGGGAGACATGAGTGGGGGCCTGGTGGAGGGTGCCCCTGGTGGCGGGGGGGTGGGGGTGGTGGGAGACATGAGTGGGGGCCTGGTGGAGGGTGCCCCTGGTGGCGGGGGGGTGGGGGTGGTGGGAGACATGAGTGGGGGCCTGGTGGAGGGTGCCCCTGGTGACTGGGGGGGTGGGGGTGGTGGGTGACATGAGTGGGGGCCTGGTGGAGGGTGCCCCTGGATGGTGGGGGGTGGGGGTGGTGGGAGACATGAGTGGGGGCCTGGTGGAGGCTGCCCCTGCACTGCTGGGGGGTGGGGGTGATAGGGGACATGGGTGGGGGCCTGGTGGAGGCTGCCCCTGCACTGCTGGGGGGTGGGGGTGGTGGGAGACATGAGTGGGGGCCTGGTGGAGGGTGCCCCTGCACTGCTGGGAGGTGGGGGTGGTGGGAGACATGGGTGGGGGCCTGGTGGAGGCTGCCCCTGCACTGCTGGGGGGTGGGGGTGGTGGGAGACATGAGTGGGGGCCTGGTGGAGGGTGCCCCTGGATGGTGGGGGCTGGGGGTGTTGGGAGACATGAGTGGGGGCCTGGTGGAGGGTGCCCCTGCACTGCTTGGGGGTGGGGGTGATAGGGGACATGAGTGGGGGCATGGTGGAGGGTGCCCCTGGTGACTGGGGGGGTGGGGGTGGTGGGTGACATGAGTGGGGGCCTGGTGGAGGGTGCCCCTGGTGGCGGGGGGTGGGGGTGGTGGGTGACATGAGTGGGGGCCTGGTGGAGGGTGCCCCTGGTGGCGGGGGGGTGGGGGTGGTGGGAGGCATGGGTGGGGGCCTGGTGGAGGCTGCCCCTGGTGGCGGGAGGGTGGGGGTGGTGGGAGACATGGGTGGGGGCCTGGTGGAGGCTGCCCCTGCACTGCTGGGGGGTGGGGGTGATAGGGTACATGATTGGGTGCCTGGTGGAGGGTGCCTCTGGTGACTGGGGGGGTGGGGGTGGTGGGTGACATGAGTGGGGGCCTGGTGGAGGGTGCCCCTGGATGGTGGGGGGTGGGGGTGGTGGGAGACATGAGTGGGGGCCTGGTGGAGGCTGCCCCTGCACTACTGGGGGGTGGGGGTGGTGGGAGACATGGGTGGGGGCCTGGTGGAGGCTGCCCCTGCACTGCTGGGGGGTGGGAGTGGTGGGAGACATGAGTGGGGGCCTGGTGGAGGGTGCCCCTGGATGGTGGGGGCTGGGGGTGGTGGGAGACATGAGTGGGGGCCTGGTGGAGGCTGCCCCTGCACTGCTGGGGGGTGGGGGTGGTGGGAGACATGAGTGGGGGCCTGGTGGAGGCTGCCCCTGGATGGTGGGGGGTGGGGGTGGTGGGGGTGGTGGGAGACATGAGTGGAGGCTGCCCCTGGATGGTGGGGGGTGGGGGTGGTGGGAGACATGAGTGGGGGCCTGGTGGAGGCTGCCCCTGCACTGCTGGGGGGTGGGGTGGTGGGAGACATGGGTGGGGGCCTGGTGGAGGCTGCCCCTGCACTGCTGGGGGGTGGGGGTGGTGGGAGACATGAGTGGGGGCCTGGTGGAGGGTGCCCCTGGATGGTGGGGGCTGGGGGTGGTGGGAGACATGAGTGGGGGCCTGGTGGAGGCTGCCCCTGGATGGTGGGGGGTGGGGGTGGTGGGAGACATGAGTGGGGGCCTGGTGGAGGCTGCCCCTGGATGGTGGGGGGTGGGGGTGGTGGGAGACATGAGTGGGGGCCTGGTGGAGGGTGCCCCTGGTGACTGGGGGGGTGGGGGTGGTGGGTGACATGAGTGGGGGCCTGGTGGAGGGTGCCCCTGGTGGCGGGGGGGTGGGGGTGATAGGGGACATGAGTGGGGGCCTGGTGGAGGCTGCCCCTGCACTGCTGGGGGGTGGGGGTGGTGGGAGACATGGGTGGGGGCCTGGTGGAGGCTGCCCCTGGATGGTGGGGGGTGGGGGTGGTGGGAGACATGAGTGGGGGCCTGGTGGAGGGTGCCCCTGGATGGTGGGGGGTGGGGGTGGTGGGAGACATGGTTGGGGGCCTGGTGGAGGGTGCCCCTGGATGGTGGGGGGTGGGGGTGGTGGGAGACATGGTTGGGGGCCTGGTGGAGGGTGCCCCTGGTGACTACGGGGGTGGGGGTGGTGGGAGACATGAGTGGGGGCCTGGTGGAGGGTACCCCTGGTGACTGGGGGGGTGGGGGTGGTGGGAGACATGAGCAGGTGTGCAGGGTAGTCCCCTGTTTTGTGGGCTGCCTGCAGGGGTCGTCGAGGGTGACAGGACCCACCCAGCCTAATCGCGTGTGTAACTTCGCACGCACCCCTGTAATACACGTACCAAGCCAAATCGCGTGTGATAATTCCCGCGCACCCCTGAAATACACGCGCCCAGGCTATTCGCGTGTGGAAATTCCCGCGCACCCCTGAAATACACGTACCCTGCTGTAATCGCGTGTGGGACTTCCCGCGCACCCCTGTAATACACGCGCCCAGCCTATTCGCGTGTGGAAATTCCCGCGCACCCCTGAAATACACACGCCCAGGCTATTCGCGTGTGGAACTTCCCGCGCACCCCTGAAATACACGCGGCCAGGCTATTCGCGTGTGGAACTTCCCGCGCACCCCTGAAATACACGTACCCTGCTGTAATCGCGTGTGGGACTTCCCGCGCACCCCTGTAATACACGCGCCCAGCCTATTCGCGTGTGGAAATTCCCGCGCACCCCTGAAATACACGCGCCCAGGCTATTCGCGTGTGGAACTTCCCGCGCACCCCTGAAATACACGTACCCTGCTGTAATCGCGTGTGGGACTTCCCGCGCACCCCTGAAATACACGAGGCCAGGCTATTCGCGTGTGGAACTTCCCGCGCACCCCTGAAATACACGTACCCTGCTGTAATCGCGTGTGGGACTTCCCGCGCACCCCTGAAATACACGCGGCCAGGCTATTCGCGTGTGGAAATTCCAGCGCACCCCTGAAATACACGTACCCTGCTGTAATCGCGTGTGGAACTTCCCGCGCACCCCTGAAATACACGCGGCCAGGCTATTCGCGTGTGGAAATTCCCGCGCACCCCTGAAATGCACGTACCCTGCTGTAATCGCGTGTGGACCTTCCCACGCACCCCTGAAATCCACGTACCCGGCCAAATCGCGTGTGAGACTTCCCGCGCACGCGTATTTTTTGTCAGCGTGTCCATGTTTGTGGGTACCCCTTTGCACCTCATTTGTCCTGGAGGGCCACAGTATAGGACATTCATCATGGCAGTATATGGGTGCTATTTGTTGGCGCACCTTTTGGCGCACATTTCTTACAGCCGCTGAGACGCTACCGCCTGCTTTCTTGTGGCGGTCGTGTTTGTGCCTGTGCGCTGGTTTGAGCGTGCGCTTTTTTGACCTATTCTATTCCATGAATACGTGTTGTAGGCGAGCGTGTGGGCGTTCTGCGCACTTTTACCCTGTGCTTCCCCCGTGATGCCCACATTTTGGCAAGTTGTTCCCCATTCCGAGTGTTACGCCCCGTGTTCCGCCTACTTTTGTTGTGTGCGCCGCGCTATGTGCGATTTTCGCTGTGGACTGTGCGATTTTCGCTGTGACCTGGCGCATGCCGTTAGATGGCCTGTGCACCAACGTGCGCCGCGCACTTTCTTATCGCACGTCCGATGGTTTTCTCGCGCACGGCCTTCCATGAATCGATGTGCGCTGCTTTTCGTGCGATTTTCGCTATTCCACTGCGATTTTCGCTATTCCACTGCGAATCGCACGTTTTTGGCCACTTGTCGCGCGCTAATTATTCCATGAATCGGCCTATAAATGTTCCACTTAAAAGGCTCTATGGGATGGATGTAAATGACTTTTTTTTACATATGTTAATTATGCACATTATGAAAATGTGGATAGTTTTGTGCAGACACATACAACATTAATGATTCACATATCCTAGTATCTGTGCTGTTGTGCCTGGGACTTTGAGATGGAAAAACCTTGTTTCCATCTCAAACATCACATGTTGTACTGAGATGAAAATTTCATTATTTAATTTGCCTAAGTCAGATCAATCTGATGAGCACATTAGGAACATGATCACATGTGAGGAATATGCTGTTTTAGAAAGATATAATTGTTTAATCCATCAATCTCTAAGATTACAGCATTTCAAATGGGGGACATGGTGTGAAAGTTACTCCCATCAGACTGCTCTTCTCTTTAATTTGCCCAATGAGCAAGCAGAGGTTGGTTTATTGTGATGTCACTTTTGGGCCACCGACCAATTGCAAACATTGACCATTTAGGTTAGAGAATGATGCACACCTGTAAGGGGTGGGATTTCTGTTCCATAAAAGCTCAACCCCATACATTCCGAGACACTAAGTTTCTCGCTCATTGATGGAAGTAGAGAAAGGAGAATTGATAACAACAGAAAGAAAATTTAATAGACTGCCTTCCTTTTTGGAAGTATTTTGGATTAAAAACAGCACATTGTAATAGAGGCCTATCTAGAGTTGAAGACATATGGCCTAATTACAAGTTTGGTGGTAAGTGGTAAAGTTGGCGCCAACTCTGTTACCGCTAACTTTACCACTATGCCAAATGAAGTGTTTGGGCATGGAGTGGAGTATTTGCCTCCATGAAAATCCTGGAGGTAAATGCTCAAATTCAGCAATGTAAAAATCAGCAGATTCGGGGGAATTAACACGCCAGAAATCCCACCAAAGTAATTCCACCAAAAAAGCCCCTTTTAGTCCAATGGACTCTAATTAAATGGGGAATTACACCACCACCGCCACTTGTAATCTGGTGGAAATTCCACTGGACCAAGTGGCGGTAACAGTAATTTGTTTGGGTGGTATTTCAGCAGATCTATCTCCGGGATACTGCCCAACTCATAACTAGGCCAATAGGCTTTCTTCAGTGGAAATGAATGCAGCCAGGCCCCAATACTGAAAGAAGAATATCAGGCTGTAGAATGGAGCTGACAATGCCTTGCTGACTGATACACACTTGCTCCAGAGGGGGAGAGTTAAACCAGTCCTTAACAGGGTAATCACGTGTCTCTGTGACATTCAAAAGAAATGTTCATGTATGTATGATGCTAAGGGGAAATATAATACTGAGGGGAAAAATACTCTGTAGGGGAATACATTAAATCCTGCCCCTTTCATTTGTAAGTACTGATGGGTGGGGGAATATACATTGCCTGTACACTCTGGGAAATTTGAAAACATTTGAAAATTGTGCATGCTTCTGGAATTATAGATTTCATCAAATAAAACATTTGGTCTGTATATGGAGAGATCCCCTGACTAATGCTCTGTCCATTGGGCTAGCAAAGAAGAGTAAACAACATCTCACTGTGTGCATACCTAGAAAAATAAACAAATTGGAGTTATTTCCTGGCAACACCAAAATTAGTTCTGTGACTGTTGCGGATCCATTTAAAAATCTGGCCAAAGGGTTATTAACTGCTACCCATTTTCCCACCTTTAAATTGTCCATTAAATATGAGAAATGTAAATTTTTACACAGTAATGCAATAGGAATAAAACGTCAACTGCACATAATATCCTTATGTTGATCTCCTCTGTTGAATATGCTTGGAATCATAGGGAAATGATAGTCTACGGTGCCTACATAGATTTTAGTGCCACATTCGACACTGCGCGATGAAATAAGCTACGGGTGGAAGCGTGTGGCTTGGAACATCCCGATGGGGCTGCTTAAGATGATCATGTTGCTCCACGCTGAATCCACTGTTAAGGGCACCTAAATGGTGAAGACCAACTTTCTGCTTCCATTCCAACAGGTAGAGTTGTAAAACAGGGGTGTATTATTGCTGCCACCTTGTTTAATCTATATTTGGCGGATCTTCAACTCGCATTTGATAACAGCGATATTCGTGAAGTCAAAGTTGGGTCCCATCGCCTAAGTTGGCTAGCATAAGCAGATGACCTGTTGTTGCTCGATTTTACGCCAAGGGACTTCAATCTTCGATTAATGGACTTGGAGTCTTTGCCAAATATAACGATTTACAGGTCAATATCGAGAAAAGTAAGATGATGGTTTTTGCCAGTACACAGAAACTGAAGGTGAAGCCCCATTGTTATCTCAACGGTAATACATTTGAGTGTGTCAAATCCTATAAATACTTACAGCCCGATTCATGGAATAATTTGCGCTGAAATTGGGTATTTACCTTACTGGTACAGACTCATAAATTGCCCAGAAAATATTAGCATGTGACAATCATAGAAGAAAATATGCGCAAAATGCCATGCATCTCAGAGTTATGGTTAAAAATGACAAGGGACCAAGAAGGAAAAAGGAAGAAGAGAAGGAAAGGGAAAATACAATAAAGTTAAATATGTAATCAGATATATAATCTATATAGCCCTTCTCTATATCAGGTAAGAGGATAGGAGAAAATTGAACCTTCTGGGGGTGTTACAAAAATGTGTAGAATTATAATACATAATTTAAGGGGGAATATCTTCCCCAATACTGTACGATTCATATGTTCTTTTACATATTATCATCAATAATGTTTTATACCCCCAGGAAAGTGTATAATTCTTCATAGATATTGTGGCCAACAGGATTTTTACTCTCAAAATTGATAATGAATCTTGTTTCTTATATATGTATATGAAATAAGTAGAGACAGGTAGAGTAAGTAAGGCTGTTTTGGGGCACTGAGTGCAGTATTTTAGTACCTTTGGAGAACTGATTTGATGTTATCAAGCAACAACACATTTCCTTCATCAGTTAGGTGTACTCTGTCATGTCTATACAAATTAGTCATGTAGAATTCTATGTTGTTGTTTGATATTCATAATTGTTTTTGTTCTTTCATGAAAGCTGAAAATACTTTATTAACATTTCTCTGTGATTTTTCACTTTTAGAAGTTTTTTCTAGTGGCTAAAATGGAACTTAGAACCTAGCTATGTTTTTAGTTGCATTCTACAACTGCATACCTTTAGTTTAAAGCTGAATCTAGCTGTGCCTCGATTCGCATGCCGCAACTCCCTATCTTCAGGTTAATAGCGAAAGCTATATCTAACTGGGCTGCTATCTGCGCACCTGACTTAGTCAGCTAGCATGTACTCTCCTAAACCAAACATACTAAGTATCACTGCACTAGATAGGACAGCTAAGTTACCTCTCTACGCTGCCTCCCTCATCATATTAGTGGTATTATCACTCTCCTACCTGACCATGCCTATTTCTCAACAAACCATTGGACCTACAGTAAACCAATATCAAGATGATACTACCACATACAGGGCCTGTAGTACCACAGACAGAAACCTCAAACTTTGTGCTCGCCTACCAAAATTGTACGAACTACCAGCAAAGCAAATTGAACAAATCAACTTCCTAAAAATGAACATACAGCCGAAAACCACTGCAGAACACACTAGGAAAGCTCATATCCCTAAAAGACCCACACAAAAATGCTCCAAACCTACCATTATAGCATGCACCATGCTCACTAAACATCACCTCAAAGGTGCACTCATAAATGCTAGGTCCCTAGTCGCTCATGCTACAGAAATCTCAGATATTATTCTCGGACACCACCTAGACTTCCTAGCCATATCAGAATCATGGCTTCACGATGCAGCGGGTCCCGCCCTCTCCTTAGCAGTTCCCGACAATTATACCATCATACGAGCTGACAGACACACCTCCCGAGGCGGGGGTCTAGCCATTATTGCCAAGATCATTCTCGACAAAAGAGTCTCCACATCCCCCATCACGAAATCTTGTGAATGCCTCTCGGTCAAAATAGCCACCGCCAGCTCCCAAACATTAAACATTGTCCTGCTCTACAGACCTCCTGGTCCTATTGGAACCTTTGTTGAGGACCTCTCCACCACCCTGTCCAACAATTTGAAAAACACCTCCCAAACTATAGTGCTAGGAGACTTCAACCTAGGCTACAATGATATTAAAGACACCCAGTCCACAGCTACTGCTCTGATCCTAAAAGAGCTGGGCTTTGCCCAAAGAGTCACCTGTCCCACTCATAATAAAGGTCGCATCCTTGACTAGATAGCTGATCACAACTGTGGAGTAACCATTACAGACACTGTTCCCAGAATCTGGACGGACCACTTTCTACTTCTATTTACAGTAGATACTAACTTAGCCACAGCCAAGCCCACACCTGCCCCTCCAAAACCCACGTGGAACAAAAAGCTAATAACCACGGAAAAATTGTTGCCAATCATACTACCCCAACTAAACTCGCTCCCAGCTAACACGGAGCCTGATATGCTAGTTGATCAATTCAATGAAACTATGAACTCAGCCCTTGATCACATAGCACCGCTCAAATTACGGACTAGTAAACCAAAAAAACATCTCAACTCATGGTTCACCCCCCACCTAAAAAATCTCAGGTTAACCAAAAGAAAACTAGAAT
This sequence comes from Ambystoma mexicanum, assembly GCF_040938575.1. NCBI lineage: Eukaryota > Metazoa > Chordata > Amphibia > Caudata > Ambystomatidae > Ambystoma > Ambystoma mexicanum. The sequence goes on from NC_090933.1 coordinate 822,768,235, forward strand.
CCAAATGGAGACTTACTCCTACAGTAGAAAACAAACTAAACCTTGCAAAGATATCATCCCAATACAAAAAAGATATCCTACTAGACAAACAGGAAACTTACAATACCAGAATATCCCAATCTAAATCAAGTGTCAGAGAACTGTTCAGTATCTTGAAAGAGCTGGAAACACCCTTCATTCCCCAAGAAAACTGCACCAAGGACAAAAAATGGTGCTCAGACATTCAGTTTGCCCTTACCAACAAAGTAGTCAACCTACAAACTAAAATCGCCTTCAAAAAAGCATCTCTCACACCTCAGGACGCTCTAACCCCAGCACCCCTACTTAAATCTAAACAAATAACACGTTTCTGCTTCTCCAAGGTATCTACCATTGAAGTCGAAAAAGTGATCCTGGGACTTAAACCATCCAACTGTAAAGGTGACCATTGCCCTGCCCAATTAATTAAGGATGCTGCGAGAGAACTATCGCCATTCATAACTAAACTCATCAACTCATCCTTCACTACCGGCATTGTACCGAAAAATCTTAAAGAGTCATGGGTCCTGCCACTCCTAAAGAAGCAAACCCTCGACCCTGCCATTCCCACCAATTTTAGGCCTATCACGACTGTGCCCTTTCTTCTAAAAATTTTAGACAAAGTGGCATACATGCAAATACAAAATTTCCTTGAATCCAACCACCTGCTCGGAACCCGCCAATCTGGATTCCGTCCCCAGCATGGAACAGAGACTGCCCTTATCGATCTCAAGGCCCAAATAGATCAATGTAGGGACAATGGCCAAGCAGCCTTACTCCTCTTGCTAGACCTCTCAGCAGCGTTCGATTTATTCGACCATACAGTTTTATGCAGCCACCTAGACTCTGCTGCTCACTTCTCTAAAGAGGCCATATTATGGATCAAATCCTTCCTGAATAACTGCACCATGAGAGTCTTCTCTCCATCAGCCTCAGCTGACCCAATCCCTATAACGTGCGGTGTACCCCAGGGATCTTGTGTATCACCAACCCTCTATAACATATTTACAAAGCCGCTCTTTGACGAAATGGATCATCTGGGTATCGCCTACACCAACTATGCAGACGATACCCAGATCCTCCTTCCGCTTTCAGGAGATTACGTCGTGGATCTGGCTTAGTGAATAAAATTTACAGCATCGTTCAGGCATGGATGGCCACACACGGCTTATGCCTGAACGACGACAAAACTGAGCTCATAATCCTAGGCACCCCGACATACATAACTAAACTTAACACTGACTATGCCAGCTTCATTATCGATGGGAACAATATCAAAGTAGCAAAGGAAGTCAAGACCCTAGGCTTTTACCTTGACGCCACCTTAAACTTTGGCAAACAAGTCAACTCCCTAGCTTCTTCTACAGCATATACTTGCAAACTCATTAGAGCCAGCAAGCAATTCCTCTCTACAGACAGCTGCATCACGCTTGCCAGAGCCCTTATACTGTCCAAACTGGACTACTGTAATGGTCTCTACATTGGGGCTAACAAACAGACTATCCAAAAAATCCAGGTCCTACAGAATAATGCCCTGAGAGCCGCGCTTAAGATCAACAGGAAAGAGCATATCTCCTCTATAAGAAGAGAATATAAATGGCTATCCACTCAGGACAAAATCCAACTCAAAATTGCCTCCCTTACTCACAAGTGCCTCAATAACATGGCACCACCCTACCTCATGGACAGGCTACACTTAAGAACCTCACCTAGACCAACAAGAATGGTCAATGCGAATTGCCTCTATGTCCCTCGCTTTAAACGTGCCACTATTGGAGGACATAGCTTTGCAGTCAAAGCAGCACAGCTTTGGAACTCCCTACCACATGACATAAGAGAACCCCAGCCCTTTGCGAAATTCAGGCAGAATTTGACCAAGTGGCTGAGAGCTAATGACATCTAACTAATCCGACCTGCTTGACCTGACTGTCCCTACTAGCGATCCACCTGCATGCCCCAGCTCTGATACCACGTTCTGTATTTTACACCTTTGTATATTACTGTACTTATTCCACTGTATATCACCTCCACATTGTTAAATATTCCTGTACCCTTATCAGGGACGTCATTTGGGGGTCGCCAGGGGTCGCAACTGCGACCTCTGTGGTGTCCCTTGCGACCTCTGTGGTGTCCCTTGCGACCTCTACTAAAAAGAAAATACATTTTTTTTTTTTTTTTTTTAAGTTATGCAAGCTCCTGGGCTGTGGCTCTTTACTTCTGGGGTGGCTGGCTTTCTTGTTCAGGCCCCTTAAAAAAAAGACTTGAGGCACTTGTTCTTATTTTTCTTCTAACACTTTCAGCACTGACCCTAAATAAGAAAGAATAGGAATACCAAATAATGTGTCTTTCTGGAATTCTATAAGTAATTGCTGGGCTCATTAAATGTTTATTTCAGGCACACTTCAGGGAGTGAGTCACTGATTTAGTCTGTTCTTAAACGCCTCACTAAGCCTAAGCCGTTCATCCTTCTGAGGTCGATAAATGAGTACCAACACAGGTTGGGTGATATTGGGTGTATATTTTTTCTATATAAAGCGCTTAATGATGTGTTATTATATAGCACTTACGCTTATCATTTGGTCATGGACGTCTGCTTGCATACACAGTCATTTGGTAATACGGGCCAATAAACACTGAACTTAATGATACATATGGCGATCCATTCTTGTATGAATGTACACCATATAGTGATATCATAACTATATTTTTCATAGTGTACAATGCTATGTGATGCCACTTCCTGTTTTGTCAACGGGTGAAATGTCGTGTTCCATCGCTACCCGCTATATCACTTTGGGGCGGGGTCTAATGACATCACTTCCTGTGATGTCATCAGAGGGTCAAGGGTCGGGTGATGTCACTTCCGCTACCCCTGGCATTTTGGTGAAATGACGTCCCTGACCCTTATCACCTCTTGTCTGGACCTAGCTCCAGCCCTGCTCATTCTTGCTTATTGTATACTGCATTATGACCATGCACATGTACCTGTATATATTTTATTTATTGCTGAATGTACTATGATTATGTAGATGTACCTGTAACAAAGTTGAGCATATTCTTGTCTTGTGCGCCCTGATTCTCCAGGGCTTGGCGCGCCCTACAAATAATAAACTAAACTAAACTAAACTAAACTAGAATTAAATCTGGTGTCCCACTTCCATTTTTGCCTCTGAGTCAGATTGGAAAAGATGAAGATGGTGTTAGGAAGAAGTTCCATTCGTTTTTACAAGTCCTGTTTCATCATTAAAACAAGGGACATACCTCGTACAGTACCCACATTATTGTCACCACAATGAATCAGTATGATGTTTGGCTTCCCTGTCCTTCTTAGATTGAACAGAATCTGGACCATTGCATTCACTCAATCCAAACCATTTAATTCTAAAATAAGTCAAACCTATGTCCATGTTAATAGTTACTTTTTCATAAACAGTGACCACAAGACCCCAATTTCTCCAATTAGCCACACAGGTTTACAAAGAGTCATGATATCTGTTTTTCTTCTCAGTTTGTAGGAAAATGATTCTTTGTTTGAATTTTTAGTAATAGCAGGAGTGTGACATTCAAGATGTGTGTATTTTGGTGTTTGCAGTTGGTTAGTGTTAATGTTGCAAGTGAGTACTTAGCTGTGATAGGTTGCAGTAAAAATATGTTGCCCTTTCTAGTAGTATGCTTTCTACAGGTCCATTTTGTGCTATTGATTTTTTTTAAGTATGATATCCACCATTTGTAGATTTTGTAATTCTGATTGCAGAAGCCATACTGTGGATATGATGACTCTGTGGCAGTTGCGAAGATCTGTGCATTCTTTGGAATAGCTGAAGGGGAGTGATAATGTATTTTTATATAGTTTATGCTTTATATGAACTGTGGCTTATAAAAAGGTATATTAAGTACATTTATGTTTTTGAGTTAGTAAAGGTTTATACCTCTTATTTTTAAAGTGAGGTTTTTCTTTTATTGTGTGCATTTACTGTAAGTGCAACCTTTTTGCCCTTATATATCCATCCTAGACATGCACTCTTTAGTTGCAATAATTTCCATATTTTCATTTTCTATATACCCACCCATACACCTTAATTCCACTGTTGTTATCCTCATCGCACATTCTATCTGCACTTGCTTTTATTTCTATGCACCCATTCTATCTTTATTCTTTGTACTGTTATGTTTGTATTGTAAGTTAAGTTAAACTTGGTTTTATGTTTTTATTTTTATTTTGAAGGCTAGGTATGTATGTAGCAATTATATTTGTTTCTTTACAGCATTGTTGAATTATGCCTACCAAGAGGCGTGAAGAACGTGGCAGGAAGAAGGATCGTTTGCAGCAAAGTAATATTTTTTTAAATACAATTCTTAAAAGTCATGTTTCAAATTCTGTACACATTTATTTTAATAAAAATACATCCATGCCTGTTAGTGATGAACATGTCCATATTCAGATAGGAGATATGCCAACTAAACAAAGCAATGTAACCCAGCATATTTGAAGTGAAAGTGATGAAAAGAAAATGTATCAATACCATTAGTAGTTAGGAAAAAATAAAAGGTTTTTACAAGAAAAGAAAGAAGATGTCCTATAAGTTCTAAACAGAGGAATAAAGATATATATAAATGTTCCACTCTCAGGTCTTTACAAATCTTTGGAGAAGTCAAATCAAAATCTATATATTTTGTGAGGCGTTTTTTGGAAAACAATAATAGAAGGAATGATTAGAAAAGATTTTCATATCAAAAGAAAATTGTTCATTTTTGCATTGAACAAACTTACCAAGTTAATTAAGGTCACCATGCCATTCTTCAGAAAGATACAAACAGTTCATGTACTTACATGTGACAACCTTTGTGAAGTGTTTGGTGGAGAGTAGAAACACACTTCTCACACAGAAATATGTTTTAATGAGGAGAGTTACATTCAACAAAGGGATGTAACCCTTGCTATTGATGAGAATGGACGAAGATGTGATATCCAAAATGCTGTGATTTCTGAAAAGGAAGAAATCCTAAAGACAGTCAGTAGGGAAGTAGAAAGTTTAGGATGGTCTGCAATAAAACCTAGACAACAAGTGAGGTATGGACGTGTAATTATTTGTGTGATATTTATACGTTTTCTTGTAAAGTCAAAGAGATTTTTGCAAGTTTTGCAAAGAAATGATAATGTTCAAAAACAGATCAAGATGCTGCAGATAATAGATGACTGTGGAGTTCATGAGAAAATAGGACTTCTGGGTCACTCTCTAGCTTGTCTTGATAAAAGCAGATGTAAGAGTCTGTTTCATCATATACAGATGCCGGATGCACATCATACTGAAATTAGATATCTTCTGGTATAAATGCATCAGTGCAAAACACCACATATATCCCTTGCACTTTTAAATCAAACACTTTGTTTGTTTGTTTGTTTGTTTAGTATTTATTATGCGCACCGGACCCTGGGGTATAAGGGCGCAGAAAGTAAGAATATGTACAGCTTAGAGCATAAGTTACAGGTTACAGTTACAAGTTACAGAAATTACCAGTTACAGGTGCAAGTTTACAATACAAGTTTACAATCGTATGGTGCAGATGCTGTGTAGCAAACAGGCGTAAGCATTATCATAGGTTCAATTAGCAGTTACTGTCGTTAGCCAGTTGATTACAATTTGCCTGAATTTGGAAAAAGAGCATTCTAGCCTTGCGGTAGTGGGTAATTCGTTCCACAATTGAGCAGCTTTGACTGGGAAGCTAGCTCCGCCTATGGTGGTCAGTTTAAAGCGTGGTACTTGTAGGCGATTGGTGTAGGCAAGTCTGGTTTGTCTTGTGGGGTGTGATCTAGTGAACCTGTCCTTTAGGTATTGAGGGGCTTTGTTATGTAGAGATTTGTGTGTGAGAGATGCAGTTTTGAGTCTGATTTTCTCATGGGTGGAGAGCCATTTGTGTTTCCTTCTTATTGCTGTAATGTGTTCTCTCCTGGGGATGTTCAATGCCGCTCGGAGGGCCTTATTTTGCTGTATCTGGATTTTGTTGATGATGGATTTAGTGGCTCCTATGTATAGTGCGTTACAATAATCTAGTTTAGAGATGTTAAGGGCTCTGGCTAGTGTTAGACAACTGTGCTGAGAAAGGAATTGTTTCCCTGCTCTAATGAGCTTACATGTGTAGGCTGTTGAGGAAGCTAGGGAGTTTACCTGTTTGGAGAAAGATAAGGTAGAATCAAGGTAGATCCCTAATGTTTTAACTTCTTTGGCAACTTGTATGCAGTTCCCATCAATGGTAAAGGAAGAGTAATTTGTACTTAGTTTATTGATGAGGGGTGCGGTGCCTAGGATAAGAAGCTCAGTTTTATCATCGTTCAGGCATAGGCCATGGGTTGCCATCCATGCCTGAACGATACTGTATATTTTGTTCACCATAGCTAGATCTTTTTCGTAAACCCCTGTGAGTGGGAGGAGGATCTGGGTATCGTCAGCATAGTTAGTATACGTGATACCCAGATGGTCCAAATCATCAAACAGGGGCTTAGTGAATATGTTATATAGCGTTGGTGAAACGCATGATCCCTGTGGCACACCGCAGGTAATAGGGATGGGGTCTGCCGCTGCTGTAGGTGAGAAAACCCTCATGGTGCGGTCACTAAGGAAGGATTGTATCCATGCTATAGCCTCAGTGGAGAAGTGTGCTGCTGAATCTAGGTGGTTACATAGGACTTTATGGTCCACTAAATCAAAAGCGGCCGATAGGTCTAGTAGCAGAAGGAGTGCTGGTTTTCCAGAATCTCGTACTTTGTCTATTTGGGCTTTCAGGTCAATCAGTGCAGTTTCTGTGCCGTGAAGAGGGCGGAAGCCAGATTGTCGGGAGCCTAATAATTGGTTTTGTTCCAGGAAGTTCTGGATTTGGATGTATGCCACCTTGTCCAGTATCTTCAAGAGGAATGGAACCGTAGTAATAGGTCTATAATTAGTGGGTATAGTGGGGTCTAGAGTAGCCTTTTTTAAGAGTGGGAGCACCCAGGACTCTTTTAAGTTACTGGGGATAATGCCTGTGGTAAAGGAGGCATTAATTAACTTAGCGATAAATGGTGCTAGATCTCGTGCGGCATCTTTGATGAGTTGTGCTGGACATAAGTCTCCTTTGCAGTTGGACGGTTTTAGACCGAGTATTGCTTTCTCTACTTCTAGTATGGAGACTTTGGAAAAGTGGAATTGCGTAGTGGGTTTGGAGTTAGGCGGTGTCTTAATAGGCGGTAATATATTGGGTGCTAAGGTCTCGCGTTTTAGTTCTATTTTCTTTTGGAGGTTTCGGACTTTGTTAGAGAGGGCTTGCTGGATTTCAGAGCACCACTTTTTGTCTTTGAGACAGTTATCTTGAGGTGTTATTGGGTTTTCTAGTTCACTGAGTATGGCGAACAGTTCTTTTGTACTTGATTTGGCTTGTGTGATTCTGTTATTGTAGGTCTCTTGTTTAGCTAGGATGATTTCTTTTTTATAATGAGAAGAGATGTTGACTAGTTTCAGTTTATTTTCTGGACTGGGGTTAGTTTTCCACGTATTTTCCCATTTCCTTTTTTCTAATCTTAGATTTTTTAAGAGGGGGGTGAACCAGTTGTTCAGGTGGCTCTTAGGCTTGCTGTTTCTGAGCTTGAGTGGTGCGATGTTGTCAAGGGTTTTGTTCATGATGTTGTTAAATTCTTCCACTAGGCTGTTAGGGTTAAGGTTGTCAGGTAGGGCGTCCAGAGTGGGCATGATGCCGGGGAGTAGTTTGTCTAATGTCATGTTTTTTTTGTTTCTGGTAAGTGCAGGAGGTGCACACGGTTGTTGTAGTTTGGGGGTGGTAGTGTCCAAGGAGAATGAGATTAGATGGTGATCTGACCAGATTTGGGGTGAGATGGAGAGATTAGCTATATTGCAGTTGTGGTCAGCAATCCAATCAAGGGTTCTCCCTTTGATATGGGTGGGCTCAAGCACTCTGTGTGTAACCCAATTCTGTTAGGGTGTTGGAAGCTGCTGTGGCTTGTAAGTCGTTGATATCATTAAAGCCAATATTGAGGTCACCTAGTAGTATTGATTGAGTAGTATCTTTGAGGTTTTCTGATAGGATGGTAGTTAAGTCTTCTATGAAGTTCTTGATAGGACCTGGAGGTCTGTATATCAAGTGAAGGTTAAGAGTTTGTGAGTTAGCTGTGGGTGTCTTGGTGGACATTATCTCACAGGATTCAATGGTTGGTGAGGGGGTGAGTCTCATCCCAAGTTTAGTTTTGACGATGATGGCTAGTCCGCCACCTCGAGCTCCGCGCCTATCCGATCTGAGGATAGTATAATTGTTGGGCACAGCTAGGGATAGTGCTGGGCCTGATGCCTCATGCAGCCAAGTTTCTGTAATGGCTAGGAAGTCGTAGTCTTCTGTCAAGATAATTTCAGATATTTCTATGGCGTGGGCGACTAAGGATCTAGCGTTTATTAAGGCTCCTTTGATTTTCGGTGTGTGGTTAGGGTGTGTAGCAGTATTTATTGCGGCATTAGGAGGGGCATTTGTTTCTTTGTTTGTTTGGTAGTTATTATACTTAATGTAGTTATGGGTGAATGGTTTGCGAGTGGGTTCCTTTTTGGCTCGAATGGTATTAGTTTCGTATTTGATGAGTGGATCAAAGATTCTGGGTAGTCTTGCTCGTAGTCTTAGGTTTCTGTCAGCTATGTTACATTGTGTAGTGGATCGTTGTGTTGTGGTTGCTGTAGGAGGCGACATGGTGAGACGTTCCCAAGGGGCGAGTGAGGAGGTCAGGTATACTAGATAGGATAGTATAAGGAGCATTGTATAATGTGTGAGCATCCTGTATCTAGAATGATGGCTGGAGTTATAGTTTTGGGTAGAATGCAGGCAGAGTAGCTGCTAGGTCTGCTATGTTGTTATCTAGTGTGTGAGGTCAGGCATAAAGTGTTAAGTTGCAGTGATCCTAGGGCGCAGACAGATGGCAGTATGGTGTATGTATGGACATGGGCAACACAATTACTGTGGTCTATGAGCGACCAGAGGGCACAACACAATTACTGTGGTCTATGAGCAGCCAGAGGGCACAACACAATTACTGTGGTCTATGAGCGACCGAAGGGCACAACATAATTACTGTGGTCTATGAACGACCAGAGGGCACAACACAATTACTGTGGTCTATGAGCGACCAGAGGGCACAACACAATTACTGTGGTCTATGGGCGACCAGAGGGCACAACATAATTACTGTGGTCTATGAGCGACCAAAGGGCACAACACAATTACTGTGGTCTATGAGCGACCAGAGGGCACAACACAATTACTGTGGTCTATGAGCGACCAGAGGGCACAACACAATTACTGTGGTCTATGGGCGACCAGAGGGCACAACACAATTACTGTGGTCTATGGGCGACCAGAGGGCACAACATAATTACTGTGGTCTATGAGCGACCAAAGGGCACAACACAATTACTATGGTCTATGAGCGACCAAAGGGCACAACACAATTACTATGGTCTATGAGCGACCAAAGGGCACAACACAATTACTGTGGTCTATGGGCGACCGAAGGGCACAACATAATTACTGTGGTCTATGAACGACCAGAGGGCACAACACAATTACTGTGGTCTATGAGCGACCAGAGGGCACAACACAATTACTGTGGTCTATGGGCGACCAGAGGGCACAACATAATTACTGTGGTCTATGAGCGACCAAAGGGCACAACACAATTACTGTGGTCTATGAGCGACCAGAGGGCACAACACAATTACTGTGGTCTATGAGCGACCAGAGGGCACAACACAATTACTGTGGTCTATGGGCGACCAGAGGGCACAACACAATTACTGTGGTCTATGGGCGACCAGAGGGCACAACATAATTACTGTGGTCTATGAGCGACCAAAGGGCACAACACAATTACTATGGTCTATGAGCGACCAAAGGGCACAACACAATTACTATGGTCTATGAGCGACCAAAGGGCACAACACAATTACTGTGGTCTATGGGCGACCAGAGGGCACAACACAATTACTGTGGTCTATGAGCAACCAAAGGGCACAACACAATTACTATGGTCTATGAGCGACCAAAGGGCACAACACAATTACTGTGGTCTATGGGCGACCAGAGGGCACAACACAATTACTGTGGTCTATGGGCGACCAGAGGGCACAACATAATTACTGTGGTCTATGAGCGACCAAAGGGCACAACACAATTACTGTGGTCTATGAGCGACCAAAGGGCACAACACAGTTGCGGTGGCATTGGTGAGGCGCGGCGCGATATGTTACATGAGAGCAGTAGCAATAGCCTGGTGCACATAAGTAACAAGTGGTTAGCAAGAGTGAATTCACCGAGTTTGTATGTTTATACTAGCAGTAAGCCGTAGACATTCACATGAGGACCGTAGGGTAGACTAAGCAACTAGGGTGTTATGCTTTACTCACAGTGGGTTGAGTCCAGACAATGCAAGTGGAGAGTACTGCTTCCTCCTCGGCATAGCGGAGGCTGTTCCTCGGTTAGATTAGTCTCTTTTTCGGTGGGGTCCGTCAGGAAACCTTCTTGCTCCCTCAAGGAAAGGTCTCGACTCTGTACTGGATTCTCCAACACAGCAGAATGTTTGGTCGGGATGTAGGTTTGGTATTGCGCTCACATGCGCCAAACAGGGGCAAAACAGGGCCTTGTACTGGCCTTTGACTGGCCGCCGGCTATTCCGCCTGCCGGCGGAAGTTCGAGTTTAAAATAACTCGTTGCTAGGCGACCGGGGGAAGCCGAGCCTCGATTTCATGCCGCATCGCGCCCGACATTTTGTTTCAGGAAGGAAATGTCGGCGCGGTGCGGTGCGTGCCCAGATGGGTCACCGGTGCTTGTCTTCATGTGGGGGCAGTGTGGGCAGATGGAGGGGCCCTGGCAGGGCAGGTAGTTGCACCTCCGAGCCTGGGTGGGAGGGATGGCCCGTTGCGGTCGCGGTCGTTGTTGCAGTCACTGCGATGCCTCCAGGAGTTGGAGCGCGTGGGTGGCTGCTGGTGGGGGCTCCTGCCCGCGCCACTTCTGGAACTCGAGTGGCTCCTACAGGGGCAAAACAGGGCCTTGTACTGGCCTTTGACTGGCCGCCGGCTATTCCGCCTGCCGGCGGAAGGTCGAGTTTAAAATAACTCGTTGCTAGGCGACCGGGGGAAGCCGAGCCTCGATTTCATGCCGCATCGCGCCCGACATTTTGTTTCAGGAAGGAAATGTCGGCGCGGTGCGGTGCGTGCCCAGATGGGTCACCGGTGCTTGTCTTCATGTGGGGGCAGTGTGGGCAGATGGAGGGGCCCTGGCAGGGCAGGTAGTTGCACCTCCGAGCCTGGGTGGGAGGGATGGCCCGTTGCGGTCACGGTCGTTGTTGCAGTCACTGCGATGCCTCCAGGAGTTGGAGCGCGTGGGTGGCTGCTGGTGGGGGCTCCTGCCCGCGCCACTTCTGGAACTCGAGTGGCTCCTACAGGGGCAAAACAGGGCCTTGTACTGGCCTTTGACTGGCCGCCGGCTATTCCGCCTGCCGGCGGAAGTTCGAGTTTAAAATAACTCGTTGCTAGGCGACCGGGGGAAGCCGAGCCTCGATTTCATGCCGCATCGCGCCCGACATTTTGTTTCAGGAAGGAAATGTCGGCGCGGTGCGGTGCGTGCCCAGATGGGTCACCGGTGCTTGTCTTCATGTGGGGGCAGTGTGGGCAGATGGAGGGGCCCTGGCAGGGCAGGTAGTTGCACCTCCGAGCCTGGGTGGGAGGGATGGCCCGTTGCGGTCGCGGTCGTTGTTGCAGTCGCTGCGATGCCTCCAGGAGTTGGAGCGCGTGGGTGGCTGCTGGTGGGGGCTCCTGCCCGCGCCACTTCTGGAACTCGAGTGGCTCCTACAGGGGCAAAACAGGGCCTTGTACTGGCCTTTGACTGGCCGCCGGCTATTCCGCCTGCCGGCGGAAGTTCGAGTTTAAAATAACTCGTTGCTAGGCGACCGGGGGAAGCCGAGCCTCGATTTCATGCCGCATCGCGCCCGACATTTTGTTTCAGGAAGGAAATGTCGGCGCGGTGCGGTGCGTGCCCAGATGGGTCACCGGTGCTTGTCTTCATGTGGGGGCAGTGTGGGCAGATGGAGGGGCCCTGGCAGGGCAGGTAGTTGCACCTCCGAGCCTGGGTGGGAGGGATGGCCCGTTGCGGTCGCGGTCGTTGTTGCAGTCGCTGCGATGCCTCCAGGAGTTGGAGCGCGTGGGTGGCTGCTGGTGGGGGCTCCTGCCCGCGCCACTTCTGGAACTCGAGTGGCTCCTACTTGTTTCTGGAACTGTAGCAAGTTTACTTTTTACACTTCAAATTATAAATGCAATGCATTTAAAAGATTATGGCCCTCATTACAACCCGATGGCGCCGTTAACCCTTAACGCCTGATTCCCATTTTAACGCCTGCTTTTAGCAGGCGTTAAAATGCAAGGAGATAAGCCGCCTTGGTGCTAATTACGGCACCGTAATTTACGGTGCCGTAATTAGCGCCTTCCCCACTCCCATTATGCCCTATGGGGCAAAAATGGGAATGGGGAAGGGGCCATGGTGAATGGGGATTTTACCGCCCCGCCAAGCTTGGAATGGGGCGGTAAATCCGCCATCCACCATGGCGTTAACGTAAATTATGCCTTGGCGGTAAAGTTGAAAACTTACCGCCAAGGTTGTAATGAGGGCCTATGTGTATGTAGATGAAGCACTTACAGGAAGTGGAAATGATGACCCTTTGCTTTCATAGGATCTGATTTGTCAACAGTATACAAAAAGCATTGCAATGTTTGAGTTGTGTTCTAGCAAATGATCTGACATTGTTTGCATGTCTTGTGACACACTTTCTATACATCTCAAGTACAACTAATTGAGGAGAAAATTAAACACAGTGCAGAACATGTTTGGAAAGACCTTTACCTGTATTTGTTTGTAGAAGAACGATTTGACACAAGTGACACACAATATTTTTGTAGACACTGCATTGGGTTTCATATCAAAGAAAGCATTACTCCCAGAAGTGTTTTGAGTGACATGGTAGTGCCTGATATCCATGATGTGCTTTGAAAATGTAGCATGTTTGAAGTGATTGCCTTGCAAAATGTTCATCCTTTCCAAGTTATTGTTAGATTGCAAACACAGATGTCTAAACTGCCTAAAAAATCAGTAGTGCAAAGTGTGAGAGGCAAAGTTGTGTATTTATCTCTCAATTTGCAAGAAAATATAAACACTCTAGGAGTGAAGCAGGATATTGCAGATTCTTTCTTTGTTTTAGTAAATGGTGCTGCCACAAAAGATAAGAGCATTTGGCAACAGCTTATAGATATTGGAAAGGCGAAAGATGCTTTTGTGTTTCTACTGGAGCACAATGATTTGTACAAAGGCAGTCTGACTCTACCAGACTTGTATATGCTTGATGTTGAGTCAACAAGCAAAAGCAGTGAAGGTCAGTTCCAACATCTAACTGCTGCAGAAGGGAATAGTTTGTATGAACATTGCATTATTCATCCTCTACACTCACATGGAGTCATGGACGACTGTTTTGAATTATACCAAATGAAAGCAAGTGTCTGGCAAACAACTTTAGAAGCTTGTTGTTTACCTGTGCTTTTTCTTACTGGAGCAGTAGGCAGATAGGATGAGGTTCCAATTTCTTCTTTAGAATATCGTTGTACACAAATGTATTCTGAAGATTTCTGATTCCGCACCCAATGTTGAATATATTGTTCACTTATTGTATGAAAAGGAATTTTCAACATTATGTTATGCTGGTCTCATACAGGCACACTGGAACTAGATTTTAAAATCTTTCTGCATGCGAGAAGCTGCAAAAGATAAAAGAAAAAAATGAAATATTAGAAAGATAAATTACCAATATCTTTTCCACAATGAGAGGAACTAAGGAATATTGGTATAGAAGACACTCAGAGGTTAGTTGCATGATCAGAAATGTTGGTCCTCCAACTTGGTTTGTGACTTTAAGTTGCATTGAGTAGGGTTGGGATGATCTTGCACAGTGGATTCGTGAAAGTAATCCACAAAATGAGGACATAGAACACATGACATCAGGAGAATTGTGTTCTATGTACCTTGTAAGTGTATCAAGATTATTTCATCACTGATTTTTAGCCATGTTACACTTCATATGTAATAAAGAGAATGGTCCACTAGTCACTGTGGAACATTTCTTTTGGAGGAAAGAGTAGCAGGCAAGTGGGCTCCACATATATATATATGCTGTTGTGGATTAAATATGCTCCTCAGTTTAGTAAAGAAAGTGATGGCTGTGTGATGAATTTAATAGAAAAATATGTTACTTGTTGCATTCCTGCTCAGCATATGAATGCTGATCTATGGAACACAGTGGACAGATTTCAAAGGCACTCATGTGGCAATTACTGTCAGAGAAAATATAAAAGTAAAGACAAGTACTACACTCAGAGCAGATTTGGCTTTGCAAGGCCTGTGACACTAGTTGTTTGAACAAATAGTCGAATGCCATCTGTTCGACACCATCTTCCTGGTAAGTCACCACGAAATACATATCTATTAAAAAAAGATAAGGAACTCCAATGAATTAATGATTATAATCCTGTCATTGCTCAGCTTTCGAATGCAGATACTGATGTACAGTACATTTCTGATGATACAATAGCTGTTGCTCATTATGATACCGCATACATGTCAAAAGCTGAAAAAAGCAATGCAGCGAAGTATGGGCAGACTTATCAGCGGACAAAGGTCTTAGTCAGAAACTTCTTAGCTTTGGTCTGAAGATGCTCTCAAATAGAGAGTGTGGAAGCTATGAAGCTGCAGATCGGCTAATTAGTTTGCCTCTGTATGGATTTATCATTAATGTACTGTGGGTAAGTCTTGGCCCAGCTACTACTAGAAATTGGGTACTGAAGCCTTGGAATTAAATTCAGCAGTTAGCTGAAAGAGTACCTGATAGTACAGAGATTCTGAAAACCAACTTGATAGATACCTATTATCCAAATCGGTCTGTAGAGTTAGAAGATCTTTTTTTATATGAAGTAGCAGAATGCTACTCATATCGAAATATTGAACCAAACAATGACAGATGATGGTTTAAAGTACATTTATGTACTGGTTGTCTAGTGAGATATGAAAAACCAAGTTTCATCAACCACATGAAACTGTCGTGCCAAACTGCAGAGAAAAGGGAATTATTTTATTTTTGCCTTTTGAAGTTGTTCTTCCCATGGTGTGCAGAGAGTGATTTGTTTGGTAGTTTTGAAACTTTTGACCAATCATTTTTTTGCTAAAAAATACGTAATTAGAGATCCAAAATTTGAGCAGTACTTAGAGTTACTGGAAAAAGAACTACATCAAGAAGAACCTTTGGCAGTTGAATTGGCAAAAGAGACTCCTGGGGGAAGTCAAGATTCTTGAGTATGAAGTCAAAATGTCTTAGGTGAGCCAATTATTCAAACTGATGTTGTGATTGCCATTGAAGAAGTAGAAAGTGTAATGCAACAAACTAAAGTTGGAGGTAGATACTATGATACATTAGTAAGTAAACTCAATGTAGAGCAGAAGGTAGTTCATTGCAAAATCAAAGATAGGTCTTTACACGGTTTATAACATGACAAGGATGAAGGTTCCTGTGTGAAATACAAACTTTTATTGATGCATGATAGTGGACAAGCAGGAACAGGTAAACCTTTTTTAATTCATGCATTAATAACAATGATACAATATGTAACCAATTGCTCTCTGTTATGTATTCTAACTGCTCCAACAGGTCTAGCAGCATTCAATATAGGAAGTGTTAGTTTACATTTATTGTTGATGCTACCAGTGGAGCATGACAATAAACTAGAGTATTGAAAACTGGTATCAGCACAAGATGTAGGAAATGTTCTAAGAAAATGAAATACCTTGATTGTAGATGAAGTAAGCATGGTGCCTAACTTGATGCTAGCTTTCATTCACTTGTGAATGCAAGAGGTCTTCAAGAATGACTATGTCATTTTGTTTGGAGGTAAAAATGCCCTTGTTTTCGGAGAGTTGTTACAGTTAACTTCTGTGAAAGGTAAACCTGTTTTCAAGAGGCTGCAATCTAAGGATAGTCAAAATATTATAGGGAGCATTGTTAATTTTAACATTTTAACCTCTGGAATTGTTTTGAATTCTAGGACCTTACCATTAATGTGAGGCAATCTGCAAACTTAGAGTACACAGAAATGCTTAATAAGATTAATAGCTCTCCCCAGACTAGAAATGGTGCACATGTAGAACTAATTTGCACAACAAAAACGCATCTCCATCTGAAGAAATTTTTCTTAGACTACGATAAACTGATAAAGCCGATTTCAGTAAAAAAAAAATTAAAATTTGAATGGACCGATTTCACACAGCACATCGATGATGAACCCTTACCAGAAGCCTTATCAGAAAGCGCACATCTACATCACAAGAGGACGTTTTTAAGAGAGCAAATTTATACAGTTTCCACAGTGAACATGTCGTTTTTATACAATTTATATGTATCTTCTAGACTAAATGGTCTAATTTGTTTTTACGGCAATTTGACAAAGAAATATTGAAGATCCCAATTCTGTCTTTAAGACAACTGCCACTCACTAGGCGAGGTAATGCTTTTCTCTTTATCTCATCCCTAAGTAGATACCAATGCTTATAGGTTAAATAGCAGTAATAGCTCATGCTTATTTATATGTTTTTGTCAACAGACATCCAGTTTCTATGCACTATTAATTGTGAATCAGGGAAGATTAATAGAGATCTCCTTTAAAGTAACAGTGACTTACTCTACTCTCCTCAAGAAGGTTCCTCACTCAAGTAGTGAACTGAAACATGGTGAGACTAAATATATTGAACTGTTTGTACTAGGTTAGCATTTGTATCATCCTAGATATAACCACAGTTGAATAGTGCATTTATAATCTATCCTGAGGTTCTGATGTTACACCTGTATACTCATAGACACATTTACAATCTTACTACATGTTTATTTGGTCACTAACACTTTATTTTAAAGTTTTTTATGCTATGTTTCAATATATGTGATGCATATCTCTTTTGTCTAAATTATTTTGTGTTTTTAAAGTTTTGAATAAACTGATATTTTCTTTAGATCATGTATCAGTATAGATGCACCGTTGTGATCTGTTTCTACCTTCTATTGAAATATACACTTGTCACAAGATCAACGCTACAATGCTGCTCTCTGAGAAGCAAGATATTGTACAGATTAAATTGTGCAATGTTTTAGATGTTTTATGCCATTAGAGTTAGATAAAGGAGCAACAGCTTGATTAATTCAATTAGACAGTTCTATTTCTAAAACAGCAGTTTTAGAATCAGTTTTAAAACTGTGCATCAATGCACACGTAATGTTAAAGAGGAGCTTGAATGTAGAAATTGGTCTAGTCAATAGAGCAATTTGAAGAGTGGTTGCATTTCACACTTTTGCTTACAGAACAAATATTAAACATATTCAAGTGAAGTTTGATCATATAGAGGAACCTCATTTGATTTCTAGGATCTCTGCACACTTCATGTTTTTTCAGTGCTTCAATGCCTACGGGTTGTATATGCGCTTTACAGATGAAATAAAAAATAAATAAATAAATAAATAAATAAGGATACCTTTGTGAAAAAATGCAATTACTATTCATAAATCACAAGAGTTGACTTTAGAAGCAGCACATATTGACATTGGCCATACAGTGTTCAAAGATGGAATGCCATATGTAGCCCTGTCAAGTGTAAAATATATTGAAGGTTTACTTTTTATAAACTTTAATGAAACAAAAGTGACAGCTGACATTTCTTTCATTGGAGAATCTAATAGCTGATGTGTGCTGTATGCTCCTCACCTTGACTGTATAGCTCTAGCTGCTAAGCACTTAGCAAGGAAAAATAAGGAACCTGTGAAGCTACATTCAATTAAAGTGGTTGCTCTTAAGAGTAGAAAACACGAGAATCTACGGTGTTGGAAACTCATGCAAATATGACATAATCCCATACTAGATTTAGTAATCAAACTGGTGTTTAATGCTAATCCAATGCAGCTTTGTGCATGTTGTTTCAAAATACACCAATAATGCAAGAAATATCTGTAGATGAAAGAACACAAAGTACACTTTCATTTCTTAAAATATTTGTAGATGAAAGACCACCTAATACACATTTGGCAATGTCAATCCAAAAAGTAGTATCTGTTGCAAGTGGAAGTCAACATTTTTCTCAAAATACACAGGAAGATAGTCAAAAGATTTTAATAACTCTTTTCAATGTATTACTGCAGGAAACCGTTAGTGTAGATAGATATGTAGGAATGTCTTACAAGTAGAACCATAAGTGTCCACAATTTAACAATGACCACATCACTCAGGATATTTCAGATATGTATGTGTTCCTCTCCCCGATCTGAAAAGTGTAAATTTGTGAATTTATCTGATCTCGTAACAAAGGTTTTTCATGATATGCAATGCAGTGACAGTGGTTGTAATTTACAGTCTACACTGCAAAATCTAGTTTTTAATAGTAATAAGTACCTCTTAATTATGTTTCAAAGATACAGTGTAGATGTTAGTAAAATTGACACATTGATATTGAATTTTGCAAATAGTCAAGGTCCTATTAGTAAGAGCACTTCCAAAACTTGTGCCATTATTTTACATGAGGGAGCATCCATTCACTGTGAACATTTCACAAAAAGGATGCGTACAAAAGTAGATTGGCTTGTCTGCAATAACTCTATAGCCATACACCAAGCTTGACCAATGCTTACTTAATGTTGCTAGAAGCAAAGTTTTAAAATACGTTTTATATTCTTTGTGAATATAAACATGCAAAATGGATGATTGAAATGGGAAAATGGGTTAATATATGTTTTATATAAACTAGAGGGCAGATTGTTACTAGGGTGCAATTTAGAATCACTACAGAATACATTTTTACACACGATTGTCAAGATTATATAAATTAGAAAAAAACAGCATTCTGCAATCTTCTACTTCTGTTTTATTTTATTAAACATTGTATATTTTAATATGTACAAGTGTTCCCGATAAGAACATGGTTGCATAAGTGGTTCCATGTACATTATTTTGAGTGTTACGGAGTGTAGATGTTCATAACTGTTTACATCTGAAACAAGTAACCAGTAGGATGTAGTTGCACAAAAAAAGAAAAGTGCAGTGTTACTAAATGAAATGAGATCTGACTACTAATAAGAATGTTATGGGAGGATTTAGGTATAATGTATCTTACTTTTTATGTGTGTAGGTGGCCAAAATAATGATGCACACAACATTTCCAAGAAGTATTGCAATTCAATTAAAAAGGAAAACAGCCTACTTTTAGCACTAAACAATTCAATTACAGGGATACGACCACACTGCACCATTTATTAAAGCAATTTTAGCAAGGCAAAACAGCTCCTGGACCAGCCGACACGTGTTTCGAGCAATGCTCTTTCTCAAGGCTTCTTTTCCTGCTAATTCTGTGGAATGTCACTGTTGCGGTAGCAAGTAGATTCTGTGTTTGCCTTTCGGCTGCAGCGTCTGTCAGAATTAGCATTGGGTAATCACCTGCACTTCTTTGTAGACGGCCATAGGGAGGATTGGCTCCAAACAGGGCCAGAAGCCTTGAGAAAGAGCATTGTTCGAAACACATGTCGGCCGGTTCAGGCGCTGTTTTGTCTTGCTAAAATTGCTTTAATAAATGCAATACTGAGGGCTAAATGGCGCAGTGTGGTTGTATCCCTGTAATTGAATTGTTTAGTTTTGTGGAACTGTAAGCAGAGGCTCCACATCTGACACAACCACCCGCAGCCTGTGCCTGGTTTAAATTGTTGTAGACCCGACATGTATATACAAGCGCTGGGATTCCAATATATTTTCTGCTTCTAGCTTTCTCCTACTTTAAGCACTAGTTGGTAGATTCTCTAAAGTACTTCTAGTTCAAGGTTTTTAGTTTGCACAACAGTCCTGGAATGTGTTCTACATTACACTGTAGAATTATTTTGAAAATAAAGTATGATCATTTTTTATAGAGTAGTTCGCACAAAATTGTTCTTAGCTTCATATGTGTCTAGGTAGCCAAAACAAAGGATGCACACCGATTTGAAAAGACGTATTTTAATGACAATTTAGAGATAATTACAATGTTTGAAAGTGAACTTTGATTTAATGGAAATAAGGGATTCCATACTGCACACAACCTTCTGTGCAAATAGAAGAATTAAATAACAATACACATTTTTAATAAAAAATACATTTTCTAGAATAGTTTACACAAAATTGTTATTAGCTTCTAATGTGTGTAGGCGGCCAATAAAACGACGCAAAAGATTTGAAAATAGTTATTTTAATGATAATTTAGATATAATTACGATATTTTATTTGAAACTGAACTTTGATTTAATGGAAAAAAGGGATTCCACACCGCACATAGCTTTCTGTGTAAATAGAAGTATTAAATACCAACTAACATTTTAAGAAACATTTCAAGATGAAATGTCATTAACTGTGTAGGTGGACAAAACAAGGACACAAACAGATATTGCAAGAAGTATTGAAATACAATGTGTAAGATTCTTAGTGTAGCTTGTAGTATGTGTTGAGTATTTGCACACAGGGAAGTTTTTATTATCAACTGATGAGTTGAAATAATGGTACAACATGAGTTTAAAAAGATTTACACTCAAAATAATGCTATAATCTTGGCATGTCCTCATTCTTTTATTTGTAAAGCTCAAGACATAGTTGGGTTATGTCTTGATTTCCGGGTTAAGGTTGTATAAAATAGTCTGCAAATTTCATATAATTTAACATGAAAATGTTTGTGCAGAAATTAAACATAGCTTTTGTGTATACAGTTATTTCTTTGTTTGATATTATTAATGCACTTTTATGTTTGAAAGATGATATACTGAAATGCCTCTCAAGGTGCAGAAACTATTGATCTGTCAGGCAATTCTATTTAATATAATGTGCATTTATTGGAATAGCAACATCCTCAGTAAGCCTGTCATATAGAGATGCTTGTAGAAAGTGATATATCATTTAATTTGTGTGTAAGTAGTTATTTTTAAATATTTTAGATAAGTGAGTAGAGGATTTTTCTCTGCAATTAGTTTTTTCCCTCTATATAATATTTAATATGTACAATCTTAATTGGTTGAGTGCTAGAAATACATTTAGTATTCACAAAGTACTATTATTAAAAGAAACGTTAGCACTTCTATTATAAAATTAATTTAATCGTCTTTCAGAAATGTTGAAGTGACCGAATAGAGAAGATGAAATATCCATGAAAGAAATTAGCTAAGGTATTTTTTTTTATACAATATCATATAATAGCATCATTTCTATATTAGGTTGATTGTTTGACTGGTACTGTACTGGTACTGTATTGGTACTTTACTAGTGTAGTGGTAGTGTTCTAATAAATATATATAGTGGGCACGATCAAAGGCTGTGGCTATCGGCCATGGCTGAAGACTATGGCTATGGTCACAGCAAAAACTATGGAATAACAAAACCCTTGAAATTCAAGGAAAATTCTGTAGTTGGAGGGACGTTAAGGTGAGAACATAATGCAATAAAACCACTGAAATTCAGCTAAAGCCACCTTAACGTCACACATCCTGTTGTGCATCCTATGACCACAATGATGATATCACTGATGACATCATTAATTACATTGCAATGGTAACCGCATTAGGCATGGTATTCTGTCATGGTCAGTGGGCATGGCCAAATATATTTTAAAATATTAATGGGCACTAATCATGGCCTTCAGTCATGGAGACTGGCCATGGCCTTAAGTCATGTACACTGTATATTTTAAAGCACTAACAGGCCACAAACCCTCTGTCATGTCCCCTGTATATTAAATACACAATACTAGCCAGTGGCCAGGGCCACTAGCTATGGCCTTTGACCATGAGCAGTTTGTATATCTTTTGGCCATTCCCACTGTATATTTAAAAATACTAACATGCTATAAGCTATGGCCTTCAGACATGTCCACTGTGTATTATACAACACTTAGGTCGCAGAGCAGAATCGGAACGAGTCAGCAGTCTCTGCAATCAACACTGCTTGGTGTGAGATTCCCTCGAAATTGACTATTCTTCCTGTCCTATCTGCAATCAATAGGCTGTGCCTGGTAAAATTTACAAAAGGAGGAACACAGCGTGTCAGCGCACGCGTGGCAGAGCAGAGTCGATACGAATCAGGCAGTCTTTGCAGTCAACCCTGCTTGGTTTGAGAGCTGGCAAAATTGGTTATTCTTACTGGCCTATCTGCAATCAACAGGCCGTGCCTGGAAAAATCCACAAAAGGAGGAACACAGCGCGTGAGCGTGCGCGTGGCAGATTAGAAACTGAACGAGTCGGGTAGTCTTTGACGTTAACCCTGCTTGGTGTGAGAGCTGACGAAATTGATTATTTTTCCTGGCCTATCTGCAATCAACAGGATGTGCCTGGTAAAATCAACAAAAGGAGGAGCACAGCGCATGAGCAGGCACGTGGTGTAGCAGAGTCGGAAAGAGTCAGGCAGAGTTTTATATTGCTGCTGTAGTTCACAGATCATACTCCTTACACGAGTGGGACCAAAATCGGCACATTGGGCCTTGTAAGGGGAGGGACATTTCGTTTTTACAAACCCCCCCCTCCCGCGTCTCACAGCATTGCCTAATTGAATGGGGCATTCGACAGCTGTATTACGGTCAGGGAAATCTCTGTCTGTCTGCCCGACTTGAGAAAGGTTTCAGATACTAAAACTCCTTGTTTAATGTCGAGTACAAATGTCTCTGTAAATGATAAAGCAGTTGAACCAATTCGAGCGAGGAAAGCCTCTGTTGTTTAAACTCCTGGCACCATGCCAGACATAAATACAACTGTAAATGTGAATGCTGCTGGAAATATGAAGGACTCATGTCACATTACAATTACATGCTTTTTCACTGCTGCCACCAAAAAGCAACTTGCAAGTTCAAGTCCTGAGGCTGTGTCACTAATAGCACCACCTGTAACGATAGCTTCTCCCACGGCATTTATCGATATAGAAAATAACAACTTGTGACTGAACCTTTGCTTAAACGTACACCGCAATACAAGCAAACTTCCAAGTCGGGTCTCTTCAGCATCCATCGAGACCTCAAACGCAAATCTTTCTGCTACACCAAACGTGGTATGATTGCAGTCATCCTCATCTGAAGACTCATATTCTACTGACTCATCAGTAACTTCCAAGGAAAATAGACACATTCACAAGCCTTACCCTGTTTTTAATGTGTCCAACTGGTCCACATTATTGGCTATGCTGGATGTCACCTTTGCAATGTGCTCAATGCTTATACAGGAGCGGCGAGACATACAATGTGTATTGGCGAGGGTTGTGGACATCATCTTAACTAATAGCCAGGGGATTTCTGTGCCTGTAGTACCCAGTGACGAGATGCAGGGGGGGGGGTGGTTTATCTTCACTTTCTGATTTTGGCACACCACTGACACTCACTCCACAATCCCCAAATAGGAACATAAGCTTAAATGAGGAAATGGAGGAGATCTTAGAGGTCTCAAAGCTGACGATTGGAAATAAGTGTAAACCTAAACAAAGAAGGCAAAGAAAGAAAAATACTCAACATTGTACATAGCAGAGCTGTGGTGGTCTAGCTATAATTGATAAAAAAGCAAGGTCAAATGCACAGGCGTTGGCCATGTGTAAAACAACAGACTAACTTGTGTTGATGAAAAAGACTGTTATAAATTGTCACAAATAATTGAGAAGAATGGGCAAAAGAAGACACAGCAAGAGCACAGCAGACTCAGACTTTGAACAACTGACTTAAAGCACAGGAGGCATAGCCCGTTTTGCAGATTGATGTTGTGCCTTTTGATAATGCTGCTAATTTTAATTTTGATACTATTCCCAACTTTAATCCTATTACAAGTGTCAAAGTCACCTTCAATGGCTCTTGCAGTGGAGGTCCCTACAGACACTGTATATAAACAGCACGGAGCATCTGTAAATTTACAAGGTGGCAGGTCTTCTTGGGAAGAGAATGAAAGTCATATCCTTCTATCTGATAGCTGGTATAGATAGATAGAAGGAAGTCCTAGGAAGGTGGTGGCACATCAACAGCATTATTCTTGGTTACCACCTAATTCTATTTTTTTTACTTAAATTATCACTTCTAGTAGCAGCCCTTTTTTAAAGAGGACGCATTTGTTACAACTGATCCATTTAATCCCAGATTTGCAAATAATCACTACGGCTGATATTAAGAAGGTGACTTACCAGAGCTGGAAAGCAGTAGCAACTGGATCATTGCAGCCTTTATATCACCTGTGATTGTCCAACATGTGCGCATATTGATCAGTTCTTTCATCTGGACTTTGAATTACATGTCAATTCACAGACATACAGGTCGATTATGGCACTGATATGGAATCACAGGTTGTCAGGACATAATGGTGTGTCAGCTGAGGGTTATTCTCAGCAATTGGACACTGGGCAAAGTGTATATCATTGGGTTATATGTCATGTGGCTCTTATGAGAAATATACAGATTTTGATTCTGGCTTTCATGCGAATTACCCATAGAGTGCAACTTATTGACCAGTTAACTTTTGTAATGAAATTAAGGTAACGGAAATCAAGGTAATTTTTCTGAACACAAGGTGCTACCATTCTTTCATGGCAAATCCGTAGGGTAGGAATTTGATTAATTCTGCAGACATTTTTGTGTTACACGAAACCTGGCCCAAAGGGAAGGTATTGATGGATGGATACACGATGGTAACTTGCCCAGCTCATAGAGGGAAAGAAGGACACCCATTTGACGACCTTTGTTTTGGGGTAAAAACCCAATTTCAGTTAGTCATCTATAAACAGGATATTCATTTGGTAAATATACTGTGTGTGCTCATCAATGGCTTCCCCAACCTAAAGGTTAGGACATTGGTTGTGACACTGTATGACCCTCCAGATGGTTCTTCCACAGGTGCACTGTCAGAAAGTTTAGGTCGAACATTGACACATTGGTTTTCGGAAGAGGTTGAGAGCGTTGGAGCCGCCATCGTGGTAGGAGACTTTAATGCACAATGTTTGACTATGGAAGAAATGGATCTTAATGCATTCAGGGTTGATAGATCATGAGCCAGGGAGACCAAATTGAATAAACATCAGAATCTCCTTATAGGGAAGGGAATACAATGGACAGAAATCATGAATTACTTTAATATGTACTCAATGTCACCGACTGATGGAACTGAATTGTCAAGTTTTAAGACTTGGCAAGGCAGAGGGAAGACATCATGTTTAGATGCAGTCTTTGTAACAGAGAATCTTAGTACGAGAATGGTCAAGTTTGAGGCAAAGTTTAAAGACCAAAGTGATCATGCAGCTCTGGTGGCCACATTCAAATATTGGGTGGGCTTCCCTGAAAAGACTGCCCTGGCCAATGTAAATGTAAAGGCTAACCGTATAAGATGAACAGTTGCGAATATTAACCAAGCAAATGTGATATTGGCCAAGCTGGACTATCAGGGAGACATCTATCATGCTAAATATGTGTATTGCATAACTGAGGTGGAGCAAAAGATTATTGAAACTGACGTAGGACATATGCACACATATTACAGACCGTAAGGAATCTTTGTATGATGTCGAAATACACAAAACTAAGAAGAAATTTCGTAAATCCCTTTGCCTAATTAAGAACTCAAAACTACTACAATATGAGGGGAAGAGAATAGCTCTGAAAAAGTTGACAGCCAAATACAAAGCATGATTAAAACAACATAGGCTAAATAGGAATTCCTCTAATAGGAAATTGGTACACAGATAAATCAGGGCCCAAGACTTTCTGGCTATTACATTGCACTTATATAGCCCAACGTGAGCAACATGAAATGACTATTATACCCAAGGCCAACTGAGTACAACACATCAAAACATTATTTTGGAAGGAATCAGGAGGGAAACACAAGGACATAATCATGAAAGGAGAGAACGCAGTGGTTGACATAGACTTCGACGAGGATGACATCTAACAGATTATTATGAAACGTAAGATATATAGGTCACCTGGACCTGACAAATATTGTGATTGAAAAGAACCCAGTTCTTTGAGTGAAATGTTTCCGTCAGGACATTCAGGTCATCATAGAAAGTGGCATTCTCCCAGAAAGCTGGTGATTTTCTATCCTTATCACAGTGCATAAAAGGGGACTAAGAACAGACCCGGGACATTTTTAGACTACTGCCGATGTTATACACCACTAGTAACATTTTTGTGAAAATACTATTGAAACAGCTAAATAAATGGTGTGAGCGTAGGAGATTGCTGGACCTGACCCAGAATGGCTTTCGTAGTGGTTGTAGTTTCACACACTGCATTTGGACATTGCAATTATTACTGGCTTAAAACAGGAAGATGGCAAGTCTCTGACTATGGGCCTCATTACAACCCAGGCGGTAAGTTCCCTACTTTACCACCATGGTGTAAACTCTGTTTACTCCATGGTGGATGGCGGATTTACCGCCCCATTCCAAGGTGAGTGGGGCGGTAAATCCCCATTCCCCATTTACCCTTCCCCATTCCCATTTTTGCCCCATAGGGCATAATGGGAGTGGGGAAGGCGCTAATTACGGCACCGTAAATTACGGTGCCGTAATTAGCACCAAGGCGGGTTAGCGCCTTGCATTTTAACGCCTGCTAAAAGCAGGCGTTAAAATGGTAATCAGGCGTTAAGGGTTAACGGCGCCGACGGCGCCGTTAAACCCTTAACGCCTGAGTTGTAATGAGGCCCTATATGTCTGCTATGTGGATTATACTGGTTTCTTTGACAGTGTAAATAGAATACGACTATGGCAGTAGTGAAGTTCCTGGGGTATTGACTAGACTCTATCATAATTTATAAGGGAGTTAAACACTTGTACTAACATTTTAGTCAGAACATCACAAGCAGGTACTCAGACCCAACTAATAGATACAAATGTGAGACTTAAGCACCCACATTGTATAATTTATATTTAAGTGACCTGTGCAATGGATTTGAGAATTGTGACAATTTTCCCCCAAAATTGGCAGGGTTGCCTGTGAGTTGTCTATGTTATGCGGACAACACGATCCTTATGGATCAAACGCCTCTGGGATTACAGAGATCTTTGATTTGCTTAGAAAAATATGCAGGGGAAAACGGACTTAAGACAAACCAAAGCAAGACGAAGATAATGATTTTGGGAGGAAAACAACATCGCAATCTCAAATTTAGTTAGTATCTCGGTGGGGATACACTTGAAATAGTGAGCTCCTATATACATTTGGGAAGCCCTACCTTTTTCCAGCCCAATAGCAAATTATATAAGGGACTGGCACAGATGAAGATCCTGGGCAGGTGGCAAGTCATGAAAGAGTTTGTGAATCATTGAAGTGGGGGCTCAATTGTGAAGAGTATGGTACCAGCAATATTATATGCTTTGGAAACTCTCCCTGAGAAATATTTAGCATGGTTGAGATTGCTTGAGGGATGAATACCTCTCTTCTAAGAGTCCCACCGGCTGTCCCTGTGGAGGCCTTTCGCCTCGAGTTGCGTTTGATTTCATGGTAGACTTGTTTGGACGATTGCGAGGTGCTTATTATATATTAGAGTAAATCATAGCATTGATGACTCTAATGTATTAAGGAACATCATAATTGACCATGTGACACAGTTTCTGGCTAGACCGAAGGGAGCATATACAAATCTAGCATATAGAG
Source organism: Ambystoma mexicanum (assembly GCF_040938575.1). NCBI lineage: Eukaryota > Metazoa > Chordata > Amphibia > Caudata > Ambystomatidae > Ambystoma > Ambystoma mexicanum. Next base: position 822,796,018 of record NC_090933.1, read on the forward strand.
TTTTATCGCTTACTCCACAACAGCACTTTAAAGACCTCTGCATTTCTTTGACAGAGGTAGAAGACCCTGAGCATTTCAAAATAAAGTTTAAAATAAAATCAAGCATTTAGGGATAAGGTGGACAGTATAGAAGGATTCACTGGGAAAAAATATATACTGAGCATGTTAGGCAGGGCTTTCTATTGAATTCCCCTTCCAGTTATTTGGTCAAATGGTGCAGCACAAAGCTGCATAGATTTGTATTATATTCACGCTTCAATATTTTTCCTGTATTAGAGTATACTGGACCATGGAATGGGACACAGAGTGAAAAACGTAAGTGTAGACTATGTTCCACACATATCGAAACATCAAAGCATAGCCTTACTGGCTGCAAAACATTGCTAACCCTGATAAAAAGGATTATGGCAATTTTCATAATGATGAATTCGGCTACCTTTACGACCAATTTTGGTCTACTGTTTATCCGGGGAATTCACTGGTTATCTCTGCTGCCTCATTTTAAATATGGAAACAATTTGTAGAAAACCTGACATCTAGAGAACAAATATTTATATGAAAATGTATATTTTATTTACATGGAAATGCTGAACTATTGTTATGTTGATGCAATAATGTTGCTACTCAATGGGATATGAATGGATGGAGTTTTAATAATGCTGCTATTTGATGAACTGTCGGGGTCATGAAGTGATGGATTTTAATAATTTAAGTACTTCAAATATGTATGATATGGTTTGTAGGGGGTAATTTGTCACACACACTTCAATAAATAAAAAAATGATTAAAAAAATAACACTAAACAGCCACTAGCTAAGCCCTTTGCCGTACCCGCTGTATATTATATACATGAACGAGCAGCTGGCCATGATATTCAATACAATACTGGCCAGTGGCCACGGCCTTAGGCCATGCCAACTGTATATTCTAACATATTAATGGGTACTAGCTATGGCCTTTAGCCATGGCCAGTGATTACAGCTTTCAATCTTGCCCATTGTATATTTTAAAACAGTGACGGGTAACTAGTATGGCTTTCAGCCATGCGCAATGTATATTTCACAACACTGACCGACCACTATCTATGGCCTTTCGTGATTGCAAGTGACAACAGCCTTGGGCACAGCGAAGTGCACAGCCTAAATTGTTATTACAATAATAATAGTTTTTAGGAGCTAACTTATTAATGATGTTATGCCTAATGCCATTATTGATGTAATCTGTTATTTACAATGTAATTAGTGTTGTCACCAGTGATGTCATCAGTGGTGCGATCTGTGATGACATCAGTGTCCTCACACAACATGTAATTAGTGATGTCATCAGTGATGTCATCTGCAATGTCATCATTGTGGTCATTGGCTGTGCAACAGGGGGCGCAAATTTAAGGTGGCTTTAGCTGAATTTCAGGGGTTTCGTTGCGTTAAGTACTCACCTCATCCCTACAACTAAAGTATTTTCCTTAATATATATGTATATATATATATATATATATATATATATATATATATATATATATATATATATATATATATATATATATATATATATATATGTAAATATATATGTTCACTGAAAAAACTTTGTTAAAGCGTGGTTATGGTTAAGTTGCACTAATAAAAACGTATGCAATTCAATGAAAAAACGTTGATAAGGGGACGTTATGGTTACAAGTAAAACCTAAAAACCTCAGAAAATCACCAGTTATGGTAAGCTAAGCAACCATAACTCGCACCACCACAGTGCACTGCTAAGACTAACGCTCTGGATATCAGCCCCCTCTTGACAAAATCCCACCAAACTTTACAAAAACATTTATATTTAGATCTAAAATGTTTTTGCAAACCTTTGTGTAGATTCGTCAAATGGCACCACATTTATAAGCCTTTACAATATTTTGGGACTCCCCCTCTAATTTTGCACCCTCTTGACAGAATCCCACCAAACTTTGCAACACCATTCAGAATCAGGTGTAGAAACAGTTTCATTGAGTGGCGCCAAAGTTATAAACCATCGAAAAACTGATTTTCACCAACCCTGTAATGCAGAAATAGGCATAGATGTCCTCGAACATCTGAAGTGTTCACGAACATCACAGGACTTCGCCCCAACATCCGGACTGTTCGAGGACTCTGGGGGGGAAAACACCAATTATTTTTGCTTCTTATGGCCATGTCCCATCCCATCCTCATCACCCCTCACCTCCCCAGAGATTGTTTGATAAGTTTGACAAGTGCAATGTGTTTTTCAATATTTCTTTACTGCAATGTCTGCAGACACCGCATACTGTCCACGAATCCAACATGGCGGGCGTTTCCAAAAATGTGATGCACTTCATGCTTTTCACCATCCAATCAGTGGTCGTGTCCAATGTCCGAACAGGGAAATGGGTCTGCGGACTGAACCCAGATATCACAATATTTTTTTAACCTGGTTTTAGCCTGTTTTAAAGAAAACTACTGGACGGATTTACACCAAATTTACAAAAGCACGCTTTTGGGACCAAGCCGCCGCTACTGCTGCAAATTTGGTGAAAATCCATACAGTGGTTTAGGCTGTAGGTGGGAACAACATTCTTTTTCCATTGCGCCTATGGAAAAAAACAAATTTTGTCCACACTATAGCTTCCCCCCCCTGGAAGAAACCTTACCAAACCTACCAAAAAACATTCAGCGCAGGCCATATACTCCTTTCGCAAAGTCTGGTAAGGATTCTTCCAGGGGGAGCGAAGTTTTAAGCCGCCAAAAAAAGTGCTCTTCCTATGAGTTGAACAACTTAGTCATAAATGCACGGCCACTACGGCAGGCCGTGTAATATGTCACACTGTTAAATAACCCAATTGACCCAGACACCACAAAAATGTATTAGTGGTCATTGTTTTTCTGCACCTTCCTCAGGAATGTGGGGGTCCTTGTGGATGACATTCCTGTCTGGGTTTTCATGTAGTAGAGGATTTCACAGACCTGCGATAATAAAAAAACATAAAATGTGATTCTTTTCTTACTTGTGGTTGCTTAATTCAACTAAGTCACACATCTAATTAATTAGGGTCTGTTTTGCCCTTCCTAATTGGAAATAATGTCTCCTCTCTTTAACCATGGATAGCTTCTGTGAAAAGGGCAATATGTGCCTCTTTAAACTTGGTGCATCCACTATCGGTCATGGAGTGCAGGTCATACATTTAATCAATTAGGGTCCGTTTTGCGCTTCCTAATTGGAAATAATGGACCTGATTTACAAAGCGTTTTTCAATGGGATTGCACAATTGTAAAACGCTTCTGTCAATCAGTCCCAATGTCTCCTCTCTTTACCCATGGCTAACTTTAAGGAGTCCCGTACATTGGGATGCACAATCATTTCTAAGTGTGTGTTTGAAATAAAGCTCGGGAAATAAAAACACAATGGCCAGGCAGGGTCATTGCCATTGTGGGTTAATGACGAGAAAAGGGGAATGAGTGCCTATTTAAACCTGGTGCATCCACTATCAGTGAGGGAGTGCAGATGCACATCCAAATGTGTTCGTAACCTCTGGATTTCAACCTACTCTGTGAATGCCAGGCCATCCCATTGGGCAGGGCTGTCACAAGATGTGGTGATGCCCGGGGAAAAACATTTGGTGAGGCCCCCTTACGATTTTCTGCACTGAGCCAGTGGCGGCACCTCCGCAAACAGGAGACTCGAGAAATCTCCCCTTGAGTTAGTGTGGAGGAACCCAAATATGGTTTATTACTACAACTTCCAATCAACTACAGCAACGTTAGATTTCTCTACTGATGCCAGCATTAAGGAGCACCCTGGCCCTGTGTGCACAGTAAAACACACATCATAACACAGTGACAGATAGATGACGTACAGTGAAGGCTGGTGAATTTCTGAACAGAAGAGGCTTAAATGTTTGTACCAATTATGCAGGATCGACAAAGCACAGTGAGGGAGCCCAAAACAAACAAGGGTTGATTGAGGGGGTTTCTCACTCCCAAGAACATTTCTGAAACATTTGGTTAAAATTATGCATTTTACAGCACTTTCTTTGTAAAATTGGGCAGAAATCCATACAGTTTGCAATTGGTTTTGTATGGAAGTACATCTAAAAACCCAATAGTTGCAAGTCACCAACCGTGCACAGCAACATTTTCCAATACATTTCATGCCGACATATGCTAGTATAAAAATATATCCATGATGGTTGTTCCCATGTATGTCCATGCAGGCTGCACCTATTTATGCCATTATTACCATGTACAGACTCCCAGCCACTAAAAATGCCATGCCACAGAAAGTATGTCCAGGCAGTATTGTGCACCATAAGTTTTTTTACTGCCTAGATTGGCCTAAATTCAATGTGGGCCAATTTAGCAAAGTAGTATGTTTGCTTTAACCTTGATGCACAGTCCTGTGCATTAAGGGTAAAGCAAACCAAGCACTGGCAATGCTAACAGTTTGGGCTTTCGGGTAGGCATGGTAAAGGCACTGCAGTATTGGTATTAACTGGATGTTGATGGTAGCAGGTGCAAACTGGTTTGAGTACCTGAGCATCTAATAGCAGTGCCTGGCAAATGCCTATTACTTATGGACAAGTCAAAACTGTTGGCTTTAACAATGTTTATTTTTAACAGGACTTCAGTGAAAGACATGCAGGGTGCAACACCATTGAGCAGATCGGGCTCTAGCCCCCTCCCGATCTGGTAGGCTTTGTTGACTCAACCTGGCTGCATGGGCAGCGTCAGCCCCTGACTAGGGAGGGCTGAAGCCCTCCCGCATTGAGGCAGAATGCCTCTTTTGGTGTGTTTCGCCAGCCCATAGCACTCGTTAAGGAGCAGAAGCATCAAACATGAAGAGCACAAAAGCCTATCCGTGCGATATCAACAGACTAACTTTGATAAAGCCAAAGTCTTAACTTCTGGTCTCAGCTTTTAGATGGCCCACGTTTCCAGTGATTAGCATGGCATTATGAAAGTAAACTGCCTCTGAATTGGGATGAAAGGTACTACTAGTGGCCAAAGGGAAGGTGAAATAGCTATTCAGCTTCCCAGCTAGGCTTAGTGAATTGGGAGGGAAGGGGGAGCAGGGCTGGTTGAAGATGTGTCAGGGCTGGTGGGGGCCCATTTCTTTGTGATGTTTGGGGGCACCCCTGGCCTTACAGATTGGAAAAATAAGCCAAGGCAGCCGTGGAGGGCTTAAATCAACAATGAAGTCAAAATAATGCAGCAAGGTGGTTAAAAGCTGCAGATTGTCAGTAGGTTTCGGTGTCATAAGACTGCCAGCATGGGGATAGCTGCTTGGGGGCCCATTTCAACTGTAAAAGCTAAAAGACCCAGACTCCATCCCTCAGTCGGGAGACTGGCAGCACAATGTGTTTATTGGCCCCACATTGGCCCCACTCACTATCCGCTTTCAAAAGCGCCATCCAGCCCCTGCCGGGCTGACCAACAGAGTTGTGGCCAGACAGAACAGGACACAGACATTAAACAGTGCCTGCAATTCGCTGTTAACAAAGGCCCTGCAATTACTAACATAAAACATTTCACGTTTAGCACCTGCATTCATAACATACATTTTTAGCTAATTGAAATTGTGATGTGAGGTTAGCACTTACATGCCAGGGCAGTGATTAGAAACGAAGTCCTTAAGTGTGACGTTTCAGAAATGAAAGAGAGAGTTAGTGGCTTGTAACATTGAAACTTTACCCAAATAGTCTCAATCGAACGTGGAAAGATGTTAGATGTCCCCCCACAAGAATGTTTCCCCCTCTCTCACTGCCTCTGAAGTTAGCGCCTCTCCCAACATTTGAAACTAGTCCCACCCCTGCACCCTCTCTCCGCTCCCCAAATTGTTAGCCCATGTGCACCTCTGATGCCACGACCCCATCCCTTAATTAAGTGCCTGCAGTAGGGGCAGGCTGGCACACACACTCACATTCAACACTTTCACCCATGCATTCATCCACCAGTTACACAATTTACATGCACGCATAGATAAAACCAAACACAGCATTGACGCACACATAAACACCAACATGCATGCATGCATTCATACACATATACATACTCATTTAATTTAAATACACATATATACACAATTTATAATAAAAAACAATTACCTTACCTCCATGCACCCTTCAAAAGCACCTGGGGAGCCACAGCACTCCGACACGTAGACATGCTACCTGACAGGAGAGAACTCCTCTCCTATCAGTCAGCGTGTTCACCCTGAGCAACGTGAACACACTGACTGACAGGAGGGGAGTCATCTCTTGTCATTCAGCATGTCTATGTTGTCAGCTGAATAAACTTCTGAGCCCTGCTGTCTCCCATTGTTTTGCTGTTTGTTGCGGAGCAAAACGGCTTTGCAACAAACAGTAAAATCATTGCAACGGTAGAGAGCAGACATCACAGACATCACAGTCCCCATCACAGTCCCATGTGTGAATAATGGACATGGGTGGACTGTGCTGCTTTCTACTCAGGAGAGTGTGCCTTGAAGCCCCCTAGCAAGCACGAGTGCCAGGGCAGTTTGACCCTCCTGCCACCCCACCCCCTCATGACGGCCCTGCCATTGGCTGTTTGGGCTACATGTGAAGGGAGGGAGGTGAAAAAAAACAAAAATCGTTGGGTGTTTGTATTGTATCTAATGTAGGTAAAGTACAACACAAGGAATCCAAGAACACTGAACAGAGGTTGTACGACACTCTCTGGTCATCCCTGCGAAGTACCTATGTTGATAATTGCACCAGCTCCTCAATGGTCATTGGTAATGTCCAGAAAATTGCATATGATGAGGTTATCTCAGGGACCTCACACTATGAATAGACTACTCCTCAACAGCACATGAGTAATATATGCAGATTGAGTATGCAGGGTTGTCAACCCAGACCACCAAGGATCAGGAGCATTGTGTGTGTGTGTGTGTGTGTTTGTGTGTGTGTCTGTGTGTCTGTGTCTTTTCATCCCCACCTTGGGAACTACCAGGTCACTCCCTGTGTTGGAATACCTTCTGATAAGTTAAATAGCCCAGGGTGTTTGATTTTTTGTAATATTCTGGTGCAGATAATTTTGTTTCTGAAAGGGAGGCCTGCCAAGCAGAATCCTCTTTCATAATGCTCAATGGAAAATCATAGTGCACTCATGTGCCTTTGCTGTGACCATGTCTTCACATCCCGAACAACTGCACTGCAGTGGCACCAGGGCAGACTCAAAGATCCCATGTGCATTCCTCACAGCTGTTGGAACACAAGGTTTTAACAGGCAGAGGTGTTTTTTTGATCATCTGCTCTTCTGGTTTCTAACCTAATAATTGTGTACCCTGGTCAGCATGGGGCATGTCAAACTGCAAATATAAGCAATGTGTGGTTATGACATGGTGACTACTGGGATCACACAATTTTACAGCCAAAGCATTTGGATGTCTTGCTTCTGTCAGCTTGGTGAAGTGACTCAGTCATGAAAGGACTGGTGTGTATTAACTGTTCGACCAGCATGTCTCCATAACAACCACGTGGAAGCTTGCCAATTAAGCTACATCCCTTCATACCCCTGAGAAAGGCAGACATCTTCCTTCAGGGTGCAGGAATTCTCTCCAGGAAGTCCCCTGCCATCAAATGCTTCAAATACAGCTTGTGCAAAACAACAACACTCTCACACAACATGGAAAGGGGGTGGAGTTAGAGTATCCCAGGGAGATGTTTGGCCAAAAAAGGGGTTCCACCACCTTGGATTCTGGTAGGGCTCCCTAAACATCCCACCTCATCAAACCTCCCACAGATAAAGCCCTCAGGCTATGACATCATAAGGCAAAGGAAACTGGTTACCACTACCTGTATTGGACCCCTGACAACAGGCTTACTTTGGACAAATCCACTGTAGTATTTTGCCACTATTAGGGTGGTAGGGGGATTCTGCCCTTACATGATTCGTCTTGAGACTTCAAGACAAGTAGGATTCACCCTCAACTTTGCTGGGATACAATACATTCCAAAGTCCTTTGCCATAGAGGTGAAGACAAACATTTCCAAGTAAGAGGACATCTTTTCTCCTGACCCACAACAGACGACATTTGGGGTGGCCCTGCTGTGAACCAAGGTCTTTCTGCTGCCTGGAGACAGAAAACAGGACCCTACTCACTGGATTTAAATGACCCAATGTAGGTCCGAGACAGCCTTAATGGAAAAGAAGTGCAGAACATTGGACTCACCTTGTCGCTGGGTACCAGCATTGGACCTCCCAGCAACCACCTTGAGACCATGCTTGGCTCAGTTTGAGCTGCCTGATTTCCTGTTTCTTCAACCTGTCTTGACTCCAACTTAAGGCAGTGAAGTATCTCGCCACTTGGCTCAAAAGCCAGCTCACCACTATGTATGCACCAGACTCACCTTCATCACATGCACCGACTCAACCCAACAGAAGTATCATCACAACCAGACTCAAAAGCCAACACCTTGGAAGCCCGTTTTAAACACAGACTTGACAAAGTGTATTGATCCAAGTATCATGCACAAACTCTATCCACAGACCGTCACATCTCAAAGCTGACTCGCAACTGGAGCAATGAGACTCAAAAGTCCTAAAAGTGGCTTGACTGCAGAAAAACTCCAAGAAACATGGTTCGATATGATATGATATGGCATTTATAACGCGCCTATACACAAGTGTTTCAAGGCGCGACGTGGCAAGGGAGGGTAAACAGAGGGAAGACAGACAACGATCCTACTAGGCCAGGTGTCATTCAGAATGCGCAAGTGAATGGGAAGGGCGAGGGGGAAAGTGCAGTACAACAGATAAAGAACAATAAGTAAATTACGGCCAGCTGGTGGCAAGTGCAAGGGTAAGTGCAGACATCAGGTCTCAAGTGCTGGTAGTGGAACTGTAGAGATACAGAAACAGTCCCTAAGTGCAGGGTTGCCAGGAAGGAGGTGCAGGTGTGCGACTGGCAGGGGGGGGGCCGGGGCCCGAGATCAGGGGGTGGCAAGGTAACCAGTGCAGTTTCAGTTTCAGCCAGGAAGTCAGCAGGGGAGAGGAGGAGAACAAGCAGAAGCAAAGAGAAATGTGTTGAGGTGCTTCCGGAACCAGAGACGATTCTCCTCAAGTTTCAGGGAGGCAGGGAGGCTGTTCCAGAGGGAAGGCCCCAGCTGAGGAAAGAGATCTACCACCAACTCATTTCTTGGAGAAGCGACTGACCCTGAGGGAGTTGGAGACGGATGAGCGAAGAGCTTGAGAAGGAAGATATTTAGGAAGAGCGAGCTGAAGGTATTGAGGCCCCAGGCCCCAGAAGGCCTTGTGGATAATGCAGAGTGTTTTAAGCTTAATCCTCGCAGCCACTGGGAGCCAGTGCAGAGATTTCAGTCCTGGAGAGATACGATCCCTGTGCTTGAGGCCAAGGACAAGTCTCGCAGTCCTGTTCTGGATGAGTTGCAGAGGATGAAGAGTAGAAGCAGGCAGATTTAGAAAGAGGCTGTTGCAATAGTCCAGCCTAGAGAGAACCAGAGCTCTGGAGACAGTGAGCTTCTGGGGGAAGGAGAGGAAAGAAAGAATACCACTGAGGATCTGCAGCTGGTAGTGTGACTTGTTAGAGATGCCAGAGATGTGAGGAGAGAAGGAGATGTCGAGTCGAAGATGACCCCAAGATTTTTAGCCTCACAGGTGGGAGCAGGAAGAGGGCCAAGGGAGGCCGGCCAGAGAGTAACAGGAAAGGAGGGAGCGGGTGTTATATTGAGGAGAATCTCAGTATTATTGGCATTAAGGCAGATATCATTTGCGGCACAACACTCCTGGATGGCAGACAGGCAGCCAGAGATGAGAGAGGGAGAAGAGGTGGCTGAAGGTAGCCTGAAAATCAGCTGAGTCTCGTCCGCATAGCACTGTTTATATTGAGTACCAAAGACAAGAGATCCTGTTATTTGCAGTGGTCCTGTCCCCCTGGTCTAATTTACAGGGCCCTTGTGCAGGGGCATCGCAAGGGGTCGAAAGGCTATAGCCCCGGGTCTTTTTGTTGTAGCCCCGGATAGAAGCTCAGGGGCTACAAACAAAAGGGTAGCCCAGAGTGAATGTACAGACTCTGAAATCTCCAAATTTAGAAGAAATATCAAAACCGTTGAGCTCACCTTCCTTAGGAGGTAAAGTCCACTCTCGGCTGCACTTATCGCAGGCCGAGGGGCTCCATCACGTGACCCAGCCGAGGCCCCTCAGCCAATAGCGTTCCCCGTATGCTTTGACAGATGGGCCTGGCCTCCCTTCCTTCAGCTCATATAAGGTAAAAAAAAATGAATTCTCCCCACAGTTTTGGAACATCGCCCCTGGAAGAAGGACCAGAGTGGGAGAGGTCCACCCCCCTGTCACCCTACGCCTCCTACATCCAGCACACACGGTTTTAAAACCCGCCAAGGATTTGCTCTAAGACTCCCAGTTGAGGCCCATGTTTTGAGACTACAAGGTGGCAATGTTGTGGGGGCCTGCTACAAAAAAGAGTGCAGATCCAGAGAAGGCACATAGAAGGCTCCATGAGCTATTCAGGTATGTGCAGAATGGTCAAGGAGGATACTCGGACCCTGTTTTTTCAATATGTACTCCAACAAGCCTCTGACTGTAAAAGTCCACCTTATTATATTCATTTAATACTTCCACTCACTTTAGACCCTTCAAAAGCTCTCAGTGTGTACTAGAAAGCTAAGAGAACTACGTGCAGAGTAATACAGTGATCTGCCCAGGATCACAGAAATTGGTTTGATAGGACAATCTGAATTGGATCAAATGCCTCCTTCTTCGACACTAAGTTCTTGATCACATCCCTTTTACAAGGTGACTGTGTTTGAAACCTACAAAATAATCTTGGCAGCCACAACAGTACCCATGTGAGCGGTAAAGGCTAGGCAATTGTGTGATGCACAGAGCCTACCGTCGCTAAAGCATAAATTGACATTCAGAAGCCCTAAAGTATGGGTCGGGCTTAGATAGGTGCACTGTAATTGTTTACTTGCACGTAACCCCCACTGGGACAATGTACCTACTGCAGAGATCTGAGTGTAATCTGAAAATTGCATGTTTGAATCGCTGGCTGAGATCTCTCACCCTTCAGAGGTTAGTAAAAGAAGCAACATTGAGTTGGGTGAAAGAGGCACCAGGCTGCACCAGGCTGCATTTTTACGCAAACCAGCTGCAGCAAGTATTTTTAAAATTCACAATATTTATTTAGTTTGCATGATAACATCTTTGCTGATGACAGAGTTCTTGGTTGCACCTATTGGTGCATGCAACAGGACACCCCTGCATGAAAGAGGCTTGTCATCTGTGGTATCTTCCTTCGTAGCATTAATAATTATGTTTTTTTTACAGAGCACACAACAAACTGGGCTATCTCGTAGTGCATAATTGGCAGAAGGTATTGCCCAGCTCAAGGTATAAAGCATACCCAACCATCATATGCTTGAAAGGCTCCGGAAACCATGGTTGGTGTTGAAACCTGTGACCTAGAGGTTACATGCAGATCTCGGCAGGAGGCGCTCAACCCACTGAGATTTCTTACTGGTTATGTGAGCCCTAATTCAGCAATCCAGTCATTACAACAATCGGATGCCTATAATCCTCACATACATTTCTTCCATATTACCAAACAGCCTTTTATTCTATCACAGAGCGTGAGAGGACCAGGGGGGCACTTACGTGCTCTGTGATAGGATAAATGATAGGCTGACTAAGTCAGTCTGGCAGTGCTAGAGTCGTGATCTACAGCCATTGGTACTCAGGAGATAGTCACAGACTCGCAGATTATCGCACCGGCTCTGGTGGCCCAGGATAATAGATATTATTGCCCTCTCATTGCTACTCATTTTATAACTCTCAATGGATAAGAGGCTGAGTTGCACAGTTGGGCGATGAATCAGAGGACTGCCATTCACACAAAGATCTCTGCATGAGTACTTAACCCACTGCATTACCTTATCAGCTGAAGCTGCGGACACTTTGATGATCTCCTATTCCACCAAGAGCCTATTGGCACACTGATTCTGATAAATTGCCACGTGTTTGGTCGACCTGTATGCTTTTATATGCACACTTGGTTCTGTGGCAATACCATTTACACAGATAAGTGATATCCTTTTTGGGGGTAAGTCTTTAATGGAGGGGGCTTAATCTGGCTGGCAGAGCAAAAGAGTCTGAGAGCAATTAAGAAGCTGAAGGGCCTAGAGAAGCTTGGAGGCCTGATCGTTGTTGGCCATCAAACACCTGAATAGCCTGCAAGATTGGAAATAATGACCTTCCTGGAAAAGATGTGGGACTGCTGGAGAGTGGGTGAGGAATATATCCTTTAGTGATATGGGCTTTATGTCCCTGACTAGTGAGATGGCCACTTTATCTTGCATTTAGCTGAGCACTATATACCCGAGTGAGCTGGGCATTATGTTCATAAAGCATGAGCTGGACACAACTGGGAGCTGGAAGATGTGGGCTAGTCATTATATCTCTGGATGGATTACAAATAGTAAGCAAAGCAAGGCTCTATCTCCTTGTGACTGTGATGGGAACACAAAATCAAGCTGGTCACTATATCCCTTTTACTTTTTGTTTAAGAGTAGTTATAATGAGGGAGGTTAGCATTCCTAGTACGGAAAGAAACACTGACACATCATAGTTTCTTTTCCATCCTGACACCTGTTACTTAATCCTAAAACATGAACTGCCCATTTTTGTTTTGTTGGGATGCACGTCCAGACCAGAAAATAAGGGAGAAATATTATTGGAAGTGTGTATCCCTTGCGAAATAATGATACAGTACAGACATGTAGTTTGTCCCATGCTGCTAGGGACTGCTCTTTCATTTACCTCTGCAGATTTGGCTCAAGTTCCCGACAAGTTGTGGACGAACAATCCACATGACGTGGGACTTTTAAAAAGTGTCACGCTGATACGCATCACCCTGAAACCCGGAACTGTGTTTCCATGAGTAAACTTTATCGCCTATCAAAGGTCGCAGAGGAGGGGCATCATAGTACCCTCAAACTCACCCTGTAACACGGCTATTTATCCAGTGAAGAAATTGAAAGGTCTAGTTGGAGGATGATTCAAGATCTATGCCCTTTTAATGACATTGTACAGACAGAGTTCCCAGTGGTTACTAACTAAGCTACAATATTGTGCAATATACCCATTGAACCCACCCATTTTACTGTAGTGAACTCGAAAAATTCCTTTTTCTCAGTACCCTTGTATCCTGACTAACAATATGTCACTTCGTTCACATTTGCTGGGAGATTATTCCAACATACTAAGCTTCCCCAAGGGTACTGTGAGTGCCAGCATATTTTTAAAAAGGTGCTACAAGAAGATTTAGGTATCATTGCTGTCCCAAGTACCATAATTCAATATGTGGATGAATTGTTGGTATGTAGCAGCACAGAACACCAATGCAGGGAGGACTCTATACAATACTTGTTACAATTGTTGGCTGACAAAAAGTACTAGGTGGACTGAACAATGTACAATATTGTCAACAAGAGGTGTTGTATTTAGGACAGTTGAATGGTAAAAGTGTAACTTCAGAACAAGCAGCAGCAGTGCGCGCCACACCCCAGCCAGTGACAATCAAGGATATGCAGACATTTCTTGGATTATGTCATTACTGTAGAGCATGGATTTTTGAATATATATCATACCCTGAATCATTGCTCCAGGCCCTCAAAGAAGCTCAGCGGACAGAATTTACTATTATTTGGACAGATGAAATGATTACTAAGTTTCAATAGCTTAAAGATGTTGTTTCTACTGCCCCAGTATTGGCTACTACTGACTATATGCAATTTATGTATCTCTTTTCACATTCTGATGGTCAGATGATGACTGGCATACTGACACAACTCAGCACAATGGGGCATAAACCTTTGGCCTATTATAGTGGCATGTTAGATTCTGTCATGCAAGGGCAGTTTCTGTGCAAACAAGTTTTGGCTGCTGCTACATTTGCTATTGAGAAGTCTGTGACTATTGTCATGGGATGTTCTTTAACATTGTACATGGAACATGGGACGTTTGCAATACTAGAGAGGTCCAAATTCACCCTGACCACACAAAGGGATTCTTCAAATGAAGTAATACTGTCAAGCCAGTCTATTCACATATTTTTTTGTTTTAAGACAGTGAAGTCAGCTACCTTTTTGACTGAACCTATTACTGATGATGACGAGGTACATGACTGTGTCACATATGAAGGTCCAGAGGATGATATTCCTAAGAGACATGACTATGCTCTGAATGAAGGAGAAATATATTTTGTTGACATGTCTTCAAATATTGACCAGGAGACAGGCCAAAGACATGGTGGGCAGCAGTGGTGCATCTAGTTGATGGAGAATATGAGGTTGTTTTGCAGTGGAAGCCGCCAGGACATTATTCAGCACAAGCAGCAGAACTAATCACCCTCATTGAAGCACTTGAGTCAGGACAGGGGTGTTGAGTAACAATATATTCAGACTCGGCATACGGCACAACTGATCATTCGGGGCTGTTGAGATGGATGAAAAGACGGTTTTGCAGAGCCGATGGATCCCCCATTCAGCATGCAGCTTTGTTGGACAGACTGATTGATGTGCTTGCCGCAATAGTAAAGTGTGCCACCCACAAAAATCGTGTCGACTTTGTCTCCCTTGGGAACGAAGCAGCAGACACTGCGGCAAAGCAGGCCACTCATTTGCCAGTACCAGACATACATGAGCATCCAGTGTTTGTGAACTTGCAGTTACAGTTGCAGGTTCCATATACGGCCCTCCCTGTTACAGAAATTATTGAGACACAAGGAGAGGTCCCACAAGGTAAAAAGTTAGTGTGGCAAAGGAGAGAGTGTGCACAATCCCCAATGGCTTGGTGCTGGTGTGGAGACAGATAAGTACAGGGAAGGATGTGATGCCTCAAGCATTGGCTTTGGTGGCATTCAACCAGATCCACAACCCTGCCCATGTATCTAAACAACATATTGCATCTGATATTTAAGAGGACTGGTATGTACCTAATATTCAGAAATTGTTATCCCTGTTCACTTCCAACTTTGTAGTGTGCCAGACATACAGTATGGGACAAACTTTGAAGACACGAAAAGGTACTTTGCCACATCCAATTGGCCATTTCGTGATTAACACATAGATTTTGCTGATATGGGAGAGAGGTGTAATTCTGTTTGTTACTTGATAGTGGTTGTTTGTCCTTTTTCCCATTGGAATGAGGCTGCTACTTGTGCACTTCCTGAAGCCAGATTGGCTGCCAGGTTCTTGGTGAGAGAACTGTTTCCCCAATGGGGAGTGTGCAATAACCTTAGGAGCGAAAATGGCACCCACTTCTTCAAAATGTTGTTTAAAGAAAGTGCAGCTCTTTTAGGAATCAAGCACAAGTTGTGTTCCATTTATCACCCTCAGGCCAACTGGATTGTAGAAAGAATGAAAGGTCTGCTTAAAACAAACCTGTCTAAGTAAGGTGCAACACTGAAAAGGAACTGGCTGCATTTCCTCCCCTTGGCATTGTTCAGTTTAAGGACCTTTGCCTATCCGCTCATGAGATTGTGATGAGAATTTGTATGCACACAGCACTAACTCCTGTGCGGAATGCTTCAGCTGCTTACAGGGCTACGTCGATCCTGGTTGATGAATTTAATTTGTATTTCATGCAGTTAACAAAGTGTATTAAATACATTTCTCAACAGATTGCTCCACAGTTGGTGTAAAACATAGACAACAGCACTGCACCGGATTCTGCAAGTTCACCACTATTGCAATTGTTCCCTAATGAGAAAGTTTATATAAAAAATGTTGTCCACAGGTGGAGTGGACGTAGTTACAATGGTCCCTACACTCTAGTATATGCTACTCCCCTTGCTGTTAAAGCAAAAGAGCTGCGTTATTGGGTACATTTGTCCGATGTCTGAAAAGCATCACAAACCGTGCCCCTACCTGTAAGCATTTTGACAGAGTGTTTTTAAATTTCTGTTGTTGTTTGGTGATTTTGGTTATTAGCACTTACAACAGCATTATTTGCAGTAGGTTCTTAGTAGGGTCTTGTATTATCTTTTGATTTTTCATTTTTTATCTGCACTTATTTTGTGTTTTTAAAAAATGTTTTTGAGTTTCTTTATTGCACTATTTTTATTCAGATGACTACATTATGAACAGTATTAAAAATGTGTGTTCTGGACGGAAGTGCAGTGTGACACTGTATTCACTTATGTGTGGGTTTGCCTTTGGGTTGTTTATATATTTATTTATTTAATTAATTTATTTAATTTGATATAGCAACCAGACGCGAAGGTATCACAGCACTTGTACAAAGTAAGTGGTTACAGAATGAGCGCAGAGAATGAACATAGTACACATTTCAAACATATTTTTTAAATGACCATGTTTTTAGGAGTTTTTAAAGACAGTGAAGGAGGGTTCATTCTTGATGTGGTCTGGGAGGGAGTTCCACAGAGTATGGGTCGTGAAGCAAAAGCTGAATCCTCTTGCTCATTTGAGGTTGAAGCAAGGCATCTGTAGGGTAAGTTTGGAGTGGAGGGAGCATGTAATTGGCTTGGGTGAGATGTGTGGAATGAGGTAAGAAGGAGCGTTCTTGTGCAGGCTTCGGTGAGTGATGGATAAAGATTTGAAATCAATTATTGCTTTTATAGGAAGCCAGTGAGCCAAGCCTCTCTTCTTGATGTTGTAACATGGGCTGAACATTTTAGATCCAGGGCTGATATCAATGCTTCATTTTGCAGAAGTTGAAGCTTTGCAAGGTTTTTGGCTCAGTTGCCTGAAAATAGCAAGTTGCAATAATCGAGCTTACTGCCAATACTAGCTTAGGTGATATGATTTGATATTTTATTTTTATCGCGCTCGTACACAGGTGTTCAGGAGCACGACCAGGTGAAGGGAGGGAAACAGGGGAGAAACAAAAATAAAACAACGATCTTACTAGGCCCAGTGACATTGAGAATGCGCAAGTGCATGGGGAAGGGAAAAGGGGGAAAGTGCATGGAAGGGGTGAGAAATTGGAAAGTGCAGAGCATAGGAGAGAACAGAATAAATAATAAGTCAAATGAATAAATGAATAAAGGTGATAAACAGTGGTAGTAGCCGGTAGGTGGCAAAGTGCTAGGTTGGTCAGATAGGGTGTATCTGATAAGTGCAGAAGAAGAGTGGGTGAGGGACTGTATGGGTACAGCTACAGGCCCCAGTGCAAGGGGTGGCCCGGAGGCAGTGCAGGAGGGTGGCAGGATGAGCAGGTATCTGGGCCTGAAGGACAGAGGGTGGCCAGATGCACAGTGCCGAGGGAGAAAGAAGATCAGCAGGGGAGACGAGGGGCAAAGGCAGACGTGAAGAGGAAGGTCTTGAGGAGCTTCCAGAACCGTAGATGATTCTCCTCAAGTTTCAAGGTGGCAGGGAGGTAGTTTGAAAGGGAGACCACAGCCGAAGACAGATATCTACCCCCAACTCGCTTCTTTGACAAATGACTGACCCTGAGGGAGTTAGAGGTTGAGGAGCGAAGGGCTTGAGAGGGGAGGTATTTACGGAGGGATAGTTGAAGGTATTTTGGACCCAGGCCCCAGAAAGACTTGTGGACAATGCAGAGGGTTTTACATTTAATAATTGCATCAACTGGGAGCCAATGAAGGGATTTCAGAGCTGGAGAGATAGGTTCCCTGGGCTTGAGGCCAAGGACAAGTCTCACAGTCCTGTTCTGGATTAGTTGTAAAGGGCAGAGAGTGGAGGCAGGTAGATTGCAGTAGTCCAAACTGGAGAGAATCAGAGCTTGGGAGACAGTGAGCTTCTGAGGGAAGGAGAGGAAAGGAAGAGTGTCTCTAAGGAGGTACAGTAAGAAGTTTGACTTTTTAGAGACATCAGAGATGTGTGCGGAGAAGGAAAGTGTGGAGTCAAAGATGACCCTGAGGTTCTTAGCCTCGCAAGTAGGGGCAGGAGGAGGGCCAAGGGAGGCCGGCCAGAGAGTGAGGGGAAAGTATGTAGAGGGTGTACCAATGAGGAGGATGTCAGTCTTGTTGGCGTTTAAACAAAGATCATTGGCGGCACACCAATTTTGAATGGCGATTAGGCAGTCAGAGCTGAGGGAAGGAGAGGAGGTGGCTGAGGGAAGCATGAAAATGAGTTGGGTGTCATCAGCATAGCACTGGAAATTTGAGCACAAAATGGAAATGCAGTAGGCGAGAGTTGCCAGCTATTGGTTGAAAAGCCAGGGCGAGAGGTTAGACCCCTGGGCAACACCACAGGTAGAGAGGGAGATAGAAGATAGGAAGGATCCCAGTTGTACCTGGGAGGGTCGATCAGAGAGGAAAGAGGTCAGCCAGGCCAGAGCCTGGTCGGTGATACCCAGGTTGTCACAGAGACGATTGAGGAGGGTGGTATGGGTGACCATGTCAAAAGCAGAAGAGGAGATATCAAGTAGGATGAGGACAGAGGGAATGTTAGAGTCAAGGTCGGAGAGCAGGTCTTCACGAATGTTCAGGAGAGCAATGTCTGTGCTTCTGGCAGCTCTGAAGTCAGATTGGAGGTCATGAAGAGAGCCAACAGAGTCAGAATGAAGGTTAAGCTGAGAGATCGCAACTTTTCCAGGAGCTTACCCAAAAAGGGAGTAATAGAAATTGGGTGATAGTTAGCTGGACAAGAAGGATCAGCTATGGGTTTCTTGAGGAGAGGATGCACAAGGGAGTGCTTCAGAGAGGAGGGGAAAGATCTAGAGGAAAAGGAGAGGTTGCAGAAATCGGCAAGGGCCGTAGCAAAGGTGTCAATGTCGTCCTTAATGGTTTTAGAGGAACAGGGATGGACCTGTTGTGATGAGGCTTTCATAGATGGGACTTGTCTAGCGACCTCGTCAGGGGCAAAAAGAGGAAAGGAGTAGAAAGAGGGAGGGAGGTAGCTGAAGGTGGGTCAGCGAGCAGAGAAGGAGAGGGGAGAGGGGCGGGAGAGGAGGAGAATGTGGATAAGATGTCCCAGGTTTTAGAGATAAACCGTGAGGCAAGGGCATTGCAAAGAGCCTGGGAGGCGAGAGGAGGGGTGGATACTGGAGCAGGATTGGCCAGCTCCTTACAGATTTTAAAGAGTTTGGCCGAGTTGGTAGATGCTGCACTGACACAGGCTTGAATGTGGACTCGCTTCTTGGTGCAAACAGAGAGTCGGTATTGCCTTTGGAGCAGGCAGCAGGCCATTTTGTCAGACGATGAGCAAAAAGCCCTCCATTTCCTCTTGGCCGCCCTACACTTATGTTTAAGTGTAGCTAGGTCAGAGTCATACCATGAATTGCACTTGACTTTGGTCTTCAAACGGATTCTCATGACAGGGGTAAGAGCATCAAGAGTAGCAGAGATAGAGGAGTAGAGCAGAGACAGGGCTGTGTCAGTGTGTGAGTCAGCCTGGGGTGAAGGAGGGGGTGAGAAGGTGGCAGCAAAAGCCTCGACTGACACACGCTTCATGGGCAGGATGTCCGAGTAGGTGGGTGGCAGTCTTGGGGTAGGCTGGCTTGAGGGGAGGAGATGGAAAGATGAGAAGAGAGGAGACACTGATCAGTCTAGGAGAGAGGAGTGTTGAGGGGAGTAGATAGGGAAAAGCCAGAGGATATCAAGACATCAAGTGTGTGACCAGCAGAGTGAGTCGGCCAGAGGGGAGGGGAGAAAGGGATAGTGAATCGCAGAGGTCGCGAAAGAGCGCAGCTGAGCAACAGGGAGAATCAAGATGGATGTTGAGGTCACCAAGGAGGAGAAGTTGAGTGGTAGAAGCCAGGAGGGCAGAAGAGAGGTCTGCCCACTTGCAGAGAAAAAAAGGTCATTTGACCAGGGTGCCGGTAGAGGGTAGCAACAGTAAGAGAGTGGCTAGGAGAGAGACAGAGCCTAAAGACAAGGCATTCGAAAGAGGAGTAAGAGTGGGGATGATGGAGGCAGGAATCCACTCTGGGAAGATCAGGGCAACACCCCCTCCGGGCCGGGTGGATCTGGGGGTAGAGAGTGTAAAAGCTTGTGACAGAGCTGGCCGTGAACCATGCCTCGGTAAGACCAAGGACATCAAGGTTAAGTTCTTCGAGGAGGTGGCAGATGTCAGAGGAGTGTTTGACATCAGAGCGAGAGTTGAGGGTGGCAAGATGGAGAAGGTTGCCAGCCTTAAAGACCTTCCAGGGAGGGGTACAAATAAGAGGTATGCCACAGGGAGGTGTGGAGAAAGGAGAAAAGGGCAAGGAAGCCAAGGGAGGAGAGTAGGGGACAGGAGGAGATGAGAGGAAGTTGATGAGGTGAGGGAACCACCTATCAAAGAGACGAAGACAACAATGTCAAACAATTCAGTGAGTGTCAAACAATTCCGGGGTGAGATGAATTTCCTGCTAAGGGAAATGAGTTTGGCTGTGTAGGCGGTGGTGGAGACAAGGGCACTGATATGGTGGCCCATGTTAATCTCTGAGCCAAGGTAGACAGCTAGGGTCTTAACATGTTTAGACACTTGGATGGTGTTACCATCTATGGGGAACAAAGAATAAGCCAGGTCCAGGGTGCTAAGGTAACGCACTGAGCATACAATAATGAACCCTGTCTCTTTGTCATTTAGGCATAGGTTATTGGTAGACATCCAGTTCTGGATGATACTGTAGGGCTGGTTGATAGTTGTCATGTCTTGGGCATAATCCCCTGATAATGAGAGTAAGACTTGTGTGTTGTCTGCAAAGTTGTTGTGAGGAATGTTCAGTGCATCAAGGAGGTCAAAGAGCGGCTTGGTGTAAGTGATTCATAGGGCAGGTGAGATGCAGGATCCCTGGGGAACACGACAGGGAACTGGGACCCTGTCGACAGTGAAATCGTTTATGAAGACCCTTGAGGTGTGTTCTCTCAGGAATTATTTAATCCATTGGGAGGCCTGGTGTGAAAAGTGGAAGTTGGTAAGGAGTTGTTGGCAAAAGATGTTGTGATCAACAAGGCTGAATGCTACTGATAGGTCAAGGAGGAGCAGGATGGCAGTTTTTCCGGAGTCACATATGTTGTCAAGTTGGACTTTAAGATCCAGGAGTGCTGTTTCAGTGCTGTGCTTTGGTATGAAGCCTAATTTTCTGGAGCTAAGGTGCTGGTGTTGCTCACGGTGGATTTGGATTTGGGAGTAAGCAATGTGGTCTAGGATTTTGAGGGGGAAGGGTACAGTTATAATGGGTCGGTAGTTTGAGGGGAGGGTAGGGTCAAGTGAGGATTTCTTAATGAGGTGGGATACCCAAGCAGTTTTAAGGCAAGTGTGCTTGTTGTTGGAGGCAAAGGAGGCATTCAAAAAGTCCGTGATTGCAGGTTCTTGTGTGACTGCACAGAGTTTGAGGATGTGTGCAGGGCAAACATCACCTTTACAATTGGATGTTTTGAGGTGTAGGATGGTGGCAGAAACCACTTCTGGGGTGACAGGGGAGAAGTGGAAGACAGGGGGATTGGGGCTGGGGAACAGGGCTGGAGGGGGGCGAGGAAGGGTGGTTTGGCAATGAGCAGAGGTTTCTTGGCATAAATTTAGGCTTTTAGGGATTTCATGCTGTTGGAAAGTGAGGTTTGAATGTTGGTGCACCAGGATTTATACATGTGTACTAGAGAGGGTGAAGAGGAGGGATTTTCTAGCTCCTTGAGGATGGAAAATAGTTCTTTTGCACTGGAGCTGGCCGCAGAAATTCTGTAATTGTATGAGTTAGCTTGAGCTAGAATGAGAGAGGTTATGTAGATTTTGGATGCAGTAAGGTAAGCAGCGCAATTGTCAGGTAAGGGGGGTTGACTCCAGATGTAGTGTAGGGTGCGTGTGTGTTTTTGGATCAATACTAGTTCCTCTGAGAACCATTTGTTAGGTCTTGTACCTGCTTTGGTGTTAATGGGTTTCAGTGGGGCGTGTTGGTCGATGGTGTGAGCGAAGGTGGAAAGAATCAAGGATGTGTGGGCTTGGGCATCATTGGGGAGCTCAAACTCAATGAGGGAGTGATGGGACCAAGGCAGAGGTGAGATATTTCTGATGTTAGGAGGTGTGTTGAGAGTAAGGATCCAGTCCAAGGCAGGTTATATATTTTAATTATATGTATTCAGTGCAGTTATATGGGAAGGCCATTTAAAGGGGGGTGGGAATGTAGTAGTAGTAGTAGTAGTAGATCAACACCACATGATGAATATTTAACCACAGTGGTAAAATGTAAGCGGATGAAGATACAGGATACTTTATTATGGGATTTAAAATACGAGTGAAAAGGGGTTTGGAGCGAGAAAAGGAGTAGGACCAGTACACAGGTGTAGTGTTTGATACAATGGCCAATGTGCACCACCCCGAGTTTTACAATATCTGATATGGTTATATGACCTCAGTGGGGAAACAGAGGTACAAAGGGAGTTTTTTTTTTTATTCAAACCGTTGTTTATTAGTTCGATCAACAAACTTTTACAACTTTTATACATTAGTCATTTCTTCATATGATATAATTGAAAAATTTTCTAAATGCAGTTTTTCTTCCTGCATAGCCATACTATTGATGCTATATACAATTTAACATAAGTTATATACAATAATTCATAATTCAATCATTTATGCCCTGTTCGCCATAAGGCCGTTGATTTTGACATCTTCCTATGTGCATTTTTTCAGGGGCAAAAGTGGTGTAATACACTGTTAATGAAGTTTAAGTTAGCACTTAAATCTACTTTTTTCAACAACAAAAAAAAAGTTAGTTATAGCCGTGCCTCTTATTGCGCACATTACAGAAGGAAAATCACTTTCTAATCCCAGTCATCTATAGATTATACCATCAAACCGACAGCATTTGCTGACAAAAATAGTATACAATGAGCATTAGTTACAACAGCAGCTACTCAGCAACTTGCATCTTGTTGTACATATTTTCGAGCTCATAGTTAATGTTTGTTAAGAGTCTACACAAAGATAATATGAAACTCGTTCTAGTTCCCCACATGCAGGTTCGCCAAAGCCATTCCCTGGTTGCCTCAGAGAGTAAACACTCTGTTGCGATTGTTAATATATGTGTAGCCTCAAAATGTGGAAAAAATATAACAAGATGTTTCAGCGTATCCTTAATAGAGGCATCTTTACAAAATCTACAAATCAACTCCCCATCTGCTTTCAGCAGAGGGTTCCAGCTACCGATTCTTTCTAAAGTCAGAGATTGATTCATTTTGAAATGATAATATATTTCTCTGGCTTTATCAGAGGGAAACTGGATTACATATGGTTTGTGAGGACGTCTTGGGGAGCAGAAAAGGGCTGCTTCCTTGTAACCTTTAAGTTCATCTATTCGGTTTAATGTTTTGCACCAGTCATGCTCAATAATATGCAATTTTACATGATTTGGTCTGTATTCTAAGTCTGCTGGTTGAACAGCAATTTCGTTCAAAAGATGAACCATTTGGAGGTAGTAGATCGTGATGGAGGATCGTTCAGGGGCGACCATTAGGTGACCTAAATCTTCGTACAGACAATTATCTGGAGGATATAGAATTCTGGCAAAGTTAGAGACTAAGCGCCAGTTCCGACGTGCAGACAACGCAGTTAGACCTAGTTCTTGCCTTATTATCACATTAGGAATGGATTGGGCCAACCGCAATGCTACCTTCCATAAGCGTCCTTGTAGTTGGTCAAGATAGCTGTTGATATTAACAAGACACATATCCAATGTGAAAAGGAGCACAGATTCCACTTTCAAGATGTAGAATTGCAATAGTGGCAACAGTGAGAATTTACAGAATTTTACATAGACCATCCTCATTTGAGTGGAAAGGGGGTCCGCTTTCTTTTGTAATATCTCCTTCCACATTGCCAAGGAATTGGAATCAGATATTGTGTATCCTAGATAGCGGATGGCAGGCACAATAGTTATAGGATAATTTTCAATTTTCCAGTTGTGGGTGATGTTTTTCCTCTTGAAATTCCGAAATACAACAATGTGAGATTTTTCCACATTACATTTTAAGTTGTGGGTCTGACAATAGGAGACAAATAAGTATAATTTTATTTGGAGCCCTTTGGGTGTTCGATCGAAGATTACTATATCATCGGCAAAGGCCAGCCATTGTATTTTTAAATGGCGAAGCCTTACCGGATAAGAAATCTCTTCATTCCAAATGTCATTAATAGCACATAAATAGAGATTAAATAACGTGGCCGCAAGGTTGCATCCTTGCTTCACACCAACATCAATCTTTATCGGATGCGTTGTTGCACCTTCCTTGTTGACTCTTACCAAGTAGGTGGTGTTTGTGTGAAGCTTGGATATCAACTGTGTTATGTATTCAGGTATATTCAAGGCAGCCATTTTTTTCCAAAGTAGTGTGTGTATGACACAGTCAAATGCGGAGGTAAGATCTATTGAAGCCATGTAAAGTGCTCCAGAGTTCCGTAATTTAGTTTTCGCTAGTAGGTGCGCCATGATGGTTGCATTTAGGGGGGTACCCATCCTTGCCCGGAAACCAATTTGATATCAGGATAAAATCCTAAACTGTCCAATGACCACTTGTAATTCCCGCGATCGGTCGATAATTGCTTGGCTCAGACCTCACTCCCTTTTTATATATCGGCACAATGATGGAATTTAGCCATGAGGGGGGGGGTGTCGGCGCTTACTAGAATATTGTCGAAGAGTTTCTTAAGTATCTGAGCCCACATGGCTGGATTCCGTTTGAGTATACAAGATGGAATTCCATCGGGGCCCGCTGCTTTCGAGTATTTTAATCTGGTAATCGTGGTCTCTATACTATCTATTTCCCATGGCGGGAAGGATGAAGCAGCTAGTCTAATCCATTTATACTCGATTTTTGCAAAGGCTGTGGGGAGGGCAAATTTATTTTCAAAGAAAGACTTCCAGACCTGTGCAGAGATCATGGAAGACAGATCAA
This sequence comes from Ambystoma mexicanum, assembly GCF_040938575.1. Taxonomy (NCBI): domain Eukaryota; kingdom Metazoa; phylum Chordata; class Amphibia; order Caudata; family Ambystomatidae; genus Ambystoma; species Ambystoma mexicanum. The sequence goes on from NC_090933.1 coordinate 822,820,870, forward strand.
TGGGGAGTGTAGTAGTTCCCGCCCTGAGCAATGCCCATGTGGAGCGTCTATCCCTGTGACAAAGGGTACCGAGCATTTTCTGATTTGCCAGATTGTGAATAAAGTGTTTGTGATCTCTGCATTTGTTTCGATAAGTATTCAAGAGCCTTTTTTTCTGTCAGTAAGACCTCCCACGTAGGAGAAGTTTTGCGAATTTCACGAAGAGCCATATTCTTCGATCTTTTGGGTTCAAGAATAAATTTGGAGTTTAGGGTGGTGCAACCTACGGGCGGGTGGAGCCTATTCCACTGCAACAAGTTTATTACTCCAGTTATTATTCTGGATAAATCATCAAGTTCTAGGTCTGGGGAGATTCTATGATGGTGCGAGTTATAATAAAGTGTGAGGCATGCAGAGATCATATCATTTACCTTATCACAAAGTCCGGTTGCCCATCGAATTGTTAATCCAGGTCGATCCCCTTCTAGCAGACCTTGCTGTGGGTCCTTGACTAGTAGTGCCACATCTATCTGAAGATTTAGATGAATCATGTAATGGTCATTGTAGCCAGCATCGGAGATTTGTATGTTATTTGAGAACGACTGCAAGCCCAGAGATATGGCAAAGTAATCAATACAAGTGGAATGGCCAACTCTCCTCCAAGTAGAACACCCATTGGTAGTTTCAAAGGGGAGGCTGTCCAGTTCCCAGGATTCCAAATAATCTTTCCACAATCGACCTCTGTGTACCCCTTGCTGCGCAGCCCCGCAATTCATGAGAGTAGTATTTGTTTTTATGCAATACGCGTTGAAATCCCCTCCTATTATAATGTCTGAGGTAGGATGCACTGATAGAACTTCATCAAATAGTTTATCTAACTCTTGAAAGGCAAATGTTATGTTGCAAATTGCAGGATTATGATATAGACATATAATAAGAAATGGAATTGACTGTTTCCCCTTTAACATGATCAATATGGCCAACATTGTAATTGCATTATAGACATTTAACACCAGTGCATTTAGGTTGGTGTTTAAGCATATTGCTAGACCACCATACGGTCTACCACATGTGCCCCTTTTCGCTTTTGTTTGTATAACAGTATATCCAGGTAGCAATAATTTGTGGTCACGCATGGTTTCCTGGCATAGCATAATATCACATTTTTCATGTGGATTGTTAAACCACTGCTTTAAATTATTAAAACCACACAAATTCCAAGACAAAAAGGATACGAAAGAAGTCTGGTTAGTGGGGAGTGTTATTTACAGCAGGGTTCAAAGTGTTGTGTAGGGCAGCTAGCCATGACCAATCCTTGCTAGTATTGGATAAGCCTACTAATTGGGCAATGACTTCTGTATTCAACCCACTCTGTGCAGGACGAGAGGTTAAATTTGACAGAAGTTCAGGAGTATGCACTATAGGAGTTTCATTAAAGGAGATGGCATCATCAATGGAGTCAAAAGGGTACGGCATCAGGCCAATATAACGGAGCTCTTCCATATATTGCATGAAAAGGTTGGTAATAATGGCCGATTGCACCTTGCATACCATGCGGTTGTTCTGAATCGGTGGTAAGGTAATCCACTCAATATCAGTCGTGTGCAGAGTGCAAAGACTGCGAATACGACCAAAGGCCTGCAGAAGTACAGACCCATTGAGTCGCTTTATACCATTCTTGTCTGAGATGATTTCCCATCCGATAATCGTAGTGGACTGTTTGGGGATTTCACCCATCATTTGAAAGTCCTCCCCAGCATATAACGGATGTGAGTCCCGGTGCTTTTCGCCCACTCCCTTTGAGTCTTGCATGAGTGAAAGATTATTGCCAGACCCAGTCTGATGCCCCAGGAGGCGAGGGTGATGACAGTTGTCATTTACTAGGATATCCCTAGAGGCTGTCTTCATGTCTGGCTCCTTCTCACTTTTGATGGATGCATTCTCTACTACCTTTCCTATTTGAGTGATTTTATTGTCAGCAGGTTTGAAGAAATTAGGTAGTTGGGTCTGTGACGATGAGTGTACTTTCTCATCAGAGGGGGCCTGCCCCTTCTGAGATGGGATTTTTTTGCAGTTTTTGTTAGAGGGAATTTCCCTGGTGTCCATACCATCTTCAGTGATTTTCTCTGTTTCTGGATCGGTCACTGATGGAGGTATGTTGGTATTTGGGGTTTTTTTTTGTCTGCTTTTCCTTGGACAGCAAGTTCCTTTGTAGAGATTTTGGTCGCCTTGTTATGATCTGCTTTCCTTTTCAAAGCACGGAAAAAAAGTCTTTTTTCCTTCCTTGAAATAAAGGAGCGCTCTACTTGGGGGGTTGATGGAGGGAATTTTCAGCAACTACAGGTGGGAGGCTATCAGGAACAAATTCAATTTGGTCATTATTTTCAAATAGTTTAGTTAGTACTGAGGGACTGTCCGGGCGGAATATCCGTAGAGTCAAAAGAATCCCCCGATTTCTCTTCCCCAGGGCCAGATTGTAAGAAAAACAGCACATGTTCAAGCTTTTACGCATGTGAAGCAACTTCCATACATAGTTGGGCATGCGTAAGAATATTACAGGAGGTGTTTGGTCTTGGAGCAATCACAGTTCAAGCAAATGATTGCGGGAATGCATACTTAACACAGGGAGCATTCATGATACTAGGTTCGTTGAGGGGTGCAGCTAAATCATCTGTTTGCGTAGACACAGAGCTATTAAGAGGTGCATCCATTTTCAACGGTCTTTGCTCCTCTGGTGCCCGTCTCAGAGTGACCGCAAATATGAAACCCTCCAATTTATTGATTTTTAATAGTATTTCTGTCAACGCTGATTTGCAGTCCCTCAATTCGTAGTGCGTGTACTCGTGAATACGATCCAGTAAGTTGAGTATTCTTGTTAGTACGGGGTAGGATGCTTCAAGGGATTGCATGTCCTCGGTGGGCACTAAGATGTCAAAACCCAATGGGTGGTTAGACAGCTTTTTGGCAGGGGAGTGCAATGGGTCTGTGTCAAACTTTGTAGTGCCACTTGGTACTCGGGTTGGAGAAGAAGGCCATGAGCTAGAAGTGGGAAAGTTGGAGGGTTGAGATTCAAGCAAAGGAAGTTTTGGAGAGATGTTTATATCCTCCGTATGTGCCACATCTTTGCAATGGATGTGCACATCCGCTCTCTTGCAGTTAGTTGAAGTGACTGGGATGGAAGGTCCAACCGAGAGCCGTACACGTTGTTCAAGTGCAGCAAATACGACTGGGGCTAGTATGGAATTATCAGAGGGTGAGGAAGGTGTATCCTCAATGGGGTGCCCATGATCAGGAGGTATGGTATCCATACGCATGCTAAGGAAGCTTTTGCGGGGTGGTTTAGGTGAGCTCTTATTAGACATAGGGTCATCACTAAGGAAGGGAGACCCCTTTATTACAACTGCGTGTGATTGGGCACGCGCGTAGGAGAATGCAACCTCATGCTTTATTAGGTCCTGGTCAGTTACCAGACCCCAGTGCGCTGCCAAGCCAGCGCCTTCGCTCGACATAGGAACATCGTTCCTCACGAGTTCCTTTGAAAGTAGCATTCTTTTGTTTTTCCGTGTTTTTTTTCCATTTGCAGGTTCAGAAGGAGACAATTTTAAGGGATGACCACTACGTAAGCAAGAAACCATTTAGGCCTAGCGTACTTCACTCTTTAATGAGCAAGCGTGAGGTCCCACCAAAGTACCACCCAGACTAGGAAATTTCCTAATTGGGAATTAGCACAGGGGCTCGTGCTCCCCGCCTCACCGCCCAGCAGCTCAACAGCCACTTAGAAACCACTTCGAATTACACCTACTTTGATTGTGTCAGTGTTATAGCAGCAACACAATTCACTAGCGGGAGTTATGTAATCAGGCCGTGCATTCCATATTCACAAGTTCATCTCAAATGAAAAGTAACAGATTGCGTTGTAAAAAGGAAAACATCCTATATCCCGAGATCTAGATATAAGAACAAATACAGTTTCTTTGGATTTACGATAGAATGCAAAAATGTTGCAAACTCCCCCGAGGTATTGTGCGGAGACTGCAGAAGTTAGGCCCGCGTTTTTAGTCCTTTTGTGCACCCAGCACCCTGCGCACCGTGAACAGTAAACAGTACTTCAAATGTACTTCCACGATGTGCACGCGCGGGTGCGCTGGGTGCGCGTTCTTTGTGTCATTCAAGGGGACGTCACCAGACCAAGGGGCAGGACATCGTTCCAGGACACACCTTCAGAAGGGGAGGGAAATTACCATAATTAGTAAGTTGTTTGTTATACTATTTGCACGTTAGCTATTACACGCGTATCAAGGACAACAAAGAGACTAACACAAGTACACACTAAACACCATCAGCACAACGTGACAACGTGACATCAATTTCATAAGTCCTTGTGTGTGATTTAGCTTCACGCAAGCAAACAGTCACCTTCACTTCCTGTCAGGGAGGTCAGGCACTTGTGCATCCGATAAAGACTTCCTGATGCCTCTGGGTTTGGATGCGTGGATGCGTGGGTGCACGGAGAGTCAGCTTCCAGAGGAGCTCCGGTAATGTGCAGCCACAGTAAACAGTACTTCAAATGTACTTCCATGATGTGCGCGTGCGGGTGCGCTGGGTGCGCATACTTTGTATCATTCAAGGGGGCGTCACCAGACCAAGGGGCAGGACACACCTTCAGAAGGGGAGGGAAATTACCATAATTAGTAAGTTGTTTGTTATACTATTTGCACACTCGCTATTACACGCGAGCGTATCAAGGACAACAAAGAGACTAACACAAGTACACACTAAACACCATCAGCACAACGTGACAACGTGACATCAATTTCATAAGTTCTCGTGTGTGAGTTAGCTTCACGCAGGCAAACAGTCACCTTCACATCGTGTCAGGGAGGCCAGGCACTTGTGCATCCGATAAAGACTTCCTGATGCCTCTGGGTTTGGATGCGTGGATGCGTGGGTGCACGGAGAGTCAGCTTCCAGAGGAGCTCCGGTAATGTGCAGCCACAGTAAACAGTACTTCAAATGTACTTCCACGATGTGCGCGCACAAGGGAGTTGTTATGTCTGTTCCTTCATCCCCCCATGCATTGGGAGCACCCAAAATGTTAGTAACTCAGAAGGTAGCACCCTTGGAGGCCCAGTGCCTGGTGCATTTAGCGCTGTATCAGGTTCTCAGTCTATTCCAGGGGCACAAAGTACAAGTTGTACTGATAGACCAAGATGAAGAAAAGTGTGCAAAGGACAACAGTCCCTTGAATGCAAACCATGGCCTATGTTGAAATTGGATTCAGTATTGTTTATATCAAACAGATTGGAGAAGACGGTGGTGAGCTGTGCAGCAGGGGGGTTGGCAGGGTTCGGAGAAGAAGTCATAAGGAATATTAATAAGAACTGTTTTGAGATATGGCCTGCACACATATCTAAGCTAACATGGATTGAAGTAAGTGGGCATGGAACTGTTCCAGTAGCCACTAACACTAAGTGCAATAAGACATTGTTCATTCCATATCTTGCCAAAGGAACAGCAACATTGATGAACATGTATTGGGTATGCGGTCACCAAGCATACCTGCATCTTACAACCTTTTGGCAAGGCACCTGGCCATTGACAACCTTGCTCTCACCTATCTTGGTGGTGCCAGAAATATACTTGACAAGAGCACCAGAACGTGAGGTGTTGCAATCTGTTTCACTGTCCATACAACCTCCCAAGTGAAGAAGAACGAACAGTCCTTGAAGTCGGGAAGAAACAGGTTGATCTATTTGTCGAAAGAATCATCCAAGCTGCTTAAAGCAATCCGAGAAAAATAGTGATTGTGCATCAAAACAGAAGTATTCTTCAAGAACATTATGGCCCCAGGAATTCAGGCTGTCACAAATGACATGTGGTTGCATATTGTGTGTTGGGAGGTGATCCAGTTGGCAAATGATACTGAACAAGGTCTCAATGCAAGAGCGAACTGGTTGATGACATAAACAGATATGTTTTGGATCTGTGATGATGATGGAAGGTGGCATGTGCAAGAAGATCGGGTTGGGTTGTCATGTTGCATATACATACCCCCAAATGATGCAGAGAACGGCCCCCTGATGTAGTATACATATATGCACGACAGTCATGACACCAATCAACACTGCATCTACGAGTAGGCCTGACTTCCCAGGCGTGTCAAAGAACACGCATATGCCCCCGCATCAGTTAGGCCTCTGAATTAATTAGGTAGTAATGTGTGCAGCCAAAGAAGTAAAGGGCTGTGGTCTGGTACCAAGGTCCTATTTCTGGGAGCGATGGCTGAGGTTTTGGGATGCCAAAATTCGAACCAAGATTTAGGACACTAGCACCCCCCAGAATGACGGCCACTCTATTTGAACTACCAGATGTGCAGGGAAATGGGCTCTAAATCCTTTGTAAACTGGATTGATTAGTGGGACTCTAGTTTCACACTTGGGGAGGGGAACTGATAAAGGGGAAAGCAGAGAACGACATGATCTATCTTGTGGGCCAAGGAGAGCTAAGAATGATGTCCATACATTTGGGAGGGCATGATGGTGGCGCCAACACATCTGGGATGAGAAAAGGGCTGCTTTGTTTAAAAAGGACCAGAGTGACCTCAAAGTTGCCCACTGAGTTTACGTTGATAACCTGGTGCATGTCACATGGATAGGATCGAAGGTAGGGTGGTGCCAGTTGATGTTAACCAATTGCTTTACAGTATTCAATGATGGACGAGGACGTTACTCACATGCAGTGAAGCTGAGCGAGAAGCCAGCGGAAACAATTGGAGGATGGACTTTGTGTAATCATTAGTATGTATATAGCTGGCAGCCAATGAGGGTGGGGATTAACACTGTATATCGAATGCATCTTAAGTGACGATTTGTGTGTTTATAACCTGAACCTTGTACGAAAGACATCAGAGAGCTCTTTGGCAGTGGATTTGTAATGCCCTGTCACCTTATTCTTTTGTACACAAGATTAAACTCTTGTCTTTCTCGAAAAAGGATGCACCTAGCCCTTTTCCCTAGCGGGTTGTATTTTCTCGGTCTGATCACTGGGAGTTCCACTACAGTTTATAGGGAAATGGCTACGTACTAATAGGCATTTGTCCACATTTCCCTCCTAAACAGAATGCAAGGCTTGTGAAGCCCTCTAGGAATTAATTCCAGTGTACAGCCAGAAGTATGGGTAGGGATCCATAATCCACACTGGAAAGGTAAACTGGCAGGTACCACATCTTGACACTATTGCTTTATATTATTAAATGGAAGAACATACTTTTTAAGTTGTATATGCACCCCTAGTTTCCACTGACATGTATCCCAACCTGATCCTGACAAGAAATAATGTGTATAAAACATATACATGTGTGTCACGTGATTTGTTCGTCCACCACACAGTGTCATTTTTTGAGAAACATGGCCTTTGAGTCTTTGCTATGAAAAATGTTGTCCCTTATACTATCAGAGCTGATGACTATGGGGTTTGCTGCTTCTGGAGACGTCAACAGCTTTCATGCTACCGTCTTCTCTTTTCTCAGTGCTCAAGTATTCTTTCAATGCCTTGGCCCAACATACAGGAATCTCTGGCAAGCTTTCACAGTCTTTTGATGGCATTGCGATCCCAGATGTTTCAGCAAGAGGTTTCCCTGTGTTAACCCATACGATTTTTAACTGAACTCTCAAATAATGTAGGCTTATTTGTGTATGGGCAATACTGCACATTTCTACAAAGATCTGGAGCATCTCAGTACTCAATTTGGATGTTGATGGCATAAATGTACCATAACACATCATTCCATGAAGCACTTCTGGTTATTCAGATCTAAGAAAGCGAATATATGAACACTTGACACGTAAACGGTTGGTAAGAAATAAGAATCATGAGGGAGAAACCCACAATGAATCCTGGGTTAGTGTCCTGGCTACTATTCAGGCAGTTGAGAGGGGTGTGATCCATCAACACTAATACAAATCATACATTGTGGCAAACCATAAAAGAACATGCATCGCCAAATACATCTTGTTGGAAGCAGAACCTTTCATGAGATCCAAAAGGGCAACTGCTCTGGTGGAAAAGCCCACAAGGAAATGATTATAATACACAACTAAGACAAGGAAAGAACACATGGAACATTGAGTCATAAAATTGTGTAACATTGTCCACCTATATGCCGTAGATGACCATTGCCGAACACACTAGTCACTGGTGCATTTTAGATGACACACTTAGAAGGGTTTGGCATCAAGATGGCAGACTGCAGTCTGCACAACGGTTGTTCTAATTGAGGAACATTGACCCATAAGCAACTTAATGGTAACACTTTCCTAAGTAGGTCAAATTGTTAACACCATGAGTGGCCCAACAGAGTACAGGAGGAAGTATTTTTTGCTAGCTGAGATAAGTGGAATTTGCCAATATAATTTTAAACATGGTTGACATATACTTAGTGAGGCCTAGAGTCTGCTCAGATTGTCAAATTGAGACATGTGATATTTGGACGATCCTCTGTCTTCTTACTTTTAAAACATATGTATAGGATAGGTTTGTGATGTATTGAGTTCATTGGGAAGAGCAACACAATAGATATATTAGTTTACTCTTTTGGTCCATAACATTCTATGATTTATTTGTTTTTTCAGAATTGGGCAGCAAATGCAAAATCATCATGGTTGTATAGAACATCTCTTCACAAAGTTCTGTCACTGCATTGGGCCGGGAAACTCTACGCCTCTGTTCGATGTTCTAGCATGTATTCTCTTATCAAAATTAATATGGTTCCAGATGTGGAATTAACACAGAAATACATGGGCTCATTATGAGTTGGTCGGTGTGGTAATAACATGCCAGTATTAACGTATACTGGCACATTAGCGCACCGGCCAACTACGAGTTTGCCAGTGAGGTGGCTGAATGACCTGCCACATTACTGGAAAAAAATCACAGGTATTGCAGGTATTGCAGGTGCCGGTGATACCGATGCCTGAAATACCGGTAAAATCCCCCATGAAACTCTGTGGAATGGGGAGTTACACTGGCTACCACAACTAATAATTCAGTGGACATTCCACTGGACTGATTGGCGGTATCAGTAAATCCATTTTAGGTGGAATTACCACCAGTATACCGGCAAACTTGTAATAAGCCTGTGGATTTACTTTTGCTTCCTTTACCCTCTTCCCACTAGACACCATAGAGGCAACCTTCATGACGTTCCCTATCACAAGGGCTGCTGCAGCCCTTCTGGTAGCCTGTGGTTGATTAGACATGTCTCAAAAGGCTGCTGCGCTGCCTACCAATTTATGTTTGTATATTGATAAGCATGGCGAGGCTTGGAAAGAACAGTGCATGGAAAACATGGCAAATGTTAGCATTTTGACACATGCACTCCCTTCTTAATATATGTACTTGCAGGAAATCTCCATTTTAGGCTAGTATACCACATTAATAACCTATCCATTTGTGATGTTCAGATGTTCTTGATACCTTAGATTTTTTTATACCTGGGAATTTAGGTTTGACAAGAAAGGGGTTATATTGTCTATACATATCTTATTTATAACCCCCAGCAATGTTCTTCATAGGGGAATAAGTGTTTCATATACAAAGGCTTTGGCACAGTGGATGGAGATTCCACTTTCAATAGTAGTACAACGTCCCTGATGTCCCGGCAGAAAGAGAAGGCACAAAGAACTAATAGATGGTTACTTCATTTTATTGCTTTTATAGAACTTGTAGATCATATGTTTAACCTGAAGGGTATCATTCCACTAAAGTTCAAGAGCAGTACACAGAGATAAACCCCTACCCAGAGTGCTGAAATGATCATGTTTTGAGAGCATGTCAAAACCTCAGGTAATTATTCTGCAGTCTGAGCGAACTGGGAGAGTGTTACATGGAAAAGGCTAGAATGTAAAGCACCCTACCACCCCAGAGGCTGCTTGAGAAGGCCATTGTGGCCTGATCTCAGGGTCCACGAACGAGAGTAAATAGCTAATTTAGGCCTTAGAAAAGGGGAGGGCCAGCCCATGTTGGGCTTTGAGTGGAACATAACCCTTTATAGCAACTATGTTTTTCTATAGTGAGCAAATGCTATGTTCAAAGTGCCAGGGAGGGGATTCTTTTCCACGTCATTCTAGCTGCCATATTCTACACCTGCTGGAACTGTCCAATGTCCAGTCAAGGAAGATCCAAAACCCCCCACTGCAATACTAAAGCATGGATGACATGAAGGTGTGGACCACTGCATCTTTATGTGGGAACATCAGAAAAAGAAGAACACAGAGCAATGATTTAAAAATGCTTGATGAACTTTCCTCAAGAGAGGGGACATTTGAGAGAGACGTTTGAACGTAAGACCAATTTAAGGTTACTGGCATGTTCCATGGGTTTAGGGCAGGTCAAACCGAGTTTGCATTCTGATATTACTGTCCAATGAAGATGATCTATGTGACTTTGAAAGCTCATACATTCGTCCATCTCAGCATAGTATTGTATGTTAATCCAATAAATTATATTAAAACTCAAACTTTAGTCATTTTTTAAAAACTGGACTAACATGACGACAATAATTATTGCACATTTACTGATATCAAAAAGAATGACAGTCAGTGGATACAATACAGGGACAGTGAGGGAAGGCAATTGATCATGAAATTTAGGCTTGAGGAATCTAACTATGTCTGTGCCTTTGTGTATATTTCAAATAAGAAAGATGGTTATTTCTCCAATAAGGTACCTTAAAGAATTTCAAAATGTAAATGCAACAATTTTATGTGACAGATGGCCTGGATGAAGCGCAGAGTCTCGTTCCTACTTCTAGTGTTTTTATTGGGACACACATTACATGTAGGGTGCGGTTCCTTAAAGCATCATTAGGACTGCAGAACAGACAGGCATAGGTTGTGGCACAAGGTTCATACCTGCTGGAAAAGGGGTTTCGGAAAGTGGTGCTAGGGCTGACACTCTATCTCTCAACCCCCCTGAAAACCGCTGTATCCCAGGCATCAATAGCCCCCGTTGGTTTCTATAGCACAGTAACCCCTACTATCTATTTGCTAACTTGCTCTAAGCGGGAGCCCATGAGGCACTGGGTTTCTTCTCCCTCAGGGACCTCGTACCTACTTCTACACTACCACAGACGTTAGTTCTAGAGGGTGAAGTATGTGTGCCCCCTGATCTTATGACCCCTTTCTCTTTATTCTATTCCTTTCTCTTCTCTGCTCCACGCCACCAACTCCACCCACCTTTGCTTCTTTTTTACAAATCTCTTAGATATCAGTACTGTTTCTCCCTATCACTCTCTCCTCTTTTCTTTACCTTCTATACACACAACTATGTTTCCTCCTACTGTACTCCTGCTACATCTATGTCCTGTATTATTACTAATATGACCAACCAACACAGCCAAGGTCTCTACTACCATTGGCCCTCTACTACTCAAGTGCTCCCTAAATTAGAAGTACTGTCTCTAGTATGAATGCATGTTTTCTATTACTGTGTTGTTACTTCTATGCCATTTCTACCATTATCACTCAGCTACCACTGCTACTGCTCTTCTCATTATATATCCACTGCTCTTATATCCATGATACTCAGGGATGTGGTTCCCTGCACGCCCCTTCACTATACTCACTCTCACTACTGTAAGCCCCTTCCCACTTCTATAATGCACCCTGTTCCTTACACTCCACTTCTACACTCCCCTCTAGTAGCCTCACTCTATCCTAACACTCACTACATTGTAGACTAGTTACTACAGTCACTATTCTACTCCTATCTCCCCTGTATTCAATATTTCTCTCTCACCCCCTAGACCTCACCTCCTATACCTCCCACTTACTTCACTACAACACACTACACTACACACCACTGAAAACACTCTCTCTCAAATACTTCACCGTTGCAAATTCTACCCCTCCAACACTCTGCTCAACCATCTTTCCTCTGCCTGGTGTCTTGGCCCCTCTCCAATACCACTTACCATCTACAACCTCACCCATACAACCCACATCCTGCCTCTTCTGCTGTCTGCTCTTATAGTGCAGGGCTGGGTGTGAAGTGACTAGCTCATCTTCCCATTGGTTGCAATGCTCAACTGATTTCCTGCAAACATCAATGTTTGTCATTTCCCCAGGTGGAGGACTACACAGCTGGGAGGCTTTAACATACCCTATAAGTCCCCACCCCTTTTCCTGCATGGTGTTACCAACAGTCTGGTGTTTCTCTGTCTTGCTGTGGGCTGGAGATTCGATGGGGTGTTAGTCTTTGTTGGATATGGTGCTGCTTAGCAATCTGCTTAAATTACTGCAGTTTTGGGATTCCAGTTGTTTGGATCTGGTCTGGATTTTCCTGGTTGCCTGCAAAGGGATTCTGGGAGTTGCGGTTCTGAAAAAGCCCTTAGAAAACTGTGGCGAGCAACTGTACTGGGACGCATTGAGATATTTTGAGTGGCATCAGTGTTGTCATAATTGACACAAGGCGGATTTTCTGGGGACCAGTGACCCCCCAATTCCAATTTACCACAACTGAGGGGAAAGGATTGGTTTGTGTTTTGCTTTAGAAAGCCTTCTGCTACAGGCTGAGAAGGGTCACTCCCCTTCCTTTTTGACATGGTCAGGACACTGACCGTGTTACGTAGATCACAACAGGAACATTAAATTGATGTATTTCTTCAGTGTTGACAAGATCAAATGCGCCAAGACACGCAAAACACCCACTAGAACTGTATGGAAGAAAATGATAAATTATATGGCCCTAGAAGCTGTGTATCACAGTAAATAGCATACTACTCGAGACAAAATGTTCTAATCAGAAGCACATCAGAGTTTGTTATAAATAGACTATATCCTAGTGTGACAAAATGATCTGGTGAATGTAAAAGGCTGTATAACTGGAATGATGGTATTGTTAGCTCATACACTGGTGCACATTGATTCACTCTTTTCTGATATGCCACCCAGGAAGGCAAGATAGGCATTTGATAATACTTCTCTGACTGATGCCCTGATCATTGGGAAAATAGACAAAGATTTTGGAACGTTTTTGGAGATAAACAAGAGAAGCATATTCTCAGCAGTGATACTGTGGGAATCCTCATAGGCCTCCCACAGTACCACTGTGGGAAGCCTTTGAGGAATCCCATAGCATCGTTGCAGCCGCAGTGCCACTGTGGGAATCTGGAAGGATGAGAGATAGGAATGTAACATTATTGAATGCAGAAAATAATTGATGTATTGGTACAGCATGACCTAGGTAAACAAAACGTCTGAGTGGTGATGGTGGGCAACTAGAAGGTAAAGCGAACCATGCAGACATGTTCCGAGTAGATTATTTGTGGCTCGGGACAAAGTTCAATCATTGGTAGTCTGGAGAAAATGCATCAAAACTGTTTTGCTTACAGGAAAAAGCATTGTAGGACAGAAAGGCAAGTAAGAATGTTGGAGAACAAATCTGGAAAGATGGTGTTCTCATATGAATCCAGTACAAATTAATTCAAAGGAGAACAATCCTGATGATGCATCAGTTGATGCACTCCTATGTTGAGCAGATTTTCCAAGGATAAATCCAAGGATAACACAGGAAGAACCTTGGGACTTGGAATGACCCTTAGAGGCAGTCAAACAAAGAATGCAATACATAATATGAATAGTAGTACAATGAAAGCCGACAGCAGAGCAAAGTTAGCTGGCTATTTATTTGAGTAGATATTTGTCTCAGCTCCTTCTCTCAGTAATGGCTCTTCTGTGTCCCCACATTCCAGAGCTTTTTCTGGAATTCAGGCTGCCAGGAGCCAATGCCACACCCCCCTTTTGCTTCATGAGAAGCCTGTTTCTTCTCTATTGGATGTAGTCCTGTAGGTATGTTGGTGTAACATGGGGCCTGCCAGTTCTGTAAGCAGACAAGGAGATTGTTTGTCCCCGCATTTTGTCAGCTGAGCAGGATGCAGGGTATTACCCACTTTCGTCAAAATAATTTCCTCAGCAGGCTGCCTTCACCAAATGGCAGCCTGTCGAGGAACAATGCATGTGTTCAATTTGCATTCAGTTGACATATCAGGAAGTGGCAGACAGTGAGAAAAGATGGGGGAATTGGGCATTGGGGGGAAGGATGATGATGTGTGTTTGTGCATATGTTTGTATGTGTGTGGTGTTTCTGTGTTTTGATATTTTATGTGTGTGAAACAGGGGAGCAGGTCATGAGTCCAGTGGTGTTTGGTGTGTTTCCCACACAAAGCATAGGACCAGGCCCTGCTACTCAGCTGCTACGCCCACCACCAGTTTCCTGCGTTCCAAGCAGCCACATAAGGACTGCAAGCCATCTGAAGATAGACAGCATTGATGAGGCTGCTGATCTAATGACCAGGCCCTGCCACTTAGCTGCCCCGAGCATCATCTTTTTCACCAGACCTCCTTAGGCATCCTCATTGTTGTAGCCATCAGCAAGGATGGATGAAGACAAAGATCTTGCCTCTTTGAGCCTGTTGAGGGACTGAAAGGTCCAAGGCCCAGTTGTTCTGCTCATCACACACATGGTGGACATCACCATGTGTCTCCTGACACCACAGCCCATCCACTCCAGTCAAGAGCTCAACAAAAATCCATACAGCTATGTTGACAAACCTTATGAAAATCTCCTGTGCACCCCTGGAGCACACTCCAAATACCCACACACACTTCATTATGCTGATTAACACCTGCTCTACAGTTACTCAACATTTCAACTTTGCAATCACAGTGCTCTTTTTGTCACAGAAACCAACCTCCTCCCACATCTTTGACATCCTTGTACATCATGGTTAGTGTATGCAAAATGCTGTTTGGGGAAATCCACAGTTGGGGTGGCAGTCATCCATACGATTTACTGGCCCTGTATGATGATCTTGACACCTACACCATGTCATAAAAATCTGTCTCATGCTGGTTCCCCAACACACAATGATTCAGTCACCTGACACTTCACCTACATGCCACCTCAAGGGAGTAATGGCTTCATTAGTGACTTCTCCAACCTTCTCTCCTCTGTAACAATATCCTTCTCTAATAACATATTTCCCTCAAACTGCAATGTCCCGGATTCTCAACCAGCAAAACATCTTTTTGACTCACTACTCTCTCTGACCAATGCCATGGATCTCAAACATATAATACTCTCCCCGACACATGTCAACGGCTAAACTCTTGGCCCCAAACTTGCCTCCACCTCGCTCATTTGTTGCACATTCACACTCCTTCTTGACCGAAATAACCATGCTGTGACCCCTCTATTTTCATCACATACATCAGTGCCACATAAAGGCCAAGTGAAATGCCCTTTGATTGACTGCCGCTCTTTCAGTAACTTCCCACTAGATAACTTAGAGGCAACGTTTGCAACATTCCCCATCACTGCGGATTATGCAGCCCTTCTGGAATTATTCAACCTCTCCACCTAGGAGGTAGTCAATGCCCATGCACTCCTAAAGACTAGCCACCCCAAAGCAAAACCATCTGCACCATGGTACACAGTCAAGCTCTTCTCCAATAAACACTCAATCAGATCCTTGGAAAAGATGAGGAACAAAATACACAGCTCAGAAGATCTCACATCCTTCAAATCACTTTGCACCCAGAACAGAGATACAATCTGCAAGGCTAAGATTGCTTATTGCACCTTCACCGTTGAGGTAACCTCTAGCAGTAGCAAAGCCTTATTTGATGTAGTTGAGCCCTGTGCCAAGCTCACTACTGACCCTGAGGTGTCGGATTCACACACAAATCGGACTAAATCAATAGCTTATTCATAAACAAGATTAACAAAATTAGAACTCTCATCAACACCTCTATGGTGGGCAAAGTTCCACTTTCTATCCCCTTCTGCACAATGTCCTGCTCGGTATTGCTAGTAGTGCCGCTGAACACTGCGAGGGACTCCACGAGAATAATTGAAGGCTTACAGCCTCATCATATAAGACGGGCTCATACAACTGTGGTACAGAGGCTTGCTATATACAACAAGACGGCCAACAACCCCCCCAGCACATCTCAACTGCGGGTCACCCTCAACCACCAGATGTCTCTATCTCAAGCCACATGCAGTGTGCCCCAACTCTTGGGCTTAGGGATATGGAGTTTGACACCTAGGGGTCCTTTAATTTACACACTGAGGATGGTGGCATTACACTGATGAACGCCACCGAAATGTGACTCATGCTGGAATTCCACCCTTGTTTGCAATTCCTGCATCTCAGTGCACATTATCACTACCACCTCATGTCACATCAACTCTCCACCATTGAAAAGTCATTTTTCAAAAAACAAAAGGGAAAGATAGAATGAACTCTCTGAGACAGGAGAAATGAACATTCTTGTCCTCTTACCATTAAGGAATGTTTTGAATCATAAGAAATATGCTTCTACATTTTAATGTCTTTGAAGAAATTACTTTCATTTACAATTGGTATGTTTGTAAATATTCAGCAAACTACATCATCACTTATGAAGTACATTCTCTAAAAAAATTGATGATCAAGTATGTGTTAACCAGACATTGTAACCTGGTCTTTGTTTATGACGTGTTGTCTTTCTTCTGTTTCTTCACAATTCTCTCTCTGGGTCTCTCCCCGCCCCCAACCCTGGTTTTTCTTTCTTTCCTTTCCTTTTTCCACTTAACTCTTTTTGGAAGTTATACTTTTTTACTTTTTATTCTTAATGTTTTGTTTACACTATAGAAGGTTTAATGTAATAACCATGTTTGTGCTACAACAATACAATCCTTAAATGTTTCATAGACAGTGTACTGGAGTGCTCATAAAACAGTGTTGGTACAAAAGTGTGGGAACACAAATATCCTAATATTTAACACAATTTGGTGAATTTCACGACCAATCACCTATTATATCTTGTTTGCAGGGGTTATTTTTGTTTATCTGCTCTGTTGTGTGAACACTTCCCTCAACGAGGGTTCATTCCCAGTCACACTCTACAGACCTTTCACAAGCCAACCATTCATTGGGAAAATCATAGAAAAAGGTTGTTGCATCCCACTAACTAAAATCGAACTACTCAGCCTCTGTCTTCACTACCAGTCCAGTTTCCACCCCAAATCCAGTGCAGAGACTGTCACTAGCCAAGAGGTGGGCAATGTACTGCAATTCATGTGTGCCTCTTATCCTTTGAGACCACTCGGCTGCCTTTCATACTGTCCGTATCAGACACTGCTTGCCCTCTTCTTTGACAGGATGGGCTTTTTCTGTACCTTCCAAAAAATGGTTTGCTTACTACCTATTCAGTAGACACCAAGCCATACAGATGAGTTTGTTTAGATATAAACAATTGCTTGTCACGTGGGGTCCTCCAAGGGTATCCTCACCCCAATCATCTTTAATCTTGATATGTAACCTCTGGTATTTTCCTGAATTATTGCAACATAACCATTCATAAATATGCCAATGACACTTAGCTGTACCTCAAAGACAAAGGCCCCAAGGACATAATTTCCCATCATGAATGCCAGGCCACCATCCAAACCCGAATGTCGATTGCCTACCTGGAGCTTAACCCCATTGAGACTAAATTCATCCTCATCGGTCCCCTGTCAAACAATAGCACATCCAAAAGTTGTTTGACAATATGCAACTCTAAGGATTCACCCTGCAGATTTCAGGATCAGACAGATCCCTAGTTTTCATAGTCAACAGCAGCATCTCCTTCCCAAAGCACATAGCCATGAAAGATGAAACAGATCACCAAATTCTGCTAAATAAAACCCTTCATGCCCCTGTATGACTTCTGGATTCTAATTCAGGCTTTCATGATCTCCCAAATTGAAGGGGTAAATGTCCTCTTAAGCGGGCTCCACGGCGTGAATCTGGCCCCCTAAAGTCTTTCCATCATGCCGTAGCCTGCCTCATTACCGGTACCCGCAAATTAGACCACATTACTCCCTCTGTGCGTGAGTTTAACTGACCCCCCTTTGCTCCTCCAGGATCTTATTCAAAAGTGCTGTCATCACTATCTACAAAGCAGCCTGAACAATACAACAACATACCTGGTAGCAAAGTACCACACCCGGGAGGCTCTTGTACCACCAATAGCAAGGAGTCAAAGCTAGCCCGCTAGAGAAGACCCACAAACAGCCTTTTTCCTGCCACTCCCCACCCCTCTGGAACTCTATCCCGCTGCAGGTTTGGAATGCTCCCACCATCCTCCAGTATTGTAAAACTCTAAAATGGCGATCAATACCTCCAGCACAACACAATTCATGTGTTTCTGCGCCTTCTGCCAACAGTACTGTGCTAATGTTAAAAAACGCCACTTCAATGCCAGAATCAACACATTGTAAAGCATTCTCCTGCTCTCAAGCTAGGCTCACGCTATAAACGAAAACACAATTTAAAAAACAAAAATTCCCATTTTCCTGGCACTCTATTCTCCCTCGTGTCTCACTCACCATTACCCTCTACCCTTTCCAGGTTCCTCACTGTCTCCTCCGAGTAGAAAATGTACTTTCCTCCTGCTCTCTGTAGCAGCTCTTCTCCGTCCCTACACTCTCTCTCTGCCCCTGCCTTCTAAAACCATTTCTAGAATGCAGGACGTCAGATCCAATGCCACAACTGAAAAAAGTCCCTGGGATCGATGGTTACCCTGCAGACAGCCACATGCACTTGGAAAACAGACTGGCTGACCTACGACTAAAGCTGTACTGAGAGCAAAGGCAATGAGCAGCTTCCTCCGACTCTGAAACAAGGCATAATAACAGTGCATCACAAAGACGTCAAGACGCCAGAAAGTTGCGCTAGCTGCAGGCTCATTTCACTGATTTCCTCTAATTGCAAAATGTATACAATCCTATTGGCCAACAGACTGAACGTAGTGATGAAGAAGATTATATAAGTGGGATCCATAAACAACAGGGAAGGTATTCACAATATGCCGTTTCTGTTAGATGTTCAGTGACGAAAGAAAAGAATGGAGCGCCCAGTGGGGGCATTTAGATTTGAGGCCGAGAAAACGTTAGATCAGATGAGCAGGAATTTCACGAATAAGGACATGTCATTGGGTAAGGAGTTCATCATAGGTGCCCATCTGTTATTTGGACGATGAAGCCTCTATATAGGTTAATGGACTCCACTTGGGCTTTCTGTGCCCACCAAAAAATGCAATAAGAGGTGACGAACCCAGGGATGCAGCAGGTAAAATGCCCTCAAACTTTCAGATAGTTTAAGGGGTGCTATGTGGTACATTAAAAGCATGAGTGCGTGCATGGGCTCTCTGGTGAGAATCTGCCCTGAGGCTGCCCCATACATTTCATTCACCTCACCTTGCACATGATTGGGGTACAGGGTACAACCAAACTCTTGCGCTCAAGCACATCACATTTTGATGCTTTAAGAAAATGTGCCCCTCATGCCTCCAAATCATGAGTCTGGAAAAGTGCCTGTCTCTGCCTGCCCTGCCTCTCTGCACACAGCTGAGCATTTCAACATCAGTGCTCCAGCTTGCGGCAAAGGGATGGCCAGGGCAATGAAGAAGGCAAGATGCCATATTAACATGGCCACTGACGCTGTCGAGAGCCCGACAGCCAGCCATGCAGGCCCTGAGGGGCTCACCTCCATCTAACCTCCTGAATGGAGGACGACTGCAACAAATGAAACAGCCTCCCCGAGCCGGGAGCCAAAGCCATCCTGCTTTTGAAGGCCCGGCTTAAAGGCCTATCGTCCCTGTCTCTGCCTGCCCTGCCTCTCTGCACACAGCTGAGCATCTCAACATCAGTGCTCCAGCTTGCGGCAAAGGGATGGCCAGGGCAATGAAGGAGGCAAGATGCCATATTAACATGGCCACTGATGCTGTCGAGAGCCCTACAGCCAGCCATGCAGGCCTTGAGGGGCTCACCTCCATCCAGCCTCCTGGATGGAGGACGACCGCAACAAATGAAACAGCCTCCCTGAGCCTGGAGCCAAAGCCAGCCTACTTTAAAGGCTCAGCTTCAAGGCCCAACGCCCCTGTCTCTGCCTACCCTACCTCCCTGCACACAGCTGAGCATCTCAACATCAGTGGTCCAGCTTGTGGCAAAGGGATGGCCAGGGCAATGAATGTGGCAAGATGCCATATTAACATGACCACTGACACTGTCGAGAGCCCTACAGCCAGCCATGCAGGCCCTGAGAGGCTCACCTCCATCCAGCCTCTTGAATGGAGGACGACTGCAACAAATGAAATAGCCTTCCCGAACCAGGAGACAAAGCTGGCCTGTTTTAAAGGGCAGACATCAAGGCCCATTGTCCCTGTCTCTGCCTGTCCTGCCTTCCTGCACACAGCTGAGCATATCAACATCAGTGCTCCAGCTTGCGGCAAAGGGATGGCCAGGACAAGGAAGGACCCAAAATGCCATATTAACATGGCTGCTGATGCTGACGAGAGCCCTACAGCCAGCCTTGCAGGCCCTGAGGAGCTCACCTCCATACAGCATCCTGCTTTGAGGACAACCACAACAAATGAAACATCCTCCCCGAGCCAGGAGGCGAAGCCAGTTCATTTTAAAGGCCTGGCTTCAAGACCCATGGTCCCTGTCTCTGCCTATCCTGCCTCCCTGCACACAGCTAGGCATCTCAACATCAATGCTGCAGCTTGCAGCAAAGGGATGGCCAGGGCAATGAAGGAGGCAAGATGCCATATTAACATGGCCACTGATGCTGTTAAGAGCCCGACAGCCAGCCATGCAGGCCCTGAGGGGCTCACCTCCATCCAGCCTCCTGAATGGAGGAAGACTGCAACAAATGAAACAGCCGCCGGGAGCCGAAGCCAGTCTGTTTAAAAGGCCCGGCTTCAAGGCCCATCCTCCCTGTCGCTTCCTGTCCTGCCTCCCTGCACACAGCTGAGCATATCAACATCAGTGGTCCAGCTTGCGGCAAAGGGATGGAAAGGACAAAGAAGAAGCCAAAATGCCATATTAACATGGCTGCTCATGCTGATGGGAGCCCTACAGCCAGCCTTGCAGGCCCTGAGGGGCTCACCTCTATACAGCCTCCTAATTTGAGGACAACCGCAACAAATGAAACAGCCTCCCCGAGCCAGAAGGCGAAGCCGGCTCATTTTAAAGGCCCAGCTTCAAGGCCCATTGTCCCTGTCTCTGCCTCCCAGCACACAGCTGAGCATATCAACATCAATGCTCCAGCTTGTGGCAAAGGGATGGCCAGGACAATGAAGGAGATTTAATGCCATATTAGCATGACCACCAACGAAAGCCCTACTGCCAGCCTTTCAGCCCCTGGGGGGCTTACCTCCATCCAGCCTCCTGATTGGAGGACAGCTGCAACATGTTAAGCGGCTTCACTTCAACACTACAGCTAAGTCAATGCCTAGTCTGGGATGCTGAGGGAAACCGTTATTGATATATTTTTAGGTCCAGTTCATGTACTCTGGATGACAACCCTTATATAACACCCCTCTCTTAGAATCACCCTGACCCCACTGAGCCAAGAAGTAGGTCTGTTTTGCAAATTTAAAAGGTTTATTTGAGAAATATAACAATATAAATCTATCACACTTTTATAATAAATTAATATTGGATATCACACTTAAAATATGACAGTGATCAACAATGGATAATGTTCTACTGGTAAACTGATTTGGTTACTTAGAAGTAGTATAGAGGATGAGGTAGCTGAAATGCTTTATGGTTTCAAGGAAATGCAAGGTGGAATAAATGCAGTACAGAAAATAAACTGATATGGTTTCACAAGAGATAATATGTTCACTTTTTCTCTGGCAATTCACGCCCCCCCCCCTATGCAATGTAAGAAATGGAAGGAGATGGAAAGAGGAGCACACAGTTCTCAGGAATGCAATCAAATACAATACGAAATTCAGTTCCCCCCCAGCAAGCTTAGAGGAAATAGGTAGAAGTTTGAAACACAGGCCCAAAATGCTTTGAATGTGATGACAATGAAGTGAGAAATGTGCTAAATGCTTTTAATTCCCTATAGGAGGTTCAGGGTGAGTGGTAGACACTTTAAATCAGTTCAGGCTCACTTTAGCAATGCTCTATGCGTAACTACCAGGTTGCAAACAGATTTTAACAAAGGAAAGAATGGAGCTGCTATTTTGACAAGTGGAGAAATTGAGCCAAATCGCAAATCGCGGTAATTTTTGTGAGTGCGTAAATCGCGATTGTGGTAAAAGTATAAGGAGTAGGAAAGCATGTTGGAAAGCCTTGAATCCCAGCTTTCAAATGGAAGTTAAACCACGTTCCTAGGACAAACGGTTCTGGAGATACAGATGCTTTTGTGAAGGTAGTTTTTCGGATTTAAAGTAAAACTCAGGTGACAGCTTTCAGCTTTAAAATGACAGGTGACAGTTGTGCAGCTTTAGAATGACAGATGACAGCTTTCTAGGAGGCAGTTCTAATTAAGTTAAAATAGTTTGAATTAGATTATTTTAACTAAGAGATTGGTTCTGCACAGTTCTGCTAGGTACTCACAATATAAATTTGAAATAGGCCTCGTAACGGATCTGGTCAACACGTCCAGCGGCGGTTCTCTCTGCTCGGCTGGTCAATCAGGCACCGGTTCTGTTCACTGTGATCCGGATCTCTGGTTCTGCTCACAGCGGTCTGGGTCTGGTCTGCGGTTCCGGCAAAAGTTCTTGGCAAAGAATTCAAACAGCTCGCCCGACTGTTAAATAGTTTGGTTAGGTTTGCTGGATTCTGAAGGGCTGCTGAGAATACTTTTGCTTGCAGTGGGCCTTCTAGGTTCAAAGTTCTGTAGTCTATGGGTCCCTGGTTCTGGTCTCTGTCTGGATGGGATGTCGGCCATCAAAATGCTCCGCAGAAATGGAAAATGAATCTCTCTACCTGTCCCAGAAGTCTCTTTTTATGTGTTTTAAAAAGTGGGTGGAGAGGCTAGCATCACTGAGCCTGCCCCTCTCTTGATTTGATAGGTCAATAGATTCTTTGGTCCCTGATTTGGGAAGGGATAGTGTGTCAGAGTGATGTCATTTTTATGACCTGCAGAAATGACACTCCCCTGGTCAATGTGCACACAAATCTATTCCTGATCCAAATACATATTTCCCAGGTACACAGTTGTTTGACATCACATACACACATCATATATTACTAAAGATAGTCCCTGTCCCGACTCTGGCGTTTCTAGGAGCTTGCATTCAAAAATGGCAACTTATTTTTGATTTTAGTGGGTTTTGCAACATTGCTTTTTCATCAAAAATTATACAAAGGTACATTTCCCTTCCACATATATCCCAGTAACTTTCCATGTCTCTAGCTTAAATACAGTGTCTACAATATTCATAATTAGCAGGGTTTTGCCCCAGAACATGGTACAAATTCGAGTTTGGACTCAAATCGTGAGGGCATTTTTCATCCTAAGACTCTCAAAGTTGTACATTCCTGTCATTTGGTTACAATAAGTTATCACTGTTTCTATAAAATATATATTTGTTGCAATTCAACTCCCCAAAGTGTTTGGGTCCGCCTCCAGAAGTCTGGGTGGGTCAGTGATCACATGTCTCTCCTTGCTGGCAGAGGGCTGTTGACAGGAAACACTCAAAATTAACATACCCCATTCAACTGAAAGGGGCTATTGTCTCTCTCCTCCAGGCTGAAGGGGAAACCCCCTCCCTCTCACTCAGACGGGCCATGTGATATCCTGCCTCCTGTTGTGAGTCTCTGGGGTGTTAATAGTTCTCAGCCTCTTGGCCTCTGGGAACAGCAGGTGGCTAAGATTTTCAATTAACCAACAAGCTTTGAAGTCCCTGCCCCTCTTGCAACTCCTAAATACAGTTTCCCTGTCAGAGTTTAGACCACTAGCGCCGCCTTGGGGAATTTGTCGGTACTGCATCCATTTTTGAGTTGTCTTGAATTCGACAGGAGATTTTTGCTATTATTTTGATAGGCATCCTTACATTAGAGTGGTGATGTGGAACCCCCCACAAGAAGGTTGTATCTTTGGAGTGGTCTTGTGCCAACTGCGCAGTTCTCCTGGATTCTGGCGTGAATTTGGGCGGCAACAGCTCATCCCCACATCCACCCAGTCTATTGATTTAGTTTGTTCTGGGATAGAATAATGGGCGGCGACAGCTCATCCCCACATCTACCCAGTCTAAGGATTCAACATGGGTCAAAACCCTTGACAAACCCCCCCGCCCGACTGCGCTTTGATTCGAGTCGAGGGGAAGTTGGGTGCCAAGGATGTTTTGAGCCCTGTGCTGGTATGTCCGCATTATCTTCTTCCAATTCTGTAGATGGCACAGTTCAGCATCTTTTCCTCCACCCAGTTGGATCGATCGGTTCTCCTCGCCGGTCCTGATGGGAATATTGGGCGGTACCCCGGGCCCCTCGGGTCTCTGCTCCCGGTCCCCGGTCGTCCTCCTTGGTCAGTTTCCATGGTTTCCTCTCTCCTAGGATGATAAAGCAAAAGCGGCAATACACATTCCTAGACATTTTTCCACCACTATTAATGGTGTGGCGAACATGTACATTTTATACATACGAATGCATTTTGCAGTCTGATTTTAAACACAATATATAACAGGGAACATTTGCATTACGTTACTATATTTTCGATATGTGGAATATTTTAGAGTTTGAACTGACTTACTCTGGAGCGGCCCCATCTGGTATTGCAGAGGACTCCTCCAGTTGCTGCAGGGTGTGCCTGGGATGGCAACACTTTAGCTGATTTATATGTACCCACTTGTCTTCCCCTTCCGCCAGACTACCTTTTGGGATGCGGATCTTGTACGCTGCAGGGGAGATCTTGTCTATAATTTCAAACGGTCCCTTCCATGTAGGCAAAAATCTTCGCTGTTTGGCCTGGTTCCTTTGGAAATTGTATAGATAGACCCGGTCCCCCACAGTATATTCCTTCCTGGTGGTCTTCAGGTCGTAGTGGGTTTTCATGCTATCAGCTGATCTTTCTAGATTCCGCTGAGCATAGGCAAAAGCATGCTGAAGGTGTTTCCTTAAATTCTCCAGATACTCATGAGTTGTGGAGGCATTTATCAGTGTCTGCTCTTGGGTCCTGTAGAGCAGATGCTGGGGAAGCACCATCTTGCGTCCGGTCATCAACTCAAATGGTGACATTTTAGTTGCAGATGAAGGGGTAGATCTGATGGGCATTAGGACCAGAGGTAGTCCGATATCCCAACTTGGCCCAGAATCTGCCACAAACTTTATTAATATGCTCACAATTGTCCGGTTGTAGCGTTCTACTGCCCCAGAAGAAGCTGGCCGGTAAGCAATATGTAACTTCCGTTTGACCTCCCAGTATCTCCCACATCTTTGTCATTACCTCGCTGGTGAAATGGCTACCTCTGTCTGACTCAATCCTTTGAGGTAGACCAAAACGGGAAAATCATCAGGGCAGCTGCTGTTTCTGCCTTGCAGTTTGGGGCCGGGAGACATTCCACCCACTTGGTAAACAAGCATGTAACGATCAACATGTACTTGTTTCCTCTAGACGAGCGAATTACAGGGCCTACAAAGTCAATTTGCAAATCTGACCATCGCAGTGTCATCCCCCTCTTTTGGAGAGGCGCACGGTGAGTGAGGGATGATGGCTGAAATTGTGCACACACAAGACACCCCTTCAAGTATTGGTCGAGGTCCTGCAAAATGTGTGGCCAGTATGCAACCTCTCTTAAGATTTCCAGTGTTGTGTGAAAAACCCTATGACCGGTGGTGGCCGCATCATGGGCGTGACTTAACATCAGGATTCGGAATGAGGTAGGGACCACCCACTGATCATGGCCAGCTTGGGATTTCCTTACCAACAAATCGTCTTGGATTCGGAACCTTTTTGGACATTTCATCAACACTCTTAGGTCCTCTTTCCCAATGTAATCAGTATCCGTCAGGGGAAAGTTCTCAGGGTCCTCAAGGTGTTGGTAAAACTTACCAATAATTGGATCCCCCTTCTGAGCTGTAATTAAATCAGCATCAAGGGTCTCCTTACTCCATTGTGCAGTTGAAAGATCATTGTGAGCATTTGTCTGGGACCTAGTGATAGCAGTGACCTGGATTTCCCCCAATAGGGACTCTATTTCTATTAGCTCCCCTTGGATGGCCCCGGTTTGGCCAGCTGATCAGCTAAGTAATTTCCAGTGTTGTCTGGTCCCTCTACTTTGGAATGACCCTTGATCTTTTTCCAGTAGATGGTCATCCCATTCGATGTGACCAGATCATCAATATTTTGGATTAGCTTCCCATGTTTCAGGGGTTTGTTATTAGCACATAACATGCCTCTGGTTTTCCAATTTACCAGGTGCTCCACGAACCCGTTCCGTACATAATCCGAATCTGTGATTATGACCAGTTCGTGGAGTTGATGTTGGACAGCAGTGAGGATGGCCTGATGCACAGCCATCAATTCTGCCACCTGACTACTTCGGGGACAAATTTTGTATCCAGCGGAGGGTTCTGGTGACTCATTCACCCATGCATTCCCTACGCCGGCCACCAGTTCTTTCCCCCCGTTGTTGTCAACATGGTACGAGCATCCATCCACATAGACAGTGGGCATTCCCTCCCACTTGTCTTCTTCAAAGACTTTGTGTGGGGAATTAAGGTATGTCTCCATGTTGTCCTTGATTTTTAGACTTTCGTCTTCGAGACAGTTTTCTCTGGCACAATCATGCAAGTCAGCCAGACCTTGCGCGAGGGGACTCTTCTTGTTTTGCCATATCTGACCTCCACAGGAAAGCCTTGCATTGACAGAATCCAGGAAGTAATTCGGGAATTACTCACATTTACGGCCCGGATTCTGTCACTTTGGAGATATTGCAGAGGCTGGTGTGGAGTCTCCACTATGATGTGTTCCCCCTGGATAAACGGGCGGTAATTCTTCAATGCCCACACCGTTGCCAGGAGTGCCTTCTCACAATCGTTGAATTTTTCCTCCACAGAGGATAAAGTTTTGCTTGCATAGGAGATTACTTTATTGACCTTGTCATGCTTTTGGTATAATACTGCCGTCAAGCACGTATTAGAGAACCCTGTCTCCAGGAAGAACTCCTTGTTTCTGACAGGGTAAGCTAGGCAAGGCTCTTGTGAGAGGCTTCTTTTGAGTTGTCTTACTGCCTCGGATTGTTCTGGACCCCATTCCCATTTGACCCCCCCCTTCAAGAGATGAATCAGGGGTCTAGTGATCTCTGCGTAGCCTTCAATGAACTTTCTGCTGTAATTAGTCAGTCCAAGGAGGCTCCTTAGTCCCCGCAGAGTTGTGGGTCTTTCAGTTTCTGAAGTGCTTGCACTTTCTTTTCCTGGGGACAGAGACCCTGAGGAGTAATCTTATGCCCCAAGAAATTAACACAGGTTCTAAACCACTGTGCTTTCTGAAAGGAAAGTTTTGCTCCGGCGGCCCTCAACTGCGTCAGAACATAACGGATCTCCGCTATGTGTTCTTCCACAGATGAACTTTTGATGAGGACATCATCTACATAAGCCAGGTTACCCCTCGCACCCCTCGCACCCAGGTCGGGCATGGCCTTATGTAGGAAAATGTTGAATTAATTGCCGGAGTTGAGGTATCCGAAGGGAGTCCGGATCCATTTGTACTGCTGGCCCCCAAAGGTAAAAGCCAGTTTGTATTGGTCCTCCCTACTGACAGGCACGGTCCAGTATCCATTGGTCAGGTCTATTGCTGTGAATACCTGTGACCCCTATCTGGGCCAGCCCTTGGTCAATGTAGGGCAGAGGCCATCGGGAAGTATGGACCCGTTTGTTGAGCTCCCTAAGGTCGGCGTAGAGTCTCCACTGGCCGTTTGGCTTCAATATTCCCAGCACCGGATTATTGAAAGTGCTGTGGAGTGGACGGATTATTCCCCGAGACTCAAGGTTCTTAATTATTTCAGTAAGGGACTCCATGGATGTGAGAGGCAAACGATATTGCTTCACAAACACTGGAGTCATTCCAGGGTCCGTGGGAATTGTTGTGGCGTGGATGTCGGTGCGACCACAGTAATATGAGTCTACCGCAAAGAGATCTTGGAAATCCAAGAAAACTTGTTTCAACTTTTGCTTCTGTTCCAGAGTCACACAGGCATCAGCTAGGTTGACTCTGTCTTCCACCATCTGCCTGAAGCCTGGAAAGACTTCTGGTTTTGCTATCTCAGCGGCCTCCTCCAGCTGGGTGGAGAAGTCCCTGGTCAGAGTGCTGATTTGGACTGGAGGCTTCAGGTGGGAAAGGCAGCCCTCATGGACCTGGAAAATCACCTCATCCCTCCTGAAGTCACAAGTCACATCTTCCTTACCATAAGGGCAAGAAGTGTACACCAGGAAGTTCCCCCCATGCCGGGTGAAAATCCTGTCTGGTGTTGTATTGTCATCACTGTCACTGTCAAAACAGTCCTTGGGGATTTGTCCTAACAGTTCATTTCCTAAATCAATGGAGAAATGTCGGTCATCAACCGCCATTCCAATGATGGTGCCTGCGGCTAGACTAATACTCTGTTAGTCGCTGTTATCCACCTCTATTGGAATGGTGTCATGTTCTATGTTGACTAATGGTGTTGGGTTTACCCCTAACCCTTGTTGTTGGAGAGAAGCATTTAGATGAATATAAGCATCAGGGTTTTTCAATTTTTGTCCTCTTTTAACTTTCACTTCCAGGGAGAATTGTCGGGTCCTTTCTGGGATGGTGACTTCTTCTTTAATCTGAATTTCAACTGCATAAGGTAGCAATTGAGCTGACCTAAATGCTTTTTCTGAATCATCAAAGCCCATGGGATTATCCGCTAATCGGGACCAAGCTTTGAAGTTTATTAGGTCCAAACTAATGGCAAAGCGATTGAGAATGTCACTGCCTAAGTAAAAGGCGGCAGTGACGTCTCGCACGACCCAACAATTATGGACTATGCTCTTGTTGCCAATGGAGATTTTGAGCATACACCTGCTTGGCAGGAGATGTTTGGAATTAGGTGCTTCCATGTCCATTTCCCATTTGTCTATCAGTTTGAATGTGGGAATGGCTGGATCTTTTGGGAGTTGGCGGAACATGGCTTCGCTGATGAAGCTCTTACCGTTGTTCACACACACTCGGGCGGGAACAGAGTCCTTCCCATCATTTAACTGAATAGGGATGAACAACTGATCTCCAATTTGTTGAATATCAGCCAGGCTCTGAGCTGATTTCACATCTATAGGAGTGGGAGTGTCTGATTGTGGATTGGTAAAGAATTTCAGAGAATTTCCTTCCATTGTGGAATACCACCTTAAACTGGAAGGAAGGTTGACTTTCAGAAATAGAGAGGACCCCCATTACCAGTCTGTTGTCCTACTGCTATTACTGTCACGTCTGGAATTTGGTTGTTCTGGAAGTGAAATTCTACTTGGTCAGATTTTTGTTCAACCATGTGGCAGGTGCCATTTAAACTAACATGGTTGACACTCTGTTTTAATTTTATTGGTCGGCTAGTCTGGGTCCAGAGGACCTTGTTTACACAATCTATTAGGGGTGACAACCTTCTCAGGAGGTCGTTCACTAGTAAACAAGGGGTGCCCTCTGGAGTCACTACTATGACCGGGTGTTTCACCTTGTGTCGCCCAATTTTAATGTCCAAGTCTGCAGTCCCTTCGACGGGAATTTCCTTCCCGTCAAAGTTCTGCAGTTGTCCAGGAAGAGAGGTGAGAGGAATATGGTAATTCTCCCCCCTTCCTGCATTTAGTTCATCAAAGGCCCTTTTGGACAGAAGGGTAGCTTGTGATCCAGTGTCCACCAGTGCCGAAATTGTACCCTGCCCCTGTACTTGTACCGGGGCATAATATCTTCCCTCCTTCTCCTCAAGGGGGCACAGATAATGCACATTTTTGGACAACTGGTGGGCTAACTGTCTGGTTTTGGACATTGCTAGCGAAGAGATTTGGGCAGAATTCTGTGGAGAGCCTGGGGAATCTGAAAGAAAAAGTTGGCAACTGGAAATGGTTTCGGGTTCTGGGCCGCACCCCCCCCTTTTTGGAGGCCGCCATCAGGATGGGTTTGACCCATGGGATTTTGGCATTGTCGGTTCTGGGATGAGATGATGAGTGGCGGTAGCTCAGTCTCCACCTCTCCCCAGTCTCTATTGGACTCCCTCGGGACCCATTTTTCCCCCATCTCTGAAGGAGAAGATCCTTTCCCCAGGATCCTCTTGGGATCCCTCTCCCTCAAATTGGAAGACCTGTACCTCCTCCACAAAGTGGGTCTGTTTGGGTCCTTTGTTTCTCCTACCTCCTCTCTGCTCCTTGGGTGGCAGACTTTCAGGGGTAGGAGATTTTGTTTCCGGTTCCTGGTTTTCCAGGGGCTGTTTCCAAGTTGGGAAGGAAGCTTCCTCCAAGGCTTTACACCCCCCTTCCCCTTGTGCCTCCTCCCTGGGAACCAGTGGGTTATCGGGGTGCTGCCCCCGTCATTGTTCTGGAGCACCAGACCCAGAGTTTGGGGCATTCTGCGGTGGCAGGCTCATCTGAGGGTTCTGTTGAGCCCTCAGTATGTGACCCAGATCCCGTGCCATATTTTGGACCTGGCGCTCAAGTTGTGAAACCCGCTCAGGCTGGGAAGGGTAGCTATCCCTTCTCTGGTAATACCCCGGATTGGGAAGATTTGGGTACCCCTCCACCCTTGGCCTCCCCTCTCCCGGATTAGGTTGTCTGGGCTCAGGGAATTGGGGAAAGAAGGATGGATGATTTTGGGGCTGGAAATTGGGTGGATACCTGGAGAAAAAGTTCTGCCCAGGATTTGGTGAATTTTTGCCCTACTGGGGGAAGTTAGGAGGGAAGTTCCCCGGGTCAGGTGCTTGGCTGGACCCCTCCCTTGGGCTGGAGGAGTCCACACATAACCCAGGATTGGTCGGTTTCCCTTGTAGCGGGGACTTAAATAGTCAGGGGAGCGGGGGACCCCATTTGTGGGACTACCTCCTCGACTCCCTGTCTGTGACTGGCCCGAGGGCCTTCTGGGCTGTGAATTATTTGGTGCAGGCAGGTTTTTAGGTCCCCCATCTCCAAATCTAAAACGGGGGCAACCTTTACCTCCGCCACCTTGGCAGCAGCAGGGGTGCTGTTGGTTTTGGGGTTTTTCTGCGCATTACTTTTATTTTCTATGGGCTTCTGCACCTCATAGATCCGGGTAGCCTGTTCAATGACCCAGTCTAAAGATCTTTTCTCATGTAAATCTCTCATGAGCTGGGTCATTATGTATTTGGGTAAGGCATGGAAAAACGTATTGATAAATTCTCTGCTATCCATGCAACCCTTCCGGTGGTCTGCACAAAAGCACGCTTTAATTCTTGCACAAACGCTTGTGGGGCCTGATCCTCCCCACATTGCAAATTGTAGGCTGCCTTGCGAGCCTCTTGAGGGTTTCTATGAACAGAAAAATGTTTCAAGATGGCCGCCCCATATGCAAACCATCTTGAATGGTTTTGGTCCTCCAGCCCTGCAAAGAAACTGGAGTATTCTGGGGAGAATGTCCATTTGACGTACTGGATGCAGCTACTGCTGTCCTTCAAATGGAAAGTCTCCATCATTTGCTCATAGAGCTCCAAGTGTTCCCAAACAGAATACTTGGCGTTCTTATGATAAGGCGTGATGACACTCCTTATTGCCTTTATTTGTTTCAATGGGTCCTTAAGCAAGGCCCTTTTTGCCTTATTGGCCTTTTTGGTTCGGGTAACCCTGGTCCATTCATCCTCTGACTCAGAAGCACTGCTCCCAGAGGTGCCCGTCTGATCTTCCAGGTTTTCCCGGATTCTGCGAGCCTGGGAATGGCTGGCAGAATGTGGGGACCTGGTCTCCTGTGTCCTGTAATGCTCAGAGGAGTCTTCAGATCCCTCCTAGCTGCCAGGATTTGATGGGTACCCCCCCACTGACCTAACTGGGCAGAGGTTTTCAGGATGCCCTTAATGGGCCTACTCTCCTGGGGTTCCCCACTAAATTGCACTGTACTTGTGTGCCCATACCCGGATGCCCGCCTATCCATTCCTGGGAGGTACTGGCCTATGAGCCCCATACTTCTAGCTGGATAGTAATCTGCCATCCCCGTGGCCCTGGGCTCATGTGCGCGAGGGGACATGGGGGTGGCAGAGTCCAGGGACTGGAAGAGATGAAGGCCTCTGGTACTAGGGCTCCTGAGGTTATGCTCAGGTTTTTCTCTTTCCCAGCGAACCTCATCTCTATCCACCCTGCTCCCTGTTGCAATGCAAGAGCCTGCACTTTCAGTTCCTCAGTTAAGGCCTTACTAGACTCTATCAGTCTCTCCTGCATCGCTACCTGTTGTTGGAGCCTATCATTGTGCTGGCAGAGAGCCTCATTCTCTCTCTGTGCCTACTGATTGGTCCTGGAGTACTGGGCCAGTCTTTGCTGCAGGAGGGTTACCTCCTGAGCTGTGTCCCTTTTGGCCTGCCCCTTTCTTGCCCGAGCATCCTCCACCCTCCTGGTGTGCTCTAACAAGTTCTGGTCTTCTTTTTGGAGGTCACCCAGTCCCTGGAGGCCCAGGTGATTTTCTTCCATTTTCCTTTTTAAGTGGCAGACTTCCTGGCCTAAGGTATCCCTTTCCTGACTAAGAGCCTGCATCTGTGCCGCCAGGTCGTCCCTTTGCCTTTGGAAGGCACCAGCTTTCTGGCGCTCCTGGTCAAACTCTGCCTGGGTATCCAGGTCTTTCAAAATCAGTTTATTGCTCTCTGCCTTCTCCCTATCTAGGTGGCTTTGCAGGGTGACTACCTGCTCAGCACATGCCCTATTGAAGTCTAACTGTTGCTCCAGCTTTTTCCTGCTCTGCAGTAGGGAGTCCAAACCTTCTTGGTACTCCTTCTGCAAGGCCAGAAATCTGGTATTCTGGTCAGCCTTTTCTTGTTGCAGCACATCCATATCCTCCTTTATTTTAGTGATGTACTGTCTGCTGTCATTTTCTGACTCCTGGCTCCTGAGCAGCCTCTGCTCAGAAGAGTCCAGATCAGATTGGGCCTTCTCTAACGCCATCTGTTGCCTATTTGCAAGATCTTGGCCTTCAGCACATTTATTCTGTATGGTTCCCATATATAGGTACAAATATGCCGCTATCCTGGCAATCTTATTATGTTCATCTTTGGCTTTAGGTCCCATATATAGTTCACTCAGAGCCACATGCAGGGGACCCTGATCTCTGCATATATCTGACCCTGTTTCAGTGACCTGTTGCGCGATTGCCTGCAACTAGACTGTTTGGTCCTGATGAGTCCACTCACCTCTCACAAATAGCTTATGTAAGAAGTGCTCTCTGGCTATTTTGATGTCTACCAGTGTCGTCATTCTGGAATTTGAGTTCCTTCCTGATTTACAGAAGTTTGTATTTTATTTTTTCAAAACAGACCTTCTCCTTAGAGCGTTCCTTTAAGGAGTGCTTTACAGAGTACCACAGCGTGGTGATCCGACCGGATGTATGTATCCCGTCAGTTAGCACACTGTATTAAGCTGCATAAGTGCTAATTCTAACCCAGAATATCCCGGCTCCGAGCCCCCACTCTGTTAAGCGGCTTCACTTCAACACTACAGCTAAGTCAATGCCTAGTCTGGGATGCTGAGGGAAACCCTTATTGATATATTTTTAGGTCCAGTTCATGTACTCTGGATGACAACCCTTATATAACACCCCTCTCTTAGAATCACCCTGACCCCACTGAGCCAAGAAGTAGGTCTGTTTTGCAAATTTAAAAGGTTTATTTGAGAAATATAACAATATATATCTATCACACTTTTATAATAAATTAATATTGGATATCACACTTAAAATATGACAGTGATAAACAATGGATAATGTTCTACTGGTAAACTGATTTGGTTACTTAGAAGTAGTATAGAGGATGAGGTAGCTGAAATGCTTTATGGTTTCAAGGAAATGCAAGGTGGAATAAATGCAGTACAGAAAATAAACTGATATGGTTTCACAAGAGATAATGTGTTCACTTTTTCTCTGGTAATTCACCCCCCCCCCCTATGCAATGTAAGAAATGGAAGGAGATGGAAAGAGGAGCACACAGTTCTCAGGAATGCAATCAAATACAATACGAAATTCAGTTCCCCCCCAGCAAGCTTATAGGAAACAGGTAGAAGTTTGAAACACAGGCCCAAAATGCTTTGAATGTGATGACAATGAAGTGAGAAATGTGCTAAAATTCTATTAATTCCCTATAGAAGGTTCAGGGTGAGTGGTGGACACTTTAAATCAGTTCAGGCTCACTTTAGCAATGCTCTATGCGTAACTAGCAGGTTGCAAACGGATTTTAACAAAGGAAAGAATGGAGCTGCTATTTTGACAAGTGGAGAAATTGAGCAAAAACGCAAATCGTGGTAAATTTCGCGAGTGCGTAAATCACAGCTTTAAAATGGAAGTTAAACTACGTTCCTAGGACAAACGGTTCCGGAGATACAGACGATTTTGTGAAGGTAGTTTTCGGATTTAAAGTAAAACTCAGAATGACAGGTGACAGCTTTCAGCTTTAAAATGACAGGTGACAGTTGTGCAGCTTTAGAATGACAGATGACAGCTTTCTAGGAGGCAGTTCTAATTAAGTTAAAATAGTTTGAATTAGATTATTTTAACTAAGAGATTGGTTCTGCACAGTTCTGCTAGGTACTCACAATATATATTTGAAATAGGTCTCGTCACGGATCTGGTCAACACGTCCAGCGGCGGTTCTCTCTGCTCGGCGGGTCAATCAGGCACCGGTTCTGCTCACAGCGATCCAGATCTCTGGTTCTGCTCACAGCGGTCTGGGTCTGGTCTGTGGTTCCGGCAAAAGTTCTTGGCAAAGAATTCAAACAGCTCGCCCGACTGTTGAATAGTTTGGTTAGGTTTGCTGGATTCTGAAGGCCTGCTGAGAATACTTTTGCTTGCAGTGGGCCTTCTAGGTTCAAAGTTCTGTAGTCTATGGGTCCTTGGTTCTGGTCTCTGTCTGGATGGGATGTCGGCCGTCAAAATGCTCTGCAGAAATGGAAAATGAATCTCTCTACCTGTCCCAGCAGTCTCTTTTTATGTGTTTTAAACAGTGGGTGGAGAGGCTAGCATCACTAAGCCTGCCCCTTTCTTGATTTGATAGGTCAATAGATTCTTTGGTCCCTGATTTGGGAAGGGATAGTGTGTCAGAGTGATGTCATTTTTATGACCTGCAGAAATGACACTCCCCTGGTCAATGGCACACAAATCTATTCCTGATCCAAATACATATTTCCCAGGTACACAGTTGTTTGACATCACATACACACATCGGCCCTCATTACGACCCTGGCGGAAAGCGACTGACCGGACCGCCACAGCGTAAATAGCGTTTCCGCCATTGCACGATGGAGCAAAGTGCGGCCCATTCCGACCCATCGGGCACGAGCACCACGCCATGGCGGAAGTGCAAAGTCCGCGATGGCGGAAATGACCCCAAAACGGCCCACACCGCCGCCGTACGGCGCCCTAGGTGCAATACCGCCACCCATCATAGCGGACACCGCAGTGAGCGCCAACCGGAAAGTACGGCGACCGTAAATATACGGAAACGGAAGTAAAAACATGGGCCCGGAACGGGAAACAACACCCCGTACACCTATAAAACCACAAAATACACACAACCACTAAAAACACCACCCTGAGACACATCCCAACCCGTCATCCACCCTAGTGAAACCAAGAAAAATGGGAAAAGTAGCGAAGAAAGCGTGCGACCGCAAGCGGCAGGTCCACTTCTCCCGTGAGGAACTCACCGTGCTAACAGAGACCCTCCAGGAGAATGCCGCCGCCGTCTTCTCCACGCAAATGACCAGGACGGCACTTGCGAACAAGAAGGCCATATGGGCCCTGGTAGCACAGCGGGTAAGTGCGGTGGGGACCGCACCCCGCAACCCACAGCAATGCAGGAAGCGGTGGGACGACCTGTGGATACGCGTCCGTAGCATACTTTCTGCCAACCGCAACATTGCCACAGCCACCGGGGGAGGGTCGGAATCACCCATCAAGCTGACCCCCTGGGAAGAAATCTGTGCCTCCACCATTGGAATGGAGAGAATAGAGGGAGTCGGAGGGATGGAGAAAGGAGTGCAGACATCCGGAGAATCAGGTAGGTGGCCCAAATAAAACAATGCCAAAACCACAATGTACAATCATGTGAAGTACCACGTGCCCACATAGTGCAACAGAAACACATGGCCAGGAGAACGTCCACACACATTGGCCTGATAGCGCACTTTAAAACCACAATAAATACATAAATAATTAAAAACCCAAAAAACACCCACTACACGTGCAGCAGGCACACCCTAACTGCAGGCTGCCAAACAACTGCACCCTCACTCCACACACAAATGAAAGCACCTCCAAGGCCCCGACCCAAATCACCCTCAGGTACCACCCCAATGCATGTGATACATTGCCATTCCAATTCCCACAGACCCATTAATAACGCTCGCCCTCCTTTACTCCACCACAGGGTCCGATCCAAACGACGAGCTCCAGGACACCCCTACCAGCACACCTGCAAAGAGGGCCAAGACCGACGGCCAAAGACCCTCCACCTCAGCTGCACGCATCAAGACACGGCAGCAGCACATATCAAGTGGCAGCACACAGGAGGGAACATCAACAGGCACCCCAGCAGCCAGCATGCCCACAACAGCACCACCACAGGTCCCCCCAATGGATGCCACAGAAGGTACTGCCTCTGGTGGCAGCAGCACCATAGGTGACACCCCATTAATGGCAGCATGCTCTGACACAGAAGACGGGGATGTCGAAGTCAGATCCATCCATGACCTGTCCCAATCCCCCTGTCTGTTCCATCCCGTACACCATGAGGATACGACGCAGGGGCACCCACAAGACGACGACTGGCCATCCCCCACAAGCCCTGTGGCAGGGCAACATGAGGCGAACAGCCCCTCTGTGACACCACCGCAAATGGCCATGGCCCAGCAGAGGCAACAGTCCCTCGACCAGTTAATCGTGCAACAGCAGCAACTGGCCACGCTCCTCAAGGACCATGCCGATGGATGTGGGGGCACTAAGGCAGACATAGAAACATCAACTGAGACACTTAGGGCACAAATCGAGAGTAGCACCGAGAGCCTGAGAGTCCAAATGGAGAGTAGCACCGAGAGCCTGAGAGTCCAAATGGAGAGAAGCACCGAGAGCCTCAGGGGGGAACTGCATGCGACGTCCAAAGACGTATGTGCCGAACTTGCCGCAGTGCGCCGTGTGCTCACTGAGCTCTCACAAACCCTTAGGGACATGCATGGACGTGAGCAGGCAGAGACATCATCCGTTGCAAGTTCCGTCCAGGGCAGCCCCCAACGTAGATCTGGGAGGAACCTGCGCTCCACAGGCAGGGGTGCCCCTGATACCCGCAGAGGGGGCTTGCAATAGCGACTGCCCACTGACAATGAGCATCTTTGGACACTGGTGTTCGGGGGGGAGGTAGGAGGGTGAAGGGGGTGTGTTGGGCTCACTTGGGTGGCGGGTCGATAGGGTGTTCAACATGATATCACATATGCCATAAACAATGCACGATCAAACAATGAGATGTGTGGACAATGATCTTTGTGTACTAGGCCATCATAGGCGTACAGTCCATTTTGTGCATGTACCAGACACACACAGTGCCACGAGTCCCGTGTCCATGTATCAGCCACCAGGCGTGAGTGCTAGAAGCATGCATCTATGAGATGCTGACGAATTTCACGGCCCTCCTGTGCCTCGCAGACTCCTTGAGGTGCTGCCACATCCCCACCCTCATCATGACCATCTTCAGGTGCTTGCAGTTCTGCGTCAGGGGGCATGGTTGTAGTCCTCCTCATGCTGGTCCCGTGGGTTCCGGACTGGTGTGAGGAGCCATCTCTTCAGTGGATATCCGGCATCACCTGTATGTGGACGATAAACGAATTATGTGGAATGCCATTGCTACGTACGCACCCCACATCATCATGCATGAAATGAGACTCACCGAGTAGCCAGGATCTGTTCCCTGCGTGTCGCTCCATGTAGCGTGGTATTGTAGAGTTCCTCAAGACCATAGAATCATGGGTTGATCCAGGGAATCGGGCACAACAATGTGTAATGATCCTGTTGGAGTCACACACCATTTGTACATTCAGAGAATGAAATTGTTTCCGGTTGCGGTACTGGGCCTCCATGGCATGTGGGACGACCAATTCCACATGGGTGCAGTCGATGGCACCAATGCAACCCGGTATGCCGGCAAGTCCATGGAATCCCACTTTTGTGTTGGTAATTTCCTGCTCCGAGCGTGGTAGAGAGATGTAGTCGTCTGCGTGCTGCAGGAGGGCATCGAGCACTTGCAATAGTGTCCGTGAGAACAGTGGCTGAGAAATGCCATGCAACTGTCCGACTGTGTGCTGGTAGGTGCCTGTGGCCAGGAAGTGGAGTACAGACACCACCTTCAGTAGGGGTGGGATGGCGGTTGGGCTATCTATCATGCTGACAAGGTCAGCCTGTGTCATGTCCACAATGGCGGCTATGGTGTCCCGGTCCAAACGGTAGAGGGTGTGGATCTGCTCAGCAGTGAGGTTGAACGGATGTGCTCGGAGGCGTGGGATTGCGGGCTGCCTGCGTGGTGGTAGTGGCTGTGCTGGCAGCCCTTGCTGGCCCTGCCTTGCCCTCCTCCTCCTCCTGCGTCTCCTCCGTGCGGCCGGTTGTAGTTGGTGTTCGTCTTCTTCTTGGAGTTGGAGTACTTGCAGTGCTATCAGGTCCCCCAGGGCCAACATCGCGAGTCCTGCCGGTAGCATTTCGGAGTGGTTGTGGGAGGAGACTGGGCGTGCAATTTATGTGTTTTCAGGCTGTATGGCCTCCACCTGTGGTGATTCATTCCACCTGTGCAAGCTGCTCTCCCCTTTGGGCGAGCACGTCCCGCACACAACGCTGCAATTCGAGGAATGGCATCTTGCTATTACAATCATGTATTAGTACCCGATGGCCGTGTAACATTGGTTGATATGTTCATTCGGCTATGGTCCCATTGTTTCACATGCATTCTTTGCAGTCGCGAACAGACTTGTGAAGGGTCAGTGGAACGTAGTACTCGAGTAACGGTGGGCCCTCATGCATCACTGTACCGAGTTGCACCGACGGGCGGGGCGTCCCATTTGTGGGTGAAGGCAGTTGCCATTTTCACACACAGCCGCACTAGATGGTTTAATTTGTGATTTCAAGCGGCCACAGATGCCTTTTCGACGTGATGTTGCAAATGAGGAATTCGAAGGGCGGCGCTTTCGGTCTTCAGCTAGCGGCGAGGAGATGCCCACAGGTCTGACTGCAAATATAACGTTCTATTGTTCAGTGTCCTTGGGACAGGGGCCATGGCGAGGATGCAATGATTGATATGAATAGTTTGGGATGCGCAATAGCGAAGTGGACGATGAGGCCGGACGTTCCCAAATACATGTTACTTCACAACACTGGAATTACGGGCTGGGGCACAGTGGATTTTGCAGGCTGCATAACGCACAGACTCAATGGAATTCTCACATGTTATGTGAGTATGGTAACAGGCGTTCTCATTACGGGATGAGGGAATGATGAATGGATGCATGGGCAGATGATTTGATACGGTGTTTGCCATGTACAGGGCTTCTTAGAATCTGTCCGCCTCCCCTGCGCTATGTGATGCAGGGCTGCCATAGTGGGACCATCGTCTATCTGGCCTTGTTGAGCCCTCCCTGTCTCGACGCGCCTTCAGACACTTGTGTCCATGCACGTTACCAATCCCATCTGATGGATTCTGTTTTCACAGACGCATGCACAGGTACACTCGTTTGTGATGGTGTTTTCACCTCGATATGGATAGTTATGAGTCGCAAGTGGTTTTGGGGTGGTGATGATCCTTTGGAGTGGGCTTGCATGCATATGGCTGTGGATTTAGTGTGATCATTGAGGTGAGTTGTTCGGATGTAGTTCTGATGGCCATTCTATTCTTTTTCTTTTCTTTTGGTTGACAGTTATCTCCTCCCCTTTTGCCACTGCCATCTGTATGCCACTCCTGCAGATGGCTTTTACTCCCGACACCTGCTGCTTCGTGTTAATCAGTGGAGCAGCATTACGATCTTATGGGACGATCGCCAATGGGCCACATGCCCTTACGCAGTACTAGTGGCTCGGAGCAACATTTCGGCCTTTCAGCTGGACTAGTGCCTCCCTATTGGGATGGCCCTGCGGTTCTAGGCGCTTCCATGTTGCCTTTTCGTACGGAATGTAGCCCCTGTGTACCATGAGGGAACAGGGCGTCACACAGGAGGTAGCTGGTCATTTCTTGCGGATGCAGCCCACAATGGTGAAATGTGTTTTGGAGTTCATGGCCTAATGGCTGTATGGGCTTGGTGAATCTGTTGTGCATTAAATTTCTATTCTGATATGGGCCGTGTAGCGTTCTTCTTTGCAAAGTGATGTGGCATATTCCTATTTGGGGAGCGATGTATTGTGAGGAGATCTGCATTGGGTTCCAGCTTCGGAGTATAGTTGCGTGGTACTGTGCTGGGCGCGTTTGCCTACGAAGCCCAGTGAGGTCAGGGGTGAGGGCTGCCAATATGACTGTTTGGATGATGTCATGCTCAGGGGCGGGGGATTAGGTTTTGTGTAACAGATGCCGGTCAGCCAGGTGGATTGGTGGAATGATGTGATTATCGGAATTATGCTGCCTGTGTTTGCGTGCGTTTCTTGGTGGGAGACTGAGGTCATGTCCATTGGTATAGCTTCTGTATTCGTGCCATCTGTGCCCTGCAGCTCCCATTGGCCCCTCTTGTGATTCTTTTGTTCGTTGGCATGCATGGGTGACTTGTACATTTCACTGGTTGCATTGTGACTTCGTTGCACCTACGGGGAGTTGTACTATGTGGCCAGGGAGCGGTGTACAGGCACTCAGTGGGGCCGTTTACGGTTGATTCGCGATGCCGTACTTCTCACCATGGCGGAATGGTACTTTCCGCCGTGCTTGATGGCGTTAGGCACATGTCCGCTAGGGTCGGAATTCGCGTACCCTTGCGCCATGGTGCTAATTAGGGTTTGGCATGGCGCGCGCGCGCGTACTTGGTGCAGTTAGCGTTGGCGTTCACTACGGTGTCGCTAATGGCATCGTACTTTACGGTGACGGGTCATAGTCGCACCGAGCGCTATTCGATGGCGGTATTGCATTTCCGCCATCGTTTTTCGCTTTCCGCCAGGGTCGTAATGAGGGCCATCATATATTACTAAAGATAGTCCTTGTCCCGACTCTGGCATTTCTAGGA
The DNA here is from genome assembly GCF_040938575.1 of Ambystoma mexicanum. Classification (NCBI taxonomy): domain Eukaryota; kingdom Metazoa; phylum Chordata; class Amphibia; order Caudata; family Ambystomatidae; genus Ambystoma; species Ambystoma mexicanum. The sequence continues at coordinate 822,862,054 of NC_090933.1, forward strand.
GCTTGCATTCAAAAATGGCAACTTATTTTCGATTTTAGTGGGTTTTGCAACATTGGTTTTTCATCAAAAATTATACAAAGGTACATTTCCCTTCCACATATATCCCAGTAACTTTCCATGTCTCTAGCTTAAATACAGTGGCCCTCATTAGGACCCTGGCGCTAAGGGGTTTGCGCCAGCGTTAGCTGCGCTGACCCCTTACCGCCAACTACGAGTTCCCATAGCGCCATGGTCATTTTTCCGCCCGCTTTTTGCGGGCGTAAAAATCCATGGCGCTATGGGACCTCGGTGTTAATTACGCCACCGTAGTGTACGGTGGCGTAATTAACACCTTCCCCACTCCCATTGAGCCCTATGGGGCCGAAATGGGAATGGGGAAGGGTAAATGGGTCAATGGGGACTTACCGCCCCGCCGACCTCGGAATGGGGCGGTAAGTCCCCCATCCGCCATGGCGTAAAGGGACTTTGCGCCATGGCGGAAAAGTCCGCCGATGGCGGAAAAAATCCACCAGGGTCGTAATGAGGGCCAGTGTCTACAATATTCATAATTAGCAGGGTTTTGCCCCAGAACATGGTACAAATTGGAGTTTGGACTCAAATCGTGAGGGCATTTTTCATCCTAAGACTCTCAAAGTTGTACATTCCTGTCATTTGGTTACAATAAGTTATCACTGTTTCTATAAAATATATATTTGTTGCAATTCAACTCCCCAAAGTGTTTGGGTCCGCCTCCAGAAGTCTGGGTGGGTCAGTGATCACATGTCTCTCCTTGCTGGCAGAGGGCTGTTGACAGGAAGCACTCAAAATTAACATACCCCATTCAACTGAAAGGGGCTATTGTCTCTCTCCTCCTGGCTGAAGGGGAAACCCCTCCCTCTCACTCAGAAGGGCCATGTGATATCCTGCCTCCTGTTGTGAGTCTCTGGGGTGTTAATAGTTCTCAGCCTCTTGGCCTCTGGGAACAGCAGGTGGCTAAGATTTTCAATTAACCAACAAGCTTTGAAGTCCCTGCCCCTCTTGCAACTCCTAAATACAGTTTCCCTGTCAGAGTTTAGACCACTAGCGCCTCCTTGGGGAATTTGTCGGTACTGCATCCATTTTTGAGTTGTCTTGAATTCGACAGGAGATTTTTGCTATTATTTTGATAGGCACCCTTACATTAGAGTGGTGATGTGGAACCCCCCACAAGAAGGTTGTATCTTTGGAGTGGTCTTGTGCCAACTGCGCAGTTCTCCTGGATTCTGGCGTGAATGTGGGCGGCAACAGCTCATCCCCACATCCACCCAGTCTATTGATTTAGTTTGCTCTGGGATAGAATAAGGGCGGCGACAGCTCATCCCCACATCTACCCAGTCTAAGGATACAACATGGGTCAAAACCCTTGACAAACAAATGAAACAGCCTCCATGAGCCAGGATGCAAAGCTGAAACATTGTAAAAGCCCGGCTAAAAGGCCCATTGTCCCTGTCTCTGCCTGTCCCTGCGTGGCCTGCAGGTCCAGCCACACTGCACCCTGCTTGTTGTCACCCGAGGACTCCCACTGAGCGTACATCACTGGATCATGCTGCTCTCCAAATTGTTCCCAGCTTCACCCTCAGCTACCTACCTGCAACCTCTCCTCGCGGTAGAGGCTGCCATCCTGGGAATTCCTTTATCAAATGGAATTGCCCCCTCTGCCACCTGTATCTTCGCTATTAAGGTAAGGAGGATAACCATTCCTGCTCCTGACAATGTTCATTGTGCCTCACCCCACTCTCCAATTCATAAGGATGAACATATGTTATGCAGTGTTTTGCTCTTCATGCTCCTTGCACACTGCATCCACAGAGTATGGACTTACTTTACTGCCCACCTGTTGTTAATTCTGCATTTACCTTTGCGTATGATTCACCTGTACGCCTACTGTAGCCACCCATACCATGAGACGTGGCTGTGCTGGACTATGCATTTGCCCTAATTTATGTCTCACCTGTATCTTTATGCTTACTGTAGCCCCTCGTACCATGAGGTGTGGCTGTGCCGGTCTATGCATTTACCCTAACATATGTCTGACCTGTATCTTTATGTCTACTATAGCGCCCCCGTACCATGAGGCGTGGATGCGCTGGACTATGCATTTACCCTTACTTATGACTCACCAGTATCTGTATTCCTACTATAGCCCCCGTACCATGAGGATTGGCTGCGTTGGATTATGCATTTGCCCTAACGTATGACTCACCTGTATCTGTATGCCTACTGTAGCCCCCGTACCTTGAGGTGTGGGTGTGCTGGACTATGCATTTACCCTAAATTATGACTCACCTGTATCTGTATGCCTACTGTAGCCCCCTGTACCATGAGACGTGGCTGTGCTGGACTATGCATTTGCGCTAACGTATGTCTCACCTGTATCTGTATGCTTACTGTAGCCCCCCGTACCATGAGGTGTGACTGTGCTGGACTATGTATTTACCCTAATTTATGATTCACCCATATCTGTATGCCTACTTTAGCCCCCGTACCATGAGATGTGGCTGTGCTTGACTATGCATTTGCCCTAACTTATGTCTCACCTGTATCTGTATGCCTACTGTAGCCCCCGTCTCATGAGGCGTGGTGGTGCTGGACTATGCATTTACCCAAACTTATGTCTCACCTGTATCTTTATGCCTACTGTAGTCCCCCCATACCATGAGGCGTGGCTGTGCTGGATTATGCATTTGCCCTAACGTATGACTCACCTGTATCTGTATGCCTACTGTAGCCTCTGTACAATGAGGTGTGGCTGTGCTGGACTATGCATTTACCCAAACTAATGTCTGATCTGTATCTTTATTTCTACTGTAGCGCCCCCGTACCATGAGGCGTGGCTGCGCTGGACTATGCATTTACCCTAATTTATGACTCACCAGTATCTGTATTCCTACTATAGCCCCCGTACTATGAGGAGTGGCTGCGCTGGATTATGCATTTGCCCTAACGTATGACTCACATTTATCTGTATGCCTATTGTAGCCACCCTGTACCATGAGACGTGGCTGTGCTGGACTATGCATTTACCCTAATTTATGTCTCACCTGTATCTTTATGCCTACTGTAGCCCCCGTACCTTGAGGTGTGGCTGTGCTGGACTATGCATTTACCCTAAATTATGACTCACCTGTATCTGTATGCCTACTGTAGCCCCCTGTACCATGAGACGTGGCTGTGCTGGACTATGCATTTGCCCTTACTTATGTCTCACCTGTATCTGTATGCTTACTGTAGCCCCCCCGTACCATGAGGTGTGACTTTGCTGCACTATGTATTTACCCTAACCTATGATTCACCCATATCTGTATGCCTACTTTAGCCCCCAGACCATGAGATGTGGCTGTGCTGCACTATGCATTTGCCCAAACTTATGTCTCACCTGTATCTGTATGCCTACTGTAGCCCCCGTATCATAAGGCGTGCCGGTGCTGGACTATGCATTTACCCAAACGTATGTCTCACCTGTATCTTTATGCCTACTGTAGTCCCCCGTACCATGAGGCGTGGCTGTGCTGGATTATGCATTTTCCCTAACGTATGACTCCCCTGTATCTGTATGCCTACTGTAACCCCTGTACAATGAGGTGTGGCTGTGCAGGACTATGCATTTACCCTAAATTATGACTCACCTGTATCTGTATGCCTACTGTAGCCCCCTCTACCATGAGACATGGCTGTGCTGGCCTAAGCATTTGCCCTAAATTATGTCTCACCTGTGTTTGTATGCTTACTGTAGCCACCCCCGTACCATGAGGCGTGACTGTGCTGGGCTATGCATTTACCATAACTTATGATTCACCTATATCTGTATGCCTACTGTAGCCCCCGTACCATGAGATGTGGCTGTGCTGGACTATGCATTTGCCCTAACTTATGTCTCACCTGTATCTGTATGCCTACTGTAGCCCCCGTATCATGAGACGTGGCTGTGCTGGACTATGCATTTACCCTAACTTATGTCTCACCTGTATCTTTATGCCTACTGTAGCCCCCCCCTTACCATGAGATGTGGCTGTGCTGGACTATGCATTTGCCAAAACATATGTCTCACCTGTATCTGTATGCCTACTGTAGCCCCCGTATCATGAGGCGTGGTGGTGCTGGACTATGCATTTACCCAAACGTATGTCTCACCTGTATCTTTATGCCTACTAGTCCCCCCGTACCATGAGGCGTGGCTGTGCTGGATTATGCATTTGCCCTAACGTATGACTCACCTGTATCTGTATGCCTACTGTAGCCTCTGTACAATGAGGTGTGGCTGTGCTGGACTATGCATTTACCCAAACTAATGTCTGATCTGTATCTTTATTTCTACTGTAGCGCCCCCGTACCATGAGGCGTGGCTGCGCTGGACTATGCATTTACCCTAATTTATGACTCACCAGTATCTGTATTCCTACTATAGCCCCCGTACTATGAGGAGTGGCTGTGCTGGATTATGCATTTGCCCTAACGTATTACTCACATTTATCTGTATGCCTATTGTAGCCACACTGTACCATGAGTCGTGGCTGTGCTGGACTATGCATGTACCCTAATTTATGACTCACCTGTATCTGTATGCCTACTGTAGCCCCCGTACCTTGAGGTGTGGCTGTGCTGGACTATGCATTTACCCTAAATTATGACTCACCTGTATTTGTATGCCTACTGTAGCCCCCTGCACCATGAGACGTGGCTGTGCTGGACTATGCATTTGCCCTAACTTATGTCTCACCTGTATCTGTATGCTTACTGTAGCCCCCCCTGTACCATGAGGTGTGACTTTGCTGGACTATGTATTTACCCTAACTTATGATTCACCCATATCTGTATGCCTACTTTAGCCCCCATACCATGAGATGTGGCTGTGCTGCACTATGCATTTGCCCTAACTTATGTCTCACCTGTATCTGTATGCCTACTGTAGCCCCCGTATCATGAGGTGTGGCGGTGCTGGACTATGCATTTACCCAAACGTATGTCTCACCTGTATCTTTATGCCTACTGTAGTCCCCCGTACCATGAGGCGTGGCTGTGCTGGACTATGCATTTGCCCTAACGTATGACTCACCTGTATCTGTATGCCTACTGTAACCCCTGTACAATGAGGTGTGGCTGTGCAGGACTATGCATTTACCCTAAATTATGACTCACCTGTATCTGTATGCCTACTGTAGCCCCCTGTACCATGAGACATGGCTGTGTTGGACTATGCATTTGCCCTAAATGATGTCTCACCTGTATCTGTATGCTTACTGTAGCCACCCCCGTACCATGAGGCGTGACTGTGCTGAGCTATGCATTTACCCTAACTTATGATTCACCTATATTTGTATGCCTACTGTAGCCCCCGTATCATGAGACGTGGCTGTGCTGGACTATGCATTTACCCTAATTTATGTCTCACCTGTATCTTTATGCCTACTGTAGCCCCCCCCCCCTTACCATGAGATGTGGCTGTGCTGGACTATGCATTTGCCAAAACATATGTCTCACCTGTATCTGTATGCCTACTGTAGCCCCCGTATCATGAGGCGTGGCGGTGCTGGACTATGCATTTACCCAAATGTATCTCTCACCTGTATCTTTATGCCTACTAGTCCCCCGTACCATGAGGCGTGGCTGTGCTGGATTATGCATTTGCCCTAACGTATGACTCACCTGTATCTGTATGCCTGCTGTAGCTCCTGTACAATGAGGTGTGGCTGTGCAGGACTATGCATTTAACCTAAATTATGACTCACCTGTATCTGTATGCCTACTGTAGCCCCCTGTACCATGAGACGTGGCTGTGCTGGACTATGCATTTACCCTAATTTATGTCTCACCTGTATCTTTATGCCTACTGTAGCCCCCCCTTACCATGAGGCGTGGCTGTGCTGGATTATGCATTTGCCCTAACGTATGACTCACCTGTATCTGTATGCCTACTGTAGGCCCCCTTCAACCCACCCCGGATACCACGAGGCGTGGCTGTGCTGGGCTATGCATTTGCCCTAATTTATGATTCACCTGTATCTGTATGCCTACTGTAGTCCCCCGTACCATGAGGCGTGGCTGTGCGGGATTATGCATTTACCCTAACTTATGACTCACCTGTATCTGTATGCCTACTGTAGCCCCCTCCCGCCTCCCCCAAGCCCCACCGTACCATGAGGCGTGGCTATGCTGGACTATGCATTTACCCTAACTTTGAACCTTTCAAGTACCACCTTTACGCTGTAATGTATGCCTGGGCCTGCACTCTGAACTTACTGTAACTAGCGCCCTGATACCTGAAGGTTTGGCGCTCTGCTATAAATGCTAACTAACTAAATAAAATAAAATCGCAGCTAAAAATATTAGCTTTTGAGTCTTATTACTAAGGACTACATGAATTATTTTTTGAATTATTTTGCGGGTGGAAAAAAATATTAATAACAGAAAGATAGGAAGTGTCCTTTCTTACAAATGTATTTGCATTCCTACAATGCCATTATCTCACGTACAAACTCAACACAATTCGGCATGAGTTTATAGATCTACTTCTCCTGTCTTAGAATACAATGGTCCCCATCGGTTTTGTCATTTTCCGAGTGAGTGACATGTACTTTCCTCCAATATACTGCGTGACGTTGCTCTGAGAATTAAACATTAAGATTGATTGGCGCGGGCAGGGAATAGACAGACCAGTTCATCACTCAGCTCCGCGATCAGGCAAATGTCATAGCTTTGCATTTTTCCCAGAGATCCCCAGTTTATCGTTACGCTGAGACTTACTTTGTCTCCTTCAATTTAAACCATGCACAGTATATTCTTTTCTGCTGCCATTTTCCTTTGAGAGAGAAAATATCATGGAAACATACTTGGGGTCATGAAGGTAACATCTGAAAGGGTTCATTAACAGCATCTTTCCAAGGGGGGGATTTGGGGGGGGGGCTCCGCCTGGCCATTTGTTACTGTGGCATACCACTGCATAAGCAAATCATAGAAGACAAGATTAAATAGCTTGGATAGAGTTATATTTTCAAATTATATAGCCACCTGCATATTTTCTTCGCTTACTTCCGAGGCTGGGCCACTATATTGCTTTGTATTTTGAGCCTAACACCAGCAGCCCGATTTTACAAACACCTTGATTGCACGCAGGGGACTGTCAACGTTAGCACTCACATGATGTGGGGTTTCCTGCATGTAATGTTAAACATCCACGTGGTGCAGCAGACAAGGAAGGAGCAAAAGCCAGTTGAACTTGTATTTTACACTTCGTCTCATGGAAAAGAAACGCTGCCTGCAGATACGACTTGGGGTTAGCGTTTACTAAGGGATTCCTGTGGAATCCACCTGGTGTTAAACTGAATCCATTCGTTCGAACTTATCTTCTTCGCATTGCGCACCTCTCCCATCTCGTCATTGCTGCAAAGCAGGCGTCACGTTGAATAGATGCATACAAGCGTCACACTTCCGTTTAACGAACCCACTCATTTAAAATGTGGCTACCGATATTTAATTTGATAAGTATAGCCACATCCTCTGCAAAGATACCATTATCATATCTGAATATCCCCAACTAGTCAGGCTGGACAAACTTTGAAACTTGCATAACCACACATATGTCAGGTCATTGGAGTGGGAAGGTGTTTACAGGCTAGCAGATTACCTTGTGAACAATGACATGGGGGTTCTTTGCACGAAAAGTCGCGATGAAGATAAGTCACAAACTAAGTGGTAAAAACAATTACTTTACACTTAAAATAATGAAAACAATATACCTAATGACATTTTAAATGATGCAAACAAAATCAACTTTTTTTTTAAAACGTTTTTAAAACTGAACATTCTACCCAACTCTCTACATGTTAACTATATATTTGGTTTCCTACTGATTTAGAGGTACATGTGGGGCCCTATTGTAGAGAAGGAGCTAAGTACCCCCCGCCTCAACCACTTTGCCCATATTGCCTATATTTTGGGAACCAGAGTGTGAGACAAGTGAGTGAAAATATCGATATCGAAGAGAATCCTGGAAGCAAGTTTCCCATTGAAGAAACCATATCTGCATACGAGACAGTGTGATGGCCATTTGAATGAAATCCCGGAAGAAACAGGACCAATGAATGGCAAAGAAGAATGGTGACGTCACGCAGAGCCGAGCTGACGTACATAGAAGAGATGCAGAGACTGGAGAATGAAGATATTCTATAAGGCATCAAGAAAGTATCGAAGATAAGTGACATCTTGGGATCAAGATGAAGAAACTTATGCTACAGAACTGATGAAGATATCAAGATATTTTACACGTGTACAGATGCAAAGAAACGCAAGCAGACAAATTATTCTTGAGGCTAGCTTTAAAGTGAAGAGATTGCGGGATATGCCACCATATGCATACAAATCTGGAGATCTATAATTTGCTAAATGTTGAGACTACAGAAGCTTGCTGCAAAATGCTGAACGCATGGGTAAAAGGAAATAAAGAAAAGTTGGAATCAGTACAATGCTCATTAGAAGTCCTGACCCAGAACCCGCAAAGGGTAAAAAAGAAAATGGAGGACCTGGACTGGATCTTAACGTTAGAAACTGCAGCAAAGAACAAACTGACAGCTCACTTGCCGCCGTTGCAGAAAAGCTAAATGAGACACAGGAATTGCTGAAAAAATTCCCAAACAAAACTTTAAGAAATGTGTTTCTCATGGCGCGGCTAAATTTATTAGACACAAACGAAATACGAGTGATCAGAGACCTTTCAAATTCTAATAAATGAAGATTCTGTAAGGATGCGACACAGATTGAAACACACAGATTGAAACAATAAGACACCTTCTTCTTGCATGTTCAGAAACACAGAAAATTACCTTACCTAGAACATTTATGTTCTCAATTTCTTCTGAATGAAGAAGACGCGTGTGAGGACTTTTAGGAAACTTGAGAGCCCATCATGAAACATTTTGTGTATGTTTTCCTCAGTCTTTTATTGTACTTTTTACATTCATACCATGAAGACTTTTTGAATAGAAGTATATTAAAAGAAAAATAATAACAAAAAAATATATTGAAGTAAGTCAAGAATGGATGTGTCCGCTACATATTATAGCAGAGCTGGACCAGAGAAGGAAGGCCTCTTTTCCAGTGTGTCGCATTTAAAAAAAAAAAAAAAAGCAATTGAATTACAGAAGCAGATCTCAGAAAGGCGAGAATGGATGAGCCAAGAAGCCGAGGACTTATCAGGAAGGAGTGAGCAGACGTTGGATACAAATCGTGTGAAAGAACAAATCTCTTGTTCAGAAGACATGGACAAAAATAAGGAAGACGTCAGAGGTCTATTTGAAAATAGTATTTTAAATACACTATGGCGCGATTTTGTGGTCTTCAGTCACGTGGAAGAATGAAGTTGGTAAAGTAACTTGAGAACGATGAACGTTTAATATTAAATAATTGACTTGAGGAGACACCACGTAATTGAGATATTGAGTAATTAACTTGAGGAGAGGCCAAGTAATTAAAAGGTATTGTGAGGAGAGGCCACAATAAAGAGTACGCCCAGATTTCCTGCGTCGTAAAGACGTAACAGAAGGAATCGTACCTAGAGCCCTAGTGACGGGTGACATAGGCGACAAACTAGATTAAAGACGAGTTTGAAGAGGACGATTCACATCCCGATCGGGGTATTTTTTTAGGCGTAGGATAAGTCTTGAAGAGAAGACTGAGATATTTGTGGCCGGGTGAGTATGTCCGTTTGTCTGTTTTATGTCACCGAATATGGTGAAATAACAATAGAGGAATTGATAAATGTGAAACAAAATCATGTGATTTGAGAATGAATTATTTATTTGTTGAAATTGAATTGATGGTGTTTAGTAAACACATAGATTAAAGTAAAAAACGTGATATAGGGTTTGTAGCCTGCAACGGTTGGTGCACACTCATATTGTTTTGTTTTTCTGAAAGGTACCTTTAAACTTTGCAATGAGTAAAGGTGAGTATTGACAGTCAAGTGTGATGTGTCAAAACTGAGGATATTACTCTGCTTATACATCTCTGCAAGCAGCTACCCAAGCATGCGCCCAATCTTAGCCAGTACAGTGCATAGTGGGTTAACGGTACAGCAGACAAAAAGTGTTCATGCCATTGCCACAAGGGGATCATTATCAAAGGCAGTTTTGCAGCACATGATGACATATTTGCATGTAGCATATACGGGAAAAAAGTTAGACAAGCAATTAGCGAGCTTAGAGCTCTGGAAAACGTACCAGGAGGAAAGAGAAGAGCTGCCTCTTGAAGATTGGATGCTGAATGTATGCAAAGAGGGGGTTGAAGAGCTTTCTGCTCCACTTGCTATGCCTGAAGCAGGCGGCGATAGTAAGAAAGATGATGGGTTGTACCCATTAAGGGAGCTTAAAGCAGCAACAGTGTATAGCAACCCGGCATATGAGTTGCATGCTCAAAGCAGCGACAAGGGCCCAGAGAAAAATACTGAGAGAGACATAGGGGGTCATTCCGAGTATGGAGGTAGCCATGCCGCTTTTAGCGGCATGGCTACCCCCATACCGGGTACCAGGTCCGGGTTCCCTAAATGGGGAAATACCAGGCCATTTCAACCTTGGAGGGCCCGGTATTTCCCCATTCAAGGAACCCAGACCCTGTGCATCCCCAATCAAGCCCCCATAGGGCTCAATGGGAATGGGGAGCATGCTAACAACGGGGCCGTTAATAACAGGCCCGTTGTTAGCATGCTGGACCGCTCGCAGGACCCGCTAACGATGCCTGGTTTTACCAGGCATCCTTAGCGGGTCCCGCGAGCGGACCTCGTAATGAGGCGGTAGGGGGTTAACGCTGCCGGCAGCTCTACTGGCGCCGTTAACCCCCTACCGCCGTTAACCCCCTACCGAAGTGAACAACCAAGTACATCCTTAGATATAAGACAAGAAATACAGAAATGGAATGGAGAAAAAGATAAGACTGATGAGTTAGCGCTTATACTGAACAAATGGATGGGTGTTCAGATTTTGCTCAAACTTGATGGTTAGAGCATCAAGGACGTAAGGCAAAGAGAAGATCGAGATGAGCAAGATAAAAAGGATAAAGACAGAGAGGAAAGATTGAAAGAAGATGGGACGAAAAGAAAAGATCAGTAGCAAGAGGAGTTGTATCAAGAGGAGCAACTGAGAAAGCAGGAAAGAGCAGAGGAGCAGAGAAAGTATGACAACAGACCGAGGGCAATCAAAGAATGAGAAAGACTAGAAAGGAAAAGAATGGAGGAAGAGGAACAGAAATTAAGGGATAAAAGAAGGCAAAGACGTAGAGATGAAGAGATACGAATGGCAAACGAGAGAAGAGACATTAAGAGAAAAGAGGAAGAAAGGGTAAGAGAGGAAGCAAGAAAGTGAATAGAATTTGACAATGAGCTAGAACGAAAGAGAAGGCAAAGAGCATGCGACATTGATCATATGGAAAAGGAAGTAATGGATCCTAATCCAGTAGTGGCATGGGAAGACATAGAGGAGTTTCCCAGCACATGAGCCAATAGCAGGTCCGTCTAGAGCAGATCTAGAGGATAAGTTTGACTCGAGAAACATTGGGGATGCTATCAATAAAGTCTATCATGATATGAGGACTAAGAAGGTGCTGCAAGGGAAGGGTAAAAATTATAGACTGTAGAGTACACAGCTGTACGATAAAGAGGGAGCCTCATGTAGTTTTGAGCCAAAGGAGCTGTCTTTAGATAGACTGTCTCTGCTTAGAGACAAAGAAGAGAGAAGTCACACGAGTTGGGGACAGGATATGTCAGACAAGGACAGAGCAACCTTCTGTGGGGAAGAGGAAGACAATGCATGTGGCCCTGAAGGGTGTTTTTCAATGGATAAGAATGTAAGATGGTCGGATCTAGACCTACCCAAACCTTGGGCGTCAGAATCATTGACCCATCTAGATCCACCTAGAGGAAGATCCCATGGTGAAAGGGGGGGGCTCACCACCTTATGTGAGCAGGTTAAGGTCACTGCCAGGTAGAAGGCGGAGCGGAACCATTGTCCCTGTTATGGACAGACAGATGATGGGAGACGAATGTGAGTTTGGGATCTCGTAGTTTCCTTTGTTGGAAAAGGGAGGAGCTAGTCCATAGTATATTCCTTGGCCACAGATGGATAAGGATAATTTAAGGTGTAAACTCCTGAGTTTAACTTCTGGTGCTGGAAAATGGATACATGAGTTAGAGAAAATGACAGGAGGAAACACGTTAGCTATAGGGGACATTAAAGGTCTCCTGATTGCTATCCTTGGGAAAGGGCTGATGATGGTTGGGAAAGAGCAGGGTATTCTAGTGTTAGCACAGTGAACACTGCTCATGATGGGGCACCGTGCAAGTAGGGCGACGGTCTGGAAAGCGCTTAGAGTACAATATCCGGACACTTCAGATATGGGAGCTATAATAGTGAAAAAGATACAGGAAGGAGATGATCCTCTTGTTTACTTTCAGAATTTCCAAGAGCAGTGGGCTTTGGAAACACGGGAGGCTTGGCGGGAATATATACCTGTATTTTATCATATATCATGTCAAGGGCTGCCAGAAGTAGTACAGAAGCAGCTCAGGAAATTGGCGGGCATGCAAGCGAAGCAGTGGTCAGAAACACAGTTGACCATTACGCATTATTGCAGACTTTTGCAAGAGAAGAACCGAAAGAAAGACGATGCTAGGAAAGGTGAAGAGGCAAAGTTAGTGTAGAAGAAACTGTCAAAATACGCCATCGAAGGGGCGATGTTGGCTAGTGGAGATGGAATGGGTTCACAGCAAGCAGCGAACATGGCGCAGGTAAATAACCAAAGGCAGTTCGATCAAAATAATAGTGGATTTGCACCACAGGGACGGGGAGGCTTTTGAGGTAGAGGCTTCCAGAATGATCAGGGAAACTCCCAGAATAATCAAAGTGGATTTCAAAACACACAGAACGATAGTCAAGGCATGCAGGAGGGGCAAATTAGATTTTGATTTTGAGTTTGAGGATTTCAAGCACTCACCATTCATACTTAATGTATTTGGGCGCAGATGTTAACTATATACCATGAAACAGGCATGTGACAAGGTTCTGGACGATTTTTAGTCCGTCTAAATTATCTAAATAATTTCTTTTTTAACTTAGCTCTAAATGCCTCCATGGTCTGGCATAACTGAACCTCTCTTGGTAGCTGATTCCATCGTTTGGGGCTGAATACCCCAAACCTCCTGTCACCTTTGGAGACTCATCTAGTCTGGGGTACACACATCTGCATTTCCCCTCCTGACTGAAGGTCTCTTTTTGTATGATAGCAACATACTTTGGTGATGAAATACTCAGGAGTCGAGTTATACATACATCTGTACATCAGGCAAGCAACCTTGAACTTAATGCGGTCTTCCACTTTAAGCCAACGTAAAGATCTGCGTAGGAAAGACACAAGGTCCCTTTTCCTTAAGTGGCCCACCAGCCATACTACTGCATTCTGAGCCTTCTGTAGCCTTTTAATCTGGCCTGTAGGAATACCTGCCAGAAGGCTATTGCAGTAGTCCAAATGGGAGTTGGTCATATCCCCTATTATTGCTGCCTGGTCTTCCTTAGGGATGTATGACAGCATGTCTCTCAACATTAGTAGAGAGTAATGTACTGCCTTCACTTTGACCCCCACCTGGCCTCACTGTCCAGGAAGATATTTAAGAAGTTGAAGACCTTGTGGACGATGCAGAGAGGTTTGAACTTAATACTCGCAGCCACTGGGACCCAGTGCAGAGATTTCAGTCCTAGAGAGATACGATCCCTGGGCTTGAGGCCAAGGACAAGTCTTGCAGTCCGGTTTTGGATGAGTTGCAGAGGGCGGAGAGTAGAAGCAGGCAGATTTAGAAAGAGGCTGTTGCAATAGTCCAGCCTATAGAGAGAACCAGAGCTCTGGAAACAGTGAGCTTCTGGGGGAAGGAGAGGAAAGGAAGAATACCTCTGAGCAGGTGCAGCTGGTAGTGAAACTTCTTAGAGACATCAGAGATGTGAGAAGAGAAGGAGAGTGTGTAGTCGAAGATGACCCCGAAATTTTTAGCCTCCCAGGTGAGAGCAGAGAGAGGGCCAAGAGAGGTCGGCCAGAGAGTGACAGGAAAGGAGGGTGTGGGTGTGCTAATGAGGAGAATCTCGGTCTTACTGGCATTAAGGCAGAGACCATTGGTGGCACACCACTCCTGGATGGCGGACAGACAGTCAGAGATGAGAGAAGGAGAGGAGGTGGCTGAGGGAAGCCTGAAAATGAGCTGAGTGTCATCCGCATAGCACTGGAAGTTGGGGCAGAGCATGCCAATGTGATGGGCAAGAAGTGCCAGGTATTGGTTGAACCGCCAGGGAGAGAGGTTAGACCCCTGCTGAACACAACAGGTAGAGATAGAGATGGAGGAGAGAGAGAACCGATTTGAAACTGGGAGGGTCAATCGGAAAGAAAATAAATCAGCCACACCAGGACCTGACCAGTGATCCCCAGGTTATCACAGAGACGGTTGAGCAGGATGGCATGGTTGACCGTGTCGAAGGCAGAAGAGAGATCAAGTAAGATGAGGACACACAGGGTGTTGGTATCAAGATTGAAGAGTAGGTCATCACAGATTTTTAGGAGAGCAGTTTCCGTGCTTCTGGCCTCTCTGAAGCCAGATTGATGGTCATGGAGACAGCCAACAGATTCAGTGTGAAGATCAGGCTGGGAGATAGCCAGCTTTTCCAGGATTTTGCCCAGGAAAGGAGTGATGGAGACTGGGTGATAGTTAGCCAGGCAGGAGGGGTCGGAAGAGGGTTTCTTAAGAAGAGGGTGCACAAGGGAGTGCTTCAGGGGCAAGGGGAAGACTCCAGTGGCAAAGGAGTGGTTACAGAAATCAGCCAGGGCAGGAGCCAGAGAGTCAATATGGTCCTTGATGGTTTTGGAGGAACATGGAAGAACCTGTTTTGACAAGACTTTCATAGATCGGACTTGTCTAGAAACCTCATCTGGGGAGAACACGGGAAAGGCAGAGAAGGAGGGAGGAGAGGTGGCCAAAGAAGGGCCAGAGGAAGAGCAGAGAGTAGAGGGAGAAGGAAGAGAGGGAGAGAAAGAGGACAGGATGTCCAGAGTTTTAGAGATGAAATGAGAAGCCAGTGCCGTGCAAAGTGCTTGAGAAGGGACAGGAGAGGTAGAGACTGCGGCAGTTTTGGCCAGTTCCTTTCAGATTTTAAAGAGTTCAGCCGAGTTGTTGGATGCTGCAGAGACGCGGGCTTGGATGTGAGCTCTCTTCTTAGTGTGAACAGAGAGTTGGTATTGCCTTTGGAGCAGGCGGCAGGCCAGTTTGTCAGAGGATGTACATGAAGCACGCCATTTCCTCTCAGCCACCCTGCACTTGCTTTTAAGGATGACGAAGTCTGAGTCATACCAGGAGTTGCACTTGGCTTTTGGCTTCAGGTGGATCCTCATGACAGGGGCAAGAACATCGAGAGTGTCTGATATAGCAGAGTGGAGCATGGAAAGGGCTGTGTTAGGGTGAGAGTCAGCCAAAGGGGGAGGGTGGGAGGGAAAGTGAAGGCAGAAGCCTCAACTGACACACGCTTCATAGGTCGGATGACTGAGAAGATGGGTGGCAGTGATGGAGTTGGCTTGGCCTGAGGGTTAGAGAGGGTGAGCTGGAAGGAAAGGAGAAAGTGATCACTCCAGGAGAGAGAAGTGGTGAGAGGGAGTGAAAGGGGAAGGTCAGCAAGTGCCCTGCAGAGTGAGTCAGGCCAGAGAGGAGAAGGAAGAGTGAGAGAGAGTGGCAAAGGTCGCGAAAGAGTCCAGAGGAAGGGCGGATGTTGAAGTCTCCAAGAAGGAGGAGCTGAGTGGTCAAGACCAGGAGGGAAGAGGAAAGGTCCGGCCACTCAGAGAGGAAGGAGGAGATCTAACCAGGTGGCTGATAGATAGTAGCCACAGTAAGGGAATGATTGGGAGAGAGAGAGAGCCTGCAGATGAGGCATTCGAAAGAGGAGTAGGCTTGTGTAGGAATGACAGAGGCAGGAATCTACTCAGGGAAGATCAGGGCTACACCCCCTCCGGAAAGTTTGGGCCTGGGCGCAGGGAGGATCTTGTAGCCATCAGGGAGGAGAGTGTCAAAGCGCATGACAGAGCTGGCCGGGAACCATGTCTCGGTGAAACCGAGGACATCAAGGTCAAGTTCTTCGAGAAGGCGGCAGATGTCAGAGGAGTGTTTGACAGCTGAGCGAGAGTTAAGAGTGGCAATATGAAGAAGGTTGCTGCCCTTCAAAGACTTCCGGGGAGGGGTACAAATCAGAGGGGGTGCAGAAAGGGAAGGAGGAGAGGGCAAGGTAGCCGAGGAGGAGAGAGCAGGGGAAGGCGAGGAAGCCCTGGAGGGAAGAGAAGGGACAGCAGGAGAAGAGAGGAAGTTAATGAGGTGCGGGAAGTGTCTATCAAAGAGGAGAAGATTGGCCTGGGGGCTTTGGACCAAGACGGTACCATTCAAGTAAACATTAATGATGACATTAGAGGAGTGGAAGGAGGCCAGGAGGGTCTCCCAACGGGTACCACCATTAATGGGAGAGGAAAAGAAGGGAGAGAGCACAGAGACCATATGTAGATTCCATAGGTTTGGTGAGGGAATGACAAAGAGGATGTCAGTGAGAGTTTGCCTAGAGGAGGCACTGGTATAGGTGTCAGCGATAGGGAGGCCTGTGTTGGAGACGAGGATGTCCTTTTTAAACTTCTTCCTACCCGATTTAGTGAGGAGATCAGGGTAGTTGATACAGAAGCAGTTAGAAAAGAAAGATAGGAGAGACAGAAAGCTCCATAGAGAACGAAGGGAGAGGAGAAAAAAGAGATTGAGTGGGAAGGGCTAGGGGAGAACACTAGGGAAGGACACACGGCAGGGTGGAAGCAGACAAGACCGATGGATGAGACAGGTTGACAATTAGACAAGGACAGGTGCTAAGATAGTGGTAGAAAAGTTCGCTGGATGAGTGCTATTGCAAGGAAGCAAGCCACAGGACAGCACTACTTTCAAAGTACAGGAGAAAACACACCTAAGTTTGAGAGTCCTGAATAGTGGGAAGAAGGCCTAGGTTTCACAATGCAATTTAGAATACTTTCACGATGCAGTTTTGATTACAGGAGAAAAACACACCAAGTTTTTACACATAGACCTGGGTATCATCCTCATATGAATGAAACCCGACCCTATGTTTCCCCAGTATGTCGAGCACCACGGGGATGTAGAGGTTAAACATCAGAGGTGAAAGAGCTGAACCCTTGAGGACTCCACGCTTCGATTTGGAGACCTCCTCCTATATGTTGGACATTTGGTATGTCAGGGCACTTTGCTCCTACATGTAGAAGACAAGGATTTGTGCAGAATGGGCAGTTCTCAAGAGGCGGGAATACAAACCTGCCTGCATATTTGCAGCAGAATGGAGATGGGTTTGCTCAGAATCAAACAGTGCAGCAGACACAAGCACCGAGAATGGAACAAGATTTTCAAACACAACAGGCATCAATGAATCTGCCACAAGGGCAGTCACACCAGTCACCCATGCCGATACAGCAGTGCACAAGCACGGGTCAGTAAATGACTCCTAGGATAGGGGGTGTCACTGTTGATGGAGGGGATCCTTTCAGGGGTGCGGGGATGAGAATGTATCCACAATTGGACAGCTCACTGGGAGACATAATGTGTTCAATACTATCTGTGACGCCTAATCCTCAAGAGGAACCGATGGTTGATGTCAATATAGAAGGCAAATCTTTTTTGTTTTTAGTAGACACAGGTGCAAGACGCTTATGTATACAAGAGGGGACATTTTTGATGTCTGGAATTGCCATGAACACTCAAGGTTTCACAGGATCTACAAGCAGAGTTCCTTTTACTGATGCATTGACAGTTTCTATAGGGGAGTGTGACATGTCTGTGCCATTGTTATATTCAAGGCAGACGCCTGGCAGTATATTAGGTCAAGATTTAATGACCAAGTTGAACATGACAATTTTGTTCACTGATGAAGGCATATTGTGTTCAACACCAGGAGTGCATTATTTAAACGTGAGTGAATTTATTATGGCATTTGCAGGACAAGTGGTTATGCGAGGAGTACCATTAGAACCAGAAGTTTTTCACTATGGGGTACGCATTCTGTTGACATGGCTGCCAGGTTTAGTGGGCAGAACTATGAGAATACCTGATGCATTTTTATTTAGGCCAAATATACCTATGGATGAAGAGGAAGGGCAAATCTTTCCTTTAGAATTACAAACAGCCATAGTGCAAGGGGTAATGGCTTTGCTTGATGGGAATGATCGATGGTGCACATTGATTGCTATTGGGGATTGACTGACGTCACTAATGAGGATATGTTTGGAGATCATCCATCAGATGGCAAAGTAGTATTCGAGATGAGTACTACTTACTGGGTGAGAGCAATCAAACTTGAGGTTGCTCAAAACATTATGTTCGCCCAGAAAAGTACTGAGTAATTTGATGACGACATGGCAAAAGTGGCAGTCTCATTATGGACAACAGGCCCCTATAACGTAGACCTACTGAAGGGAGCTGGGGAAGTGAAGATTAAATTGAAAACGAGCAATTTTCACTCAAGCACAACAGTATCCCATGTCTCGAGAGGCAGATGAAGGTATTTTTAAGGCAATATCTGCTATGATGGAACAGGGCATCCTAGTGATGTCAGAGTCACTGTGTAATACCACAATTCATCCGATTAAAAAAGGGAAAGGGGTTTGTGGCATTTAATTCAAGATTTAAGACCGATTAACCAGATTGTAGAGGCTGAGTTCCCTCTAGTTCCTAATCCTGTGATGATCTTATGCAATATCCCTGTTGAAGCACAATATTTCACTGTGCTTGATTTAAAACATGTGTTTTTCTCAATCCCATAACATAAAGACTCGCAAGAGTTGATGTCATTTACGTTCAGAAAAAGTCATCTGAAAAGCACTCATTTACCCCAGCGGTACTATGAGTCTCTGTGGATTTTCAATAGAGTCCTACAGATAGACTTAAGTAATATAGATTTGAAAAGTGTTGTGTTGCAATATGTGGATGGCATATTGGTCTGTAGCACCTCAGAGGAAGAGTGCAGACATGATTCAGTTCAACTGATGATTATCCTTGCAGAGAAAATATAAAGTAGACAAGGAGAAATTGCAGTATTGTCAAGAGGAAGTGCTGTACATAGGCCAGCTAATTTCACATGAGGGAAAGAAAGTTACTGCTGAGAGGACTGAGGCTATTTTGAAAACAGTAAAGCCACTCACGATAAAGCACATGCAAAGATTTTTGGGACTGTGTAACTATGTAAGAGCATGGGTCTTTCATTACAATTCATACATAAGGCCTTTGTTGCAAGCTCTGAAGAAAGCACAGATAAATCAGGAAAGAATTGTTTGGAATGAGGAGATGGAAGAAGGGTTTGATGAGTTCAAAAAGGCAATTTGCACAGCCCCTGCTTTAGGGATTCCCAAATATGCTGAGGAATTAGTTTTGTTCTTGCACACGAATGGCACTGTTATGACAGCAGTACTCATGCAGAGAACCACATTTGGATACAAGCCCCTTGCATATTACAGTGGGATTCTAGACCCAGTAATGAGGGGTCACTTTCCATGTGAACAGTCTTTGGCTGCCTCCACGTTCACCCTTGAGAAGGCTGCCAGCATAGTGATGGGATGTTCCATGATGTTGTCGGGGGGAAATTCTGCCGGGGTCGGCCGGACCGTCCGCAGACCTCCGGGCAG
This sequence comes from Ambystoma mexicanum, assembly GCF_040938575.1. Lineage (NCBI taxonomy): Eukaryota > Metazoa > Chordata > Amphibia > Caudata > Ambystomatidae > Ambystoma > Ambystoma mexicanum. Next base: position 822,881,794 of record NC_090933.1, read on the forward strand.
GGAGGCCCCAACTCCTCCCGTATATCCCAAAAGAGATAGAGTATGAGACACACGCAAGAAGCAAGGTGACTCTGCTGTTTATTAGACAAAACGGCAGGGATGGGTCAAGGAGCGTACGCGTCCGTCCTGACACACACACAATCGTGGGGCTTGCAGGCCCTTTTTACCTTAGTATGACGCGCTACTTGCGTCACTTGGAAAGTTTAGCAAAAAACCTATCTCCACTCTGGATTGGTTACTCGAGTGGTAGGATTAGTATAGCGCACATATAGAGAACGGTGTTAGTGGCTGAGGGTTAGTCAGGTGGTATACCTGGGCTGTCCCTTCAATTTGATACATGAAAATTGTTACATGAAGACCTCTGAGGATTGGTCAATGTGAATGGCGTCAGTGATAAGAACCCCATGTTCTAATTGGTCCGCTCGCGAGCCTCCCAGTCTGGGACTATCGCTGTTCCCAGCTCGCGGTGCACCTGTCATCTGCAACAATGTTTTAATATGGGTAGGTGTAAACAATGTGAGGATTTATTCATATGTTGCGAGGTCGAATACTCCGACTGCTGCAGATGTCAAATGAGTCTTTTAATTGTATCTGCCGGTGTCTTGAAACGTGGGATTCAGGCGTCTCCTTCCTCCTGGGCTTGGCATCTTGTCAGGTTTGACTTTGTCACGTGAGGTGGGACCGTGTTTGAGGCAAAATTCAACACAATTAATATTGTTTTTCCTACTGTGTGCCTGGTTTATCTTGCAGGTGCGACCTTGGCGTTGGCTTGCAGCGTGCGAGATTGCAACATCGTGCCCTTGGCAGTGTGCTTTCGCCGGGCTCATTTTGCAGGGTCAGCAACCCAGTTCTTGCTCATTCAATGTTCATGGAAGCTTTTGCCTGCGGCCTACTTGGGCCTAGTGCATAGGTGGAACCGTTTGATGCAGGGCGCTTTAGGTTACGGTATCATATTGCTTTATCCTCAGTATCGTATCCCCGTTATATTCTTCATTATGGTACATGGTTCTTAGAAGAAGCGTGAGCAAGCCTTTTTTATATAAGTTCATGATGCGTCTTGCGTTTCTGCATTTTGAGAGCAGCCTATGTGGAAAATAATAAAGATGTACGTCCGTGAGTATGTCTGTCGCCTACGTCATAGCACTGAGTATATTCTTCATGTAGATTGGTGCAGGAGTGTCCGGTGTGTATATTTGCACAGGTGTGCTGACCGTTGGCTAGGTCGTCATGGCATCTCTAACGACGTGTAGGTTTAGTCGAGTTGGTCCGTGCCGCAGGTGTCGGCATGGACAGGGCGGGCTGCTGGGCAGGTAGATGGGCACATCCGTATGTTCCTGTACCAGGGTATTTGGTCGTCCGGTAGATAGGCAAACTCCTCTCGTGGCGGGTGTCTGGGCCGTGATCCTCTAGGCCAAGCGCGAGAGGGGAAGGGCGGGAGCCTGTTCTTCCATTCTCCCACTTCAGTCCTCCCTCTGGTCGACTTGTCGACCACAAACATATCCTTTTCTTTATCTCCTCTTACTCTCCATATTTTAGTTATTCCTCCCAAATGTCCATAGTGGTTAACATGGTCTTCAAATGACCAATACATATAGTCACATGTTCCTCCAGGAGTGCAGTATACCCATTTCCCTATGTAGCTCCTTGGGTTTCCTGGGTTTTTGAGCTTCACAGATGGTGGGTCCAGGTGGTTGGTGATGATCTGGTTGCGCAACTTCTCTCTCTCTTTTATGATTGTGCCTGTGTGTTGGCCGTCATCTGTTGGCATCAAGAGGTGTATACCAACCATTTCGATCATCTCGTCTGTGGTGCGTGCCTTCCGGGCCTTCCAAAATCTTATTATGATCAGTGCAGCTCCAGCCAAAATAGTGCATCCAACTATAATCTTCAGTCCATCTGACAGCCAAGATGGCATCCATGACCATAATATTGAAAACCAGCTCTCATCCTTTTTCACACCTTTACTTTCATCCATCATTTTTGAGTGCATCTGGGCCAATTGTGACACAGCTTCCGTGAGGGTACCATTGTCAGCATCGTTAGCAGGAATGAATGTGCAGCATGATTGTCCTATCTTTGCACAAACTCCTCCTTCCATTGCTGTGGAGAGGTCCAGTACATATCTGTTCTGTAGTGCAACCATTCTTACTGCTCGCAATTCCTCTTTTATTGCGTTGAATCCATTTACTGTAGAGTTAATTGTCATCATTAGTTCCCACCTAGTTATCTGGAGCCATTTCGCGTTTGCGTAGGCCTGCAGTCCAGGATGTATTATTGAGGAGAAGAACATGGCTGCTCTGCTGAATAGTCTGTGTTCCGGCGGAATTGAGGTGAGTGCTGTTTCCGACCGTCCCCACAGGTAATTTCCTGTCAGGGGTTCTCCTTGTCTTTTCCTTCTGTTGAGGACAGTGTTGTTGCCGTTGCGTCTGTTCTCTGGCCCTTTCCGAGGCTGTGCAGATCTCTTCTTCCTTTTGTTTCCTTCATCCATCTTGGGGAAATTCGCCATATTCACATGCTTCTGGGGTACCACTAGTAATGGTACATTAACGTGTACTATAGTGCATACACCATTCCATAAAGGGGGCAGTGTGTGATACGCCTTGTCTCCATAGGCCCAGTAATGGTCCATTACTACTGCTGTTCCTGCTCCCCCCTCAGGTAACTCCATCACGCTTTCACAGTTGGTGTTATATCCTACATCCACCTCTCCTTTATGTTGGTAACATACCTTAGGCGCAGTTAGCGGCAATATTGTTATTGGGTCTTCATCCTTCTCCATCCACGTAAGCATGGGTACGTACTTGATCCAAGTCATCCAACATCTATGGTTATGTCCATCAATAGTTGAAATATTTTCTCTGGTTACCATGTTGCTGCCAACCACTCCTATGTCCCATTTGTTGTCCATGTACACCTTCCCTGTTATTATCATCAGTGGTCTTTCCCAACATCCGTTTTTACCAGGGAATTCAGCGGCGTACCAATCACATGGTAGGTACTGCAGTGTTACCTTCTTTGTTTCTCCTTTTTCAGGACCACTTGTTATATATCTGAATCCTTCAGCATGTAGACTGCTCTTGTGGTAACTCAAATAAGTCTTAAGGAAGTTGTTTTCATATGGATATGTATCTCGTGTTTTCCACACCAGATGCACCACCGTCCCTTGAAATCTTCCTTTCGTCTGGAACAGTGCCAGGTATATTATACATCGTGCTATTTTTCCATCTATCTCCGTGGCAACAAATGTTCGAAAAGCGCTCATGGCGTATGGGATCAATGAGCAAACGTAGCAGCTGTCTTCTGTTGTCTGCTTGCCTATTTTGGTCATGTGTTGGTACCACATGTTGTTCGAGACGTGTGCTGAATCTTGTACATAGTTGTCAATGCCTTTATTATCTGAGTATGTGCTGCGTTTAACTCTATTTTCCTGGTGAGGGGTTTTACTAGTACCACCTGACGTAACACCTGTTGCAGCTGGGGGTGGGGGTATATTAGGTTTGGGTACAGCAATAATATCAATAGCATAGCTGTACTGCCATACAGAGGCAGCCAAGAACCCGGTGATCATTAAAATCCCTATCAATTTTATTACAAATGCTAGTTTCACCGGCATTTTGCTCTTACCTTGCTGCAGTCCAGCAGCTTATTCTTGCGACGTTACAGTTGCCCGCCTGAAAATTCTTAATATGCTCGTTATTAAGGTTAGTTATTGTTATTAAGCTCTCCCTATCAAGTAGTCATTCAGTGCCCAGGCGAAGAGCTGTTCCCACGCCAATCTAAGCGATCTATCTCTTAGGGCAGGCAAGTATGGTTGGAGGTGGGGCATTGAATGTTCTATGGCCAAGAGGAATGCTGTGTAGTAGACACGTACCCTCTTTCCTTTCAGGTACGTTGGCCGTTTTATTTCATATACAAATTGGTGTGACAATTCTTCCAGGTAATTATCGTCTGAGGGTACCATCTACTCCTGGGCAGTGAATTAGTTAGTTATCTACTTTCTTAACAGTACAATAATACGCTTTACCTGCATGTGCGAGAGAAAAGAAAGAGAACATTCAGGTGTTTACATGTGTATATGTGCAAAACAATGTCCTTCAGTTCAGTTATTACTACAGTGGGTAGGGGGTCAATGGGCAGAGGGTTTGGGGCTCAGCTGGCGGGAGTCTCTTTACCCTTTGATCGTGTAACCATGGGCTGGGCGGTATGGGGATCACCCCTTTCTTCTCTAATAGTTGTCTCTGGGGAATCTGGGGGGTGGCAGGGTATGGGGACACTTAGGCTGTTAGTTGTGGGAGAAGTCTCTTCCTCCGTTGGTGACGCTGTTGTTGTTCTTCCTGTGGCCCTGTCGGTGGCGCTGGGGCGGGTCTGGAGTTTGTAGATCTTTACGTCGTGTAGGTGGTTCCAAGCACGTTTGTCCTGTAACTTTACTGCTCTCGTTGATACCTCCTCTACCAGATGGGGGCCAGTGAATCGTGGACTGTTCCACTTTCTGTTGAAATTGCGAAGTAGTACGTGGTCACCTTTAGCAACCTTGCACAGTCTTTCCTTTTCCAATTCTTTATCCACGTCTTCTTGTTGGTCGCTGTTAGACCCGCCCCGCGTGCGCTCGAGCTGTTGAGACACAAACACTACACTAGTAATCAAAGAAGACACATATTGGTACATTTCATCACCAAGAACACTCGCAGTACTCTCGTGGTCAGTAAATGCTCTTGATGTTGGCGTTAGGGGAAGGCGCATTTGACGTCCGGTAACCACCTCGTGAGGAGTGAGGTGGTGGTCGGACCCTGGTCTATTCCTTAGCTCAAATAGGGCTAATGGAAGGCAATATAACCAACTCTTCTTTGTTGTTTGCTGTATCTTTGCAATTGCCTCCTTTAATAGGCCGTTCAGGCGTTCACATATCCCGTTGGCCTGTGGGTGGTATGCACATGCAAATTTATGCTTGATGTTCAGCAAGGATGTAATGTGCTGGAACATTTCGTTTGCGAAATGTGGGCCATTGTCTGACCTTAATACCTCACACACTCCCCACCTAGGGAAGACCTCCCTCACTAGGAATTTAGCTGCTCTAAATGCATCTGGGTGTGAACAGGGCCCTGCTTCAATCCACCTCGAGAATGGGCATACTACTACAATCATATACCTATTTCCTTGACATACGTTGATCATATCAACATAGTCAATATGGAGATGTCGAAACGGTCCCTCTGGCCGGGGTATAGTACCTCTTATCACCTTCAGAGTGTGGCCGGCCGTAAACTGTTGACATGTGAGACAATTGCTGATAAAATTTGACACAAGAGAATTTAACTCGGGGCAGAACCAGTCTTCCCTAATTCGTGCTGCAATTACTTCCTTGCCTGTGTGGGCTGGGTAATGTAGTTGGCTCAGGGCGGTGTTCAAAAGTGCCAATGGTATTACAACCTTTCCAGTGTCACCCTGGCGCCATAGTGCGTCGGTTGGTGACATTGTGCATCCTCTTTTTACCCATATTTCTTTTTCGGCCATTGGTGCAGCCGCTTGTAGCTCCATAATCTGTGTGGCTGGGAGATGGGTGTACCCTTCTCTTATCAACATCTCCTTAGCCACTCCCCTCCCTCTCCCTCTCTGTGACTCTGGGGGGTTCCATATCTCACCAAAGTATGCAGCATACTTTGCATGTGCGTCTGCTGCTGCATTCCCTTTTGAGATGTGATCTTCACCCTTGGTGTGTGCGGTGCATTACACTAAAGCTAATTCTTGGGGGTCATTTATTGCTTCAATTAGTTCAGCCAATAGGAGGGCATGTTGCACTGGAGTGCCATCAGCTCTCCTAAACCCTCTTCTTCTCCATTTCGACAGCCCTGAGTGGACAGTGGATGTAACATACGCGCTGTCGGAGTATATGGTCACTCGTTTGTCAAAGCTTTCCTTCAACGCCAAGATCAGTGCAACTAATTCCGCTGCTTGAGCGGAGTAATGCTGTGGTAATTGTACACATTTCATGGCCACACACACCGGTATCTCCATCATTTTTACCACTGCTGCCCCAGTCCTCCTTACACCATCCCTCTGGTCGATAGTTGATGACCCATCAATGAACAAGAGCTCACCTCCCTCTAGCGCGTTTTCTTCAACCTTTCTAGTACATGAGTACATGTCAGTTATTTGCGTACAGTCGTGGGCATAATCTCCCTCTTCAATTACTTCTGCTAGGAACCTTGCAGGGTTGACCGTGCTACATCTAACAATTGATAGTTCAGCTCTGGATAAGATGATCTCATAACCTGATGCCCTTTGCGTGGTTAGGGTGGACTTAGGTTTATTCAATATGGCAAATAGTGCATGTTCCACAAACAGTGTAGTTGGGCACCCCATGGTTATTGCTGATGCTTTCTCTACCGCAAAAGCAGCTGCGGCGAGACCTTGTTCGCAAGGGAAATGACCTAACATCACAGGATCCAAGTGGCCGCTGTAAAATGCTACTGGTTTGTAGCCCATGCTTGTTTTTTGGGCCAACACTGCTTTCATTACTGCTGAGTCGCAATGTGAAAATATAAAAAATTGTCGCTCATAGTCTGGGGATGCCAGTACCGGAGCAGTTGGTATCGCATCTTTCAACTCATCAAAAGCCTCTTTCATTTCCATTGTCCATCCCAGCTTTTTCTCCCCTTTATTAGCTTCCTTTAACGCCTCAAGCAGGCGCCCTATGTATGAACTGTAATCAAATACCCATGCCCTACAGTAGTTGCATAGACCCAGGAACTGCTGCAGTTCCCTCACTGTTTGTGGCACTGGTGTGTTTGAAATGGCCTGTGCTCTTTGTGGTGCAATCTTTCTTCCATGTTGGGATATGAGCTGACCAATGTAAAGTACCTGTTCTTGACAGTACTGTAACTTTTCCATGTCTACCTTGTAACCTTTCTCAGCCAATATTGTCAACATCTTTAATGAGTCCTCTCTGCATGTCCTTTCATTTGTACTGCAAATTATTATGTCATCGACATACTGCAACACTGTGCTTTCCACTTCAATGTTACCCAAATCCATCTGTATTACTCTGTTGAAAATTGAGGGTGATTCACAATACCCTTGTAGCAATCTGGTGTGTTTCCACTTTGTGTTTCTGTAAGTGAAGCTAGTCAGATCATGTGAGTCTGGGTGCAATGGTATTGAGAAGAATGCATTTTTAAGGTCGATCACTGTAAATCGTGATGCTTCTGCTGGAATGCCACACAATATTGTGGCCGGGTTTGCTGCTATGGGGTATTCTGCTTCTACTATGTTGTTCAAGGGCCTGAGATCCTGTATGAAGCGCCAAGAACCCCCTTTAGCCTTGCACACTGGGTATACAGCCGTGTTACATGGTGATTCTGAGGGGACCAATATGCCATTATTTATAATGGCCGTTATGGTTTCATATATGCCCTCATCTGCCTCTTTTGATAGTGGGTACTGTTTCACTCTGGGGAGTATTGCACCTTTTTTCAATTTTATCCTTACTCCCCCTATACTTTTTTTGCACCCCACGTCATAGGGGCTAGTAGTCCACAGTGATGTGGGTACCTTTGTCATATCCTCCTTAAAGAAGGGGACTGGGGTGCATGCGCGTGCCTCAAGTGCCATTGCAATTTTCTGTGCTACTTGTTTGTACGCCACTCTTAGCCATATTTCCACACTCATCATAAACACCATTTCACCTTCCTCCTTTTCTTCTGAGAACAGCTCCTCATCTGACACCTGGGTAAGTCTACATCCTTCCGCTAGTGCTATCACTGCCCTCCATGCCCTTCCTTCTCTGTCTTGGGCATGTACAGCAATGTAATCAGCTGTTGCTATAATGCTCTCAATGTCCACTGGAACCACCTTTCCTTCTGGTTCATTGACTGGTGTTTCTGGTCTGAACAGATAGGCTGCTGGCCTCCTCCACATTTTTCCTTCTATCCCTGGCATCCATGCAAATGCCATGTCTGTCCCGTACTGGAAGAGCTTGCCATCTACTGGCTCCGCCCTAATCGCTGTTTGTCCACAGTATGCTTGCATAATCTGTCGTGCTGTGAGCATGTTAATCCCTGGAGTGGAGCAAATTATGCCGTCCTCAGTAAATGAGATCGTCATATTCAACCTGTTCATTATGTCTCTCCCCAGTATATTTACTGGTGAGGCACTATAATATAGAAGTGGGACTGACAGGTCATAATCTCCTATAGATAAGGGAATGTTATCAGTAAAAGGAACCAACCCTTTAGCCCCAGAGAATCCTTGGGTGTTCATGGCTTCGCCTGACATCTTAAATTTACCTTCCCTTATGCAAAACCAGGTCGCCCCGGTGTCAACAAGGAATGATAACTTTTTGTCACCTATCGTTACCTCTATGCGTGGTTCCTCCGCACTATTAGGTGTTACTGACAGGATGGGACACACCAAGGCCGTCTGTGGGCTGTCCTATTGAGGGTACAACGATTGACCATTTCCTGTGTAAGGGTTGTGTCCCAGGACCGTCACCCTACCCAGTTGTGTTTGTTGTACTTGGGGTTGTTGTGTTATCGCTACCTGTTGTTGTGGCAGTGAATGTGTCTGTGGCTGTTGTTGTGTTATTAGTTGTTGCTGTTCATTTCCCTGTTGCAACGTCTGCTGTTGCTGTATGCATTGCTGTTCCTGAGTGGGCCTTGGTTGTCCCTGTTCACTCCATGATGGTGTTCCTGGTCTTACTCTACACGTGCGTGACATGTGCCCTAATAATCCACAACTCCAACACACCGGTGTTTCCCTACTCTGCCATGGAAAGCTCCCTGTGTTGTCCTGGTATACTGGTTGCCCTGTGGGTAGGAATTTCTAAGTCCTCCCACCTGCTGTTGGGTATTATATCCGTATCCTCTCCCTCTCATAATTCCTCCTCTCCCCCTGTTGTAATTATAATACCCAGCTCCTGGCATTGGGTATCCTCCTCCCATGTTGGTCGTGTATGGTTGGAGTGGCGGCACCTGTCGTGTTATAGTCTGTGAAGGTGGTATTTGGGAGGGATCTTGTGCAGCCACTACTTGTGTGGGGCTTTGGGTCATTGTTGTAGGCGTAGTTATTAGTGCCCCTTCCATTGTGTATTTAGTAAGCTTTTTCTGTACTAGTTTAGCCTCTTCCGTTTTCCTGTCCTCTTCCTTTTGTTTCATTTTTCCTTGCCATGTCCTGCAATGATGCACTATAGTCAGTTGTATTTCTGGCCATGCTTTTGCTTCCATTCCCACTACTTTCTTCAGTTGTTTCTGAACTCCTTCCGGGAGCCCTTGTACTAGTATATGATAAAATATTGCGGGTGTTTTGTCCCATTGTTCTCTAGTTTCCATGCGCCACTTCTCTTGGATTTCCCGGATATAATCAACAGGATCTTCGTTCTCACGCATCTTGCGGGAGGTAATTGCTCCTATGTCTGATGTGTCTGGGTACTGTACCCTCAGTGCCTGCCATAGTGCATGTCTGCAGTTTGCGAATGGTGCCCCATCATGCGATGTGTTTGTTATTGTTACTCCAGGGAATCCCGCTCTCTTCCAAATGTCGTCCGCTGCATCCCCTAATATCGATATTAGAAGGCCCTTCACATCTCCTACTGCCAGTTTCTGTGCTGTGGTGTGTTTTTCCATTTCATATATCCACTTACCCGCACCTTCACTTAATGATGGGAGTCTGCATTTTATATTTTCTTTGTCTGTATGCTTCCAAGGGACATACTGTGGCCTAACCCCTCCTCTCTCCAGAAGTGGCATTAAGTTATGTCTCGTTTTACCCTTTGTGTTCCATAAAATCGAGTCCTCACACCCTTCCTCTTCTTCCCTTTCTCCTACATCGTCAATTTCATCCGTATTTCCCCTGCTCGTAACTCTTTCTTCTCCATCTTTTCCCCTTCTTCCATCATTTCCTTTATTTAATGTGGGCATGTGTATTAGCCTTTCCTGCCTGCGTCTAGGGAGGTCGCTAAGCCGACATGCATAGAGTGTCAGTTCATCTGTGAAGGGCGCAAGTTTTATTGTGCGTAACGAGCGTGAGGTGGTTGAGCATGTAGGGTGCGATGGGAGAGGGCGTGATGGGGACGGTGCGACCTCATGTGTCTGTCTTTCCGCTATTCCTTGCTCTTCCTCCTCACTTCTCTCCAGCTCATCCTTTCTCCTACGGATCCATGGTGAGTCTGTGTTGGTCCGGGTGATGTATAGTTTATCGAGGCTTTCCCTTTCACTGTTTCTTCCTTCCTTCTCCACTCCTTCTTCTTCCTCACTACAAAAGTCAGTCATAAACGGCACCCCCCACTCTGTCTTTTTCCCCTTTATTGTTACTGTTTGTAAGTCTATTAGGTCCAGTTCTCCTTTTTCTCCTTTATCAACCGCTCCCCTGTGCGCTGATGTTGTTGCTACTTCTGTGTCTCTATATACATCCCCCCATACTTCACTCTCCCTTCTCCTATCTTCTCTTTCTCCTTCATTTCTCTCCTCCATCTCCCTACCATGTTCCTCACTTTTCCTTTTTAACTCCTCCATTACTTCACTACTCATCTGTTCCAGTATTCTTTCATCCTCTTTCTTCCTTTCCCATTTCACCCTTTCCCTTTCTAATATGCTCTCTATCACCCTCCCTTCTTCGTATTTCTTAGTCGTTTCTGATAGTAATCTCCTCTTCCACATTGCCATTTCTTTTTCTTTCTCTTCTTCTTCCCTTTTCTTTTCTCGCAGCACTGCTCTTGATACCCTTTCTGCTGCTGCTTTTACCCTTTCAGCTTCTCTCCTTTGCTCCTCAGTTCGTTCCCTTATTTTTTCCAATTCGTTCTTACCTTCTTTCCTTTTCCTCGCTCTCTCTCTTTCCTCCCTCTCAAGCTGTTTGATCAATTCATTCTGCTCATCCCTTAATTCTGCTAGTCGTTCCTCCAAAACCTCTTCCTTTTGCCGTAACAGCTCTTCCCCTCTCATTCCACTCTCCCTGGTATTATCCTCATCTGTTTTCCTTACTACCTCCTTCTCTTCTCCTGTTAATGAACCTCGTAACTTTAATAGTATCTGTGCAGCTACCCACTCATCATTTCCTATTTCCACAGTTTGTTCTTCTCCAGTCCTCCCCTCCCCTGCTGGCATCTTCCTATGAGCCACATATGGTGGAGGGCTGTATGCCGGGTTCGAGTACCCCTCAGCCGCCCTTAACTGACCTCTTTCTATTTCTCCTAACTCCCTTAAAGGGTACAACCCCCCTCCCTCTGTTTTCACTCCCTTTGCTAGGGGTATATCGTTGCTCGGTTCCTTTTTTATTTCATTTGATGTATTATTCTTTTCTCCTCCCTCTTGTCCGTTCCCCGTGTTCTTTGGGTCTTCACTCCCCTTTTTCCCATCCTCTCCTTCCTCCTTAATCTCTTTTTCTTCCGGTATTTTCTCCACAGTGAACATTCCATTTGGTCCTGGTCGGGACCCTTGGAACATCCTCCATAAGTTAAACACCTCCACGTGGTTTGCCAACTTCTTCCCTTTGTATGTATTATGCAGATGGTTTAGTAGTGAATGTTGGGCATATGGATCGAAGCTACCATTAGGCGGCCATGGTGTTATCATTTTGTTGTCCGTCCCCTGGGTCCAATCTATGCTATACTTAATCAGTTTCTCCCTATGGGGTGACAGTGTTGTACATATGTGTTGTAGTGGGGTAGTGAGGGTGTTCCCCCACCCTCCCGATCCTGTCCCATATGACATAGTAGCGCTCCACTTGTTACCCTTCCCCTATTTGGTAGCGGTTATCTCACTAGCAGTTTACAATATACAGCCTTATATCATTACCTGGCCCCGTAAGTTTGGTGACTTGTGATAGTCCGGTAAGGAAAATTATAAAAATATAGTATTTACATTTGTATATTTTCTTCTGTCTTTCTTCCTTTACACGACACCCTTATGGCCCCCTGCGGCCGAGGAGCACGTAGCCCCCTGCGGCTGCGTACCCCTTATGACGTTCTTATACAGTCGTCCTATTTTCACTTGCTCCTCCTCCTTCTTCTACACTTGCCGTGGCCGGCGTTCTCCGTGCGCAGCCACGTCCCCCGTTTCACCTTTCCCCGATCAACTCATTACCGTTTATCTCCGTTTCCACTCCCTTACCACAGTTCTCTTCCCCACCACTCTCAAAAAGAAAGATGCCTTGTGCTCGGGATATCCTATGAAAGCCCTACTGGTGACGTCACCGATCTCTTCGAGCTACTGGTAAGTTCTTCATATATTCTTTAAGTTCAAAATACACTTGCAATCTACCCCCGTTAATCTCACAGCTGTCTTCCTGTCACTCCTGGAACAAGGTAATCAATAATATAATCGGACTGCGCACGCTGCGTCGCCTCGCGTGTGATACGCCCCTCGACAGGAGGGCTTAACGAGCCAATTATCTTCCGTATTGGGCAACTAACTAGCTACTGCCTACAGGGAACGCCATCTACCTATTGAGTTTCTTGCTCGAACAATAGGGATCCTCATCTACTCATTGATCAATAAATGCCAAATCGTAGGAAACCACACACACACACACACACCCTTACACGTAGTCGCGACCTAGGCCAATCAGTGTCTACGAGCGGCCGCACGTGATGTTTTTGTGCTCCGCCCCCCCCTCGCGTAACGTAGCCGACTGCTCTCACACTCGTTCGGCTACCATTCATTCCATTGCCAACACTAAATTGTCAAACCTTCGCCGCGCACCTGTGCAACACCTCCCACCTCCCGTATTTAATTCCTCCCCCCTCCCTCACAATTTCACATTGCTTGTTGTGCGTGGCATGCTCACCAAGTTCTCTTGATGCGGGGCCGCTCGACTGCGGGCACCCCTCCAAGCGGCTCGCCACCTCCCCTCAACTGGACCACGTCTGGACACTCGCCAACCGCGGGCGGGATACTTCCCAACCGGCTCCCGAGGGCCAATATCCGGATTGCGCTGTCCGGTCTTCTCGCAGCTCCGCGATGGTCCTGTAGTCCTCAGAAGGGGGCAACGGCAGAGGGGGCCGCGCCGTCGGGCCTCCTCGCAACGCGATTACCTGGAAAAAGTCAAAATAAAAAATCAGATCTTAAACAGATCTCAGCAGTGCCTCCAACTTGTCGGGGGGAAATTCTGCCGGGGTCGGCCGGACCGTCCGCAGACCTCCGGGCAGGGAGGCCCCAACTCCTCCCGTATATCCCAAAAGAGATAGAGTATGAGACACACGCAAGAAGCAAGGTGACTCTGCTGTTTATTAGACAAAACGGCAGGGATGGGTCAAGGAGCGTACGCGTCCGTCCTGACACAGACACAATCGTGGGGCTCGCAGGCCCTTTTTACCTTAGTATGACGCGCTACTTGCGTCACTTGGAAAGTTTAGCAAAAAACCTATCTCCACTCTGGATTGGTTACTCGAGTGGTAGGATTAGTATAGCGCACATATAGAGAACGGTGTTAGTGGCTGAGGGTTAGTCAGGTGGTATACCTGGGCTGTCCCTTCAATTTGATACATGAAAATTGTTACATGAAGACCTCTGAGAATTGGTCAATGTGAATGGCGTCAGTGATAAGAACCCCATGTTCTAATTGGTCCGCTCGCGAGCCTCCCAGTCTGGGACTATCGCTGTTCCCAGCTCGCGGTGCACCTGTCATCTGCAACAATGTTTTAGTATGGGTAGGTGTAAACAATGTGAGGATTTATTCATATGTTGTGAGGTCGAATACTCCCACTGCTGCAGATGTCCAATGAGTCTTTTAATTGTATCTGCCGATGTCTTGAAACGTGGGATTCAGGCGTCTCCTTCCTCCTGGGCTTGGCATCTTGTCAGGTTTGACTTTGTCACGTGAGGTGGGACCGTGTTTGAGGCAAAATTCAACACAATTAATATTGTTTTTCCTACTGTGTGCCTGGTTTATCTTGCAGGTGCGACCTTGGCGTTGGCTTGCAGCGTGCGAAATTGCAACATCGTGCCCTTGGCGGTGTGCTTTCGCCGGGCTCATTTTGCAGGGTCAGCAACCCAGTTCTTGCTCATTCAATGTTCATGGAAGCTTTTGCCTGCGGCCTACTTGGGCCTAGTGCATAGGTGGAACCGTTTGATGCAGGGCGCTTTAGGTTACGGTATCATATTGCTTCATCCTCAGTATCGTGTCCCCGTTATATTCTTCATTATGGTACATGGCTCTTAGAAGAAGCGTGAGCAAGCCTTTTTTATATAAGTTCATGATGCGTCTTGCGTTTCTGGATTTTGAGAGCAGCCTATGTGGAAAATAATAAAGATGTACGTCCGTGAGTATGTCTGTCGCCTACGTCATAGCACTGAGTATATTCTTCGTGTAGATTGGTGCGGGTGTGTCCGGTGTGTATATTTGCACAGGTGTGCTGACCGTTGGCTAGGTCGTCATGGCATCTCTAACGACGTGTAGGTTTAGTCGAGTTGGTCCGTGCCGCAGGTGTCGGCATGGACAGGGCGGGCTGCTGGGCAGGTAGATGGGCACATCCGTATGTTCCTGTACCAGGGTATTTGGTCGTCCGGTAGAAAGGCAAACTCCTCTCGTGGCGGGTGTCTGGGCCGTGATCCTCTAGGCCAAGCGCGAGAGGGGAAGGGCGGGAGCCTGTTCTTCCATTCTCCCACTTCAATGTTATTTGCTGTACATGCATTGTTTGCCATTTTGAAAAAACCTAAAGGCACATTGACATCTGAAAGGGCTTCTGCCTACGAGGTAGTCATATTGAATCCGATGATTAAAATAGTCTGATGCAGAATAGTGAATCCTGTCGTGTTTGTAGCAGAACCCCTGGCAGAGGACGAGCATGCACATGACTGCTCAAATTATGAGGAATTCTATGATGAACTCAATGCATTGGCAGCTGGGGAGATTCTTTTTATTGACAGTTCTTTGAGAATCAATCAAAATGACAGGCAAAGATATACAGGTGCCGCTGTGTGGAAGCACGAATAGAGAGTTTGAAGTACTGATAAGTGCAAGATTACCGTCTCACTTTCCAGCATAAGCTGCTGAATTAGTGGCACTGATTATCATGTTCAAGAGACAAACAAACCAGGAAGTAACGGTGTACAGTGACTCCACCAATGTGACATCAACAGTGCACGCAGGGCTAGCACGATGGAAAAGGCGGGGCTACCACAGGGTGGATGGTACTCCAGTGCAACACTCAGCCTTATTGGACAGACTCATTAAAGCACTACAACTCCCAGTAGCCATCACAGTAGCTAAATGCGCAGAACACACTAAAAGGGCAGACTTTATCTCATGAGAAAATCAAAAAGCAGACGCGGAAGCCAAGCGAGTTGCATGTTTAGAAACTATCATGTAATTTGATACACCTGATTTGAATGAAAGCATGGTGGTGATGATGAGTGTGCTTGAGTGTTATAATAATTTGTCTAGGACTCAATTGGCAGAGATTCAAGGGGAAGCGCCTCAAGATGAGAAAGGGGGTCATTACGACCTGGGCGGTAAGGGATACCGGACACCGGTAAGGAGACCGGTAATCCCTTACTGCCCTATTCCAAGTTCCCTTGGCGGGAACCGTAAGGAATGTGTGGTCTGACCACATGTCCCTTACAGGTCCCGCTAAGGGACCAGGGAGCTAATAACGGGCTTGCAAGTAGGGAGCCCATTATTAGCGCCCTCCCCATTCCCATTGAGCCCTATGGGGGCTCAAATTGAAATGGGGAATGGTTTGTTCAATGGGGATTTACCGGTCCCACCAGGGTCGGACTGCACCGGTAAGTCCCCATTGAACAAAACTGGTGCCGGACCCGTTATTGGAGGCAGTCATGCCGCAAATAGTGCCATGACTACCACCAATCTTGGAATGAGGCCCAAAGACTTGTGGACGCGGAGATGGTGTTCTTTAAACACCTCTGAAAACTGTGGTGACAAGACAGCAGTGGTAAACCGGTGATTCCTCTAGCCTTCTTAAGGGTGGCATTGGAACAGCTACACTACCCTGCGCACGTTACTAAAGAGAGCCTCTCCACAACTATTGTGGAGGATTGGTTCGTTCCAGACATAGTACAACACGTTGTATTTTTTGTAGTAAATTGGATCGTATGTCAAAAGTTTACTGCTGGGCACACATTGCACACAATTAGAGGAGTTATTCCAAGACCTAATGGACCCTTTCAGCATTTGCATATCGACTATCTCGACATGCTGCAAGTATGTAATGGCTATAGATATATGATCGTAGTGGCATGTTCTTTCTCGAGGTGGATTGAAGCTGGACTGTCTATACACACAGACTCCACCTGTGCAGCAAAATTTTTAGTATGAGAAATATTTCCTAGATGGGAAATATATAAGGTATTAAGATCAGACAATGGCCGTCATTTTGTTAATTAAGTCTTTGAACAAATAAGCTTGATGCTTAGCATAAAGCACAAGTTTTCATCGGCGTATCACCCGCAAGTGAACAGGATCTGTGAGAGACTCAACGACTTGCTTAAAGAGAGAATAGCCAAATTGAAACTTACCCTGAAGAAAGGATGGTTGCATTGTCTACCACTGCCATTGTATGCATATAGAAATCAACCACCATCTTACGCCCCATGAAATAGTAACAGGGAGGTGAATGAGGACCCCTCTCACATGTCATGTCTAGAATGAAAAGTGATGCCCAGACAGGAGTTACGTGATTATCTTACGTCTATAACTGCAAGTATCTCTGTCATTTCAGATTAGCTCGAGAGAAAGGGTATGGGGCAGTGCAGAACACAGAAGGAAATGCTAAAACAACCGAAATTGAAAAGTTATGTCTTTCCAAACTTTTCCCCAGAGATGCGGTCCTAATCCGCAACTTCACTAGAAGGTGGCATGAGCCTCATTTTAACGGCTCCTTCATAGTGGAGGACATGACACTGTCTGCAGTCAAAGTGCAAGGCAGACGCGCTTGGAATTTCCTTGGAGATGTGAAAATCAATGCCAGAGAACCCACTTCGACTCCACCCCCACCGGGAGCATGCATCGGGGAAGAACCACAGCACGTGCAGACTAGGTCTATGACGAGGAAGAAGGACGCAGAAGCAGTTGAATAAAGATAAAGAGTACATTGGACTGTGGCTTTTTTCAGTCACTAAAAACAGAGTTAAGGGAGGTTATTTGTTCTTGAGCCACAGGAATTTGTTGACATTGGACTGAGACATGTTTAAGTCTTGATCATAAAGGAGAGCATTCCAGATTTGGAGTTCCTTTTTGATGACCGGAAGAGGGAGCAGTTCCCCAATTCTTTTCTCAATTAATTTCTCTTCGGAGGTGCCTATGGTGGTGCCCCATTACAACGTTTCACGGATCGTTCTTGCAGTTTTTCTGTTCATTTTGCATGCATACCCTGTGCTTATGGGGAGAACTACTAGAGTTCATCTGTTCCTACAAGATATTAAGAATGGCCCAATCGTGAGGAGATTGCTTGCAGCTATCATTGAGCAAATCCTTCAGCTTCCTGGGTACAATGGGGAAAACGCAAATGCCCCTATCAGCAGATAATGCACATAGACTGGTCAGGTTTGTATTCTATTACTTGGCTGAGGAATGTCCACATCTTGTTGGGAGACAAACTGATGTCAGAACCTTCTTGAGAGACCCGAGGAAGAATGCAGCGCTCAATTAAATACTGAGAGACATCATAATACAAGTAAACGGGTACTCTGAGAGAATACTGAGAACTGAATGAGACTTTTGAGGGAGAAGATCCAAAAAAGTCTGCTGGTTAAGGAACTTTGTTTCATGCTGAAGGATAATCTTCATGTCTTCTGGTAAAAGGCCAATTTGTGGCCTTCACTGGGACCTTTTTTTCATCATTGTATAGCCAGCTGTATCTGATCAAGGAACTTGTGGAGCCGACTCAGCAGCTTCCAGAAGTAGTGCATGATGTTGCCCGATTAAAAGTTTGTTTTTCTTTCCTTAAAGAGTCAAATGGGCAGCATCAATAGCAACATTATCATGGCAGATCCTGAAAAACGTCCACGTTGTGCAAGGAGCTATTGCTATAAATTGACTTATCTGTAGGAAATTTATTCTTGCATTCTGTTTATAGTGATGCTGCTCTCATTTACAGTATGTACTGCTTACTATATAGATGTAAATGGAGCAAAGAATCCTGTGCATCTTTCTGTACAGAAGGAGGGTACAGATGTGGCAACTACTAGGCTGTCTCGACCTAATGTGATTATTCCTACTCTAGAGATACACACAAGGGCACCTGGTCCTGTGACGGATAAGCCTGGGTTACCTTTTGGAGGGAGATCACATGCAGAGATTATAGCAGACTGAAAATGGCCGGCCTTGCTGCTGCTAAAATGAGGTTTCAGGATAGAAAACAAATTTTAGATCTTTCTCTTACACAGACAGTACATGTAAGAACACCCAGTCCACTGACTAATGTTTCTAGGGTTGGTCCAGTAAGGAGAAACTATGCTGACATATAGAATGAGATGGTTAGAGAAACATGTAAGAAAAGAACGAGACCTAAGAGAAATGCTAGGGAGGATGATCATGAGCTGAATGATTACCTGGATAGTACAGCACACTTTCAGAATAACACTCGATATCAACATATGAAAGAAGTGGGAAGGAGGACCTCAAAGGAGGAATGCTTTGTATGTGCACTCCTGCCCTATAGCATAGGGAAGTCTAAGAACTTCATAGCTAATGAAACAGACATTCAGACAGCACATTGTTATCACACATAGCACTCTGTCGTACAAGAGGCCAGTTCATGGGCCAAGATTCCTACCTCAATTGGGCAACTGAATGGACAGATCCAGATGAAGATGACTATATCCAAGATACAAAGACAAGGCTAAGAGCTCATACTAAGAATCATGTCATCAGATATGAAAAACCTGGAGTGAAAGGAGCTGGAATAAGTTGGGAAGTAAACAAAAGACTTGAGAGTCCAGGAAAATCTGCAGAGGAAATTCGTAGATGGAAGAACAGAGGCCAAATGCAGATCTGGGTATCAGTGTTATCACCAGATGGATGGGAAGAAGGAGTGGTGATCTGCAGAGCCTGGGTAGTCATTGGTTGTTATCAACCCGCCATTGACATGTATGGCCAAGACTTGCTAAGCTACTGACCTGGTTCAAAGATAGAGGAGGACCCTTGCAGACAGTGCCTTTGGAGATTGCAAAGCTGTGCTTCAAAAATAATGGCACAAGAAAAGCTGGCGAGAATCAGAACTGTGATCGAATCTTTGATGTACCAGGAATGAAACTTGGAACACCAGTGATCATGGATCACCATTGGGCTTGTGGATCCAGAACATATATGAGGCTACCCAAGGATTGGGGAGAACGATGCTCACTAGTGAATGTTCATGTTCCAGTGTTGGTGATTCCTAAAAGTGATTTGAACCTTGACAGTTTCCTGAAAGCAGATGCTCATCTGAGGATGAAGAGATATGTGAAGCTGATTAATCGAATAAAGAGGGAGAACTATTTCTCAGCTAAGTCAATAGAAGCTTTTGACTCCATTCCTTATGAGCACAGACTGTTCAGCCAGACTTCGACAGTATTCACATCGATCTTCACGCTAAGAATCCAGGTTAGAGAAAATACCAAATGGCTGCAGATTAGCAGATGGGATTTGCTACAGACAATCAACACTACCATAAAGGGATTCAATGCTATCAGAGAAGAGATGAGAGCCATAAGACTGATGACTCTTCAGAATAGATACGTCCTGCACATGATCACAGCTATGGATGAAGGTGTTTGTGCAGAAATAGGAGAGTCATGTTGCACGTTCATACCCTCTCATGATGAGGAGAATGGCACCTTGACAGAGGCCCTAGAGATGCTAAAAAAGCTGCACGTCCAGATGATAGATAAAGTGGAAGACATTGCTGATGACAGCTGGTTTGGATCACTCTTTTCTTGGGTTCCACAATAGATGGCAGACATGTTCAAGCTCCTTGGAGCCCTGATCGGGTTGGTGTTGCTCAGATTTTGTGTGATCAAGATAATAAAGACTGCACAGAAAGCCATAGGGATGAAAATCGTGATCGATATTGAATCAGGATGGCAGGCCAGAGACTTGACAGATGAAGAAATCAGAGACTTTGTGAAGGCCAGCATCCATGCACCTGGGGGAACGAAGTACCTGTATCCAAAGAATCATAAGAAGTATGTGGGAAATGGATCTGTTGCAGCCCAAGTGGCCAGTGCATGCCCATGACTTGGAACAAGGATGAGCATGTGAAATCAGCTGGATGCCTGAAGGGATGCATAAAGATATGGATTGCAAAGAAGCATTTCTTCAGACAAGGATGTCTAGGATGATGAGAGAATGGCAAAGAAGAATGGTGACGTCACGCAGAGCTTAGCTGACGTACATAGAAGAGATGCATAGACTAGAGCATGAAGATATTCAATAAGGCACCAAGAAAGTATCAAAGATAAGTGACATCTTGGGATCAAGATGAAGAAACTTATGCTACAGACCTGATGAAGATATCAAGATATTTTAAACGTGTACAGATGCAATGAAACACAAGCAGACAAAGTATTCTAGAGGCTAGCTTTATAGTGAATAGAGTGCGGCATGCGCCAACATATACACATATATATTGAAGGAAGTAAAGAATGGATGTTTCCACTATGTATTATAGCAAAGCTGGACCAGAGAAGGAAGGCCTCTTTTCCAGTGTTTGGCAGTTAAAAAATAAAGCAATTGGATTACAGAAACAGATCTCAGAAAGGCGAGACTAGATGAGCCAAGAAGCCAAGGTTTTATCAGGATGAGGTGAGCAGACTTTGGATACAAATCGTGTGAAAGAATAAAACTCTTGTTCAGAAGACATGAACAAAAAGAAGAAAGACGACAGAGGTCTATTTGAAAATAGTATTTTAAATATACTGGGGCTCGATTTCGTGGTCTTCACTCACGTGGATGGATGAAGTTGGATGAACACGATGATCACACCTATGCATGAGGGCAGATCGTGCCTTCACTCCCCTGAATTCTCCAGAGCAAAAGAACACTCACAAGGACAAGTTCAAGGCCTTAATTGACAGCAGACCTCTGCAGTGATGATAGATGAATATGCTAATTGGTGGGAAGCTATGGTTATAGCTAGCTCACCAGCACCTGGAAGGCCAGCCTGCGTGCTCCTAACATAGGTGGAAAAGTACTGAAGGAGGTTAGAGTGCCAACCAATGGTAGGGGGCAGCATGATTAAGGGTCCTATAGTTTGTGTAACCAATGGGACGTTGTGTATTTAGTGACATTCATAGAGACCTGTTTAAGGGGAGGGCTTAGTTGACCCATGTGATGTTAAGAGACCTATCACTTTTCTTCACACTTTTAGACAATTACGGATCATATACTTAGATGTTCCCTCCAGTCCTATCACTTTCTTCAATAGGTTTTTGTAGTTTGCCACGTAGGATGACGTTAGTAATACGTAGGATGACATCATCAATGATGATTTTTTGCTATAAAAGAATACTTTTTTTAAGATGCATTGAGAGATCTTACGCTGAGACGTCCGTTGATGTCCGCTGTACTCCCTGTTTCAGATAATTGATATTATAACAGTTATCCTTTTGCCAACTACCTGAGTCGTTTCGATTATTGATGTTTGAGTAACTTCTGCATCCCCATCCATCTCAATGGTATTGCTATCTCGTTTTAAAGGGCTGGAAGCCTCCAGTTCACTACCTTGGGTCCCCACTCCCATACCTCAGACCTCTCTAAGATGAGAGGAAACCTCCATACCACCATGCACCCTGCTACCACAGAAAAGCTAGCAAGGGAGGCTTGCGAGTCAAGCTAGATCAAAGAAAAAATAATAAAATAAATGCCGTAGGAAAGGCAATGTTGACAGGTAAAGAAAAAAGTTGGGAATGCAGCTATCAGTGGGCATGCCATGGGCAAATAATTAAGCGCCAGATGGATTAAGGAAGGGATGGGTGTATGCAAAAAGGCAAAGGGAACAGATTTTGGAGGAAAAGGTGGCTTGTAGGCCAAGGAAGAGGAGGCTTTTCAGAATAGCCTGCATGTTGAGCATGTGGAGTGACAGGGCATATAGATCGAATGTGTCTGAGCCAAGGGTATGTTCAGAATGGACAATTCTCAAGAGGGCGGACAGCTCATCCTCTAGCAAATAGCCCATGAAGTACAGATGGGTTCGCCCAAGTTCAGACGGTGCATCAGACATAAGCACAACAAACACAGCAGGCTTTGAAATCAGCAGCCTGCGCCAATGCAGATACGAAAGACTACACATTGTACACACATATGAAAGCCAGGAAGATGCAGGATGGACAGATCTAAACATAGGTGGCTTGTTCTGCCTCATGCATAGACCCTTGTCTGTGGACAGGCCGATTTAAAACAGAGACTAGAAAGGTGAGAGCCACTCCAGTTGGTGACAAAGATATGGCAGACCAAGAAGGGGAAACCTTTCAAGGGAAGCAGGGTTTTGGTGTATGTGAACCCGAAGGGAGAGGTGTTCTCAGACAGACAAAGAAGTGGGACGGTCGTACTTGCTCCTACCTAAACCAAGGACACCAGAGTTTCTGGTGTGGCCAGATAACCCTTAAATGCGACCTGTTAGTAGGAGTGGGGACAGCACACCCCCTAGTACATAGCTCACAAGTCAAGGAAGGGTTTTGTGCACAGGATCAGACATTATATCAGATATGAGCACTGAGAAGTGCAATAGGCACAGCAACAAGGAAAAGTGCACAATGGATTTACTGCAAAGGGCAATAGTAGTGAGCCCCATGTAGATTCAGAAAATATGTAAAAACAAGATAAATATTGACACACATTTTAGAAGTTATCATTATGAAAGGAAGGAATCATTTTATAGAAACAGGTATATGCGTGCACCCACAGTAGGGCATCTCACAAGTCAACTTGATATATTCAGAATTATTAGTGACACTAGGCCCTAAAAGGTGTCAAGAATCAATATGGCAGGGGAGAAGAAAAATCTTTGTTTTATTAAAGGATACTGGAATTGCATGTTTATCCGATGAAGGCAAAAAGGTATTGAATTATTATCAGAAAATTGAGGGTTCTGTTGAAACTATAATAGGGTTGTTTTTGTTGATGAGTTATCATTCTCTGAAGGAGAGTGTGTTATGGCAAATCTTTGTTATATTAGTGGCAGGCACTTATCAAAGATTTAAGAAGAGAGTAGATGCCAAGGTTTAACATGATGATTTGTCATGAGGATCAAGGTATAGTGTGTTCCATTTTTTGGAATACAGTATGTGAATATGGATACATATTACATATTATAGTAGTATGCAAAGGGCAAGAGGCCCTTTGAGATGTTTCTGATGAAACCAGAAGGTTTTTGGTATTATAAAATGAGCAGGGTGCTACACATGCTTATGTGGCCTACTGGAAAAAAGTGGTGAGAATGTTTGATGAATTTACATTTAGACCACAGATATTTATGAACAAAGAGGGGAGACATGTGTTAGGGAGAATTTTCCACTTACCTAATTTCACTTACCTACTGAGTCCCTCAGCAGTTTTGCTGGATTTCTAGGATTTATGTTTTCATCTGGTAAGAGTGTGAGCCTTTTTTTCCACTCTTACATGTGTTTTGCTGTGTGTGTTTAACATTTTTGTTTTCATAGACTGTGGAGCCTCACCTATTCCATAGGCATCATCTTTTTACTATGTGTCACACAGCACCTTTAGTGCATTGACACAGGGTTGTCTTTTTAGAATTCCCAACTCAGACTCTATTTTCTGGGACTGCTACTGTCTACCAGAACATGTAAAGTTGCCATTGACTTTATTAGTCTTTTTAAATTCACAGACCCAGTGCAAACTATCTTATATAGAGTTCTGGAAAGGGTTAATAGTTATCCCTTTTTGTCTTTTTCTCGTGGAACATTATTTCGTTCCCCTTTCTTTAAGATTTGACTGGTGGCAGTGGTATGTTCCTTATTTTTCCTACCGCGGTCTATTTAAATAGCTTTGGTACTGTTTTAGGCTAAGCCATTTACTTTTATTTGGATCCGGCTGGGTTTATTCCCCATTTCTTTTTGCAAAGGTCTTTCTTGTGTTTTACTCTGTGCGCCAAACCAGGTTTGGTTCCTTTGTTCGCCGTCCTTTGGCAGGCTTCTGCACAGAAGCCCTCCTTAGGCACCTGAATGTCTGAGGGGGACAGGATGTGAGGGAAGGATTTGAGACTCCCTGAAAAGAGTCACCTTGGAGATCCATGTCACACTCTGTGTGATTGGCTGTGGTGACTGGCCTGCCGGGACAGACACCCTACTCTGTGATTGACAGCCAGGCTGTGTGAACGGGGGAAAACTGCATAAAAAGCAGGTATCTGGGACTGAGAAGGCAGTGTGGCCACTGGATCGAGAGAACCGAAGAGAAGCTGACAGAAAAGGACCTCCCGGTGAATCCCTGTTGCGGGACTGAATCTCCAAACTTCGATAACAGGGAGGATCTGCAAGGAATCTTCTCCCCTTGACCTGGTGGCAACAACCAGTTTGCCAAACTGCAAGCCAGGCCTCCCTCCTCTGGTCGAATTTGCTGTGCACAGCTACAGTGAACCGGATAGCCAGGAGGACTGGACCCTGCTTGGATTTTAAGGAGTGCACCTTTTATTCGTTGCTTTGCTCTGCTGCTGGTTTCTTCCCTGTGCAGTGCAGGACCCTCCAGTCTTCCTACTTCGTGTCAGTCCGACAGTCGCTTCAGGAAATGTGAGCCTGCAGGACCTGCCAGGAACTTCTGCCTCGGCTACAGAGCCTTCTTCTCCATTTAAGGTACTGTTCAAATCCAATCGTTCATTCTGTCCGACTGCGGTAAAAGTGCTTGAAATCCTTTGCCAATCCGAGAAGATTTAACCGCAAACTACTCTGAACTGATCCTCTTCAAAGACTTTGTCCATTGACTTTGTCCCTGGCCTCTTGATTTGATTCCCTCACTGTAGTTACTTTTTCTAGATTGCCCTGCTTACTTACATGTTGGTGCTGCTCAACTTTTGTCTAACTTTGTCTTCCCCTCCCTTTTAAATTGCTGAAATGCCATTTTGCTCACACTTCATTTTGAGCTTAACTTGTCCAGAATCTATTGGGTGTGGTGTAGTGTATTAAGATTGTGATTTTTCAACTGCTTGATAATAGTGAAATGTTTTATAACTGATGTCTGAATAAATGTATATTCTTTTATTCAGAAACTTTGAGTCAGTGTTTGTTTGAACCATAGTAATTGCTGTCCTTTGTGTAACTATTGATACTGCTCACTTTACTCTTGAGATAAGTCTGGCTGCTCAGCCATCACTACCACTTTACTGTGTAGTACAGGCTTATACCAAAGGTACATTTGTACTGTCACTTGCAGTCTTAATTGTGTGTGGTGTTCCCAAAGCGTACTGCACATGACTCTGCCTAACAACAGATGACCCCCATAAAATTCAAAAGCAGCAACTGTATAGAGAAAATGGTAATGATCAAGGGAATGGACAAAAAGGGTGGACCATGGAGGACAGCAATAGTGCTCATGAAAGGATCTAGGTTGATTGACGTCACTGATGACGACATATCTAGATAAGGCTTAACAAGGAGGAAGTGGTGTTTCTTTAGGAACATCACACATTAAAAAAGAGGAAAGAAAGAAATGTCATTGCAGAGAGAGCCAAATGTTTGGTGGACTACAGGCCTTTTGGCATGGGTCCTGAAAAATGAGTTAGGAGAAGATGAAAAATAAATAATTAACTTTAAACAGTATAGGATTAAGAAGCTCAGTTTAAAAAATTGTCCTCAATTAGGTGAAATAAATAAATAAAAAATGAATGAATGAAAAAATGAATGAATAAATGATTGAATGAATGAATGATTGGATATTAAAACAGTAAAAAAGTATAAATAATTCAAAAATTCAAATTTGAAAAAAACAAATAGCACAAATTAAGGTTGCTGGCCATAATTGAAAAACTTAGTGTATTATGAGTATAAAAAGCTAACTGGAATGATGAAGGGCCACAGGAGTATGATGGGCCAATGTCATTTTGATGTCATTGGCCCATCATTGGGAAAACCCTCTAGTAGAACTGTACAAAAGAACATACAAGGGTAAGTCCATTAATGTTATTAGAATGTATTTAATGGTGTTGGTTTATATTTTCTAGACAAAGATTTTTGGTTCACACCGCAGTGTGAGGACACATTGTGTATCCTTATTAAAAGTAAGAAGACCCAGGTGAGTACAAAAAGAAAAAAGGCGGTGTGCGAAGCAGCGTGTCTGGTGTGTGTCTAGAGAACAGACCGCTGCTCACGCACGCTTCATTTCCTGCTTCTCCCAGCGACCAAACAGAGAACTGAGAACTGAAAGCAGTCCTCTTTCTATTTCCTTATTCTTCAAGACTGCCTACATATACACCGCGCAGGCGCGGAGCGCGGCGCGGTGTGCGAAGCAGTGTGTCTGGTGTCCGGTGTCCGGTGCCCGGGGACTGGGGACTGGCCACTGAACTTCACCTCCAGACACACTGCCCACCAGGAATCTCGACATCGATCGAACATGCCGCCTGTTTCCCCTGTGGAAGATGACATCAGCCGCCGGCTCCGAAGTAGCAAACTACCTCAAGACTTGGGAGAACAACAAGACCTGCAAGATCTGAAGGAGGCACCCAGGCGAAAAGCAAGTAAAGCCCCTGTTCCCCCTCCCCCACAGTCAGCACCGGGCATAAACATTCGGACCCTGCTCCCCTCCCAGTCTCACCTGACTTCATCTCCCTCGAGACCTCCCCTCGAAGGCACGACTCAACACGAAAGGCTGTTTCACGAAACCAAGACCGACGGAATGGCTACCTCTTCCTCTTGTGGCCGAGCAGATGACCTGGAAACGGAAACGGAATTGCAATCAACCCACTCGACAAGTTTGCTTGCAACAGAAGCCCAGAGGCCGTCCAACTACCAAACGGGTACTGTGCTCGGCCGTTTCACCGCTAATGCGAGCGACACCCAGCCAGAATCTGCCGAAGGGTGGACTCGGCAGGTGTCTCAACGACCGGGTGCTTTACCCTTGACGGCCGTTCTTGATGGGGGCACGCCAAAGCATCTCTTCTCTCCAGGAGTGCGCTTCCACGCAATAAAGCGTGACACTCGCGTTGGCGAGTCAAAGATGCCTCAAATGGACCAGGCCTCCAAAGAAATAGACCATTCAGCTCAAATCCATTGCGACAGATCCACAGTCCAGAATCCACCTAAGCGCTCAAAGTATGCCAAACTTGAAGCCACACCCCGTAAGAATACCAGGAACGAGTCCTGGACCACGGACTCTGGCGGCGAGACCTCACCTCTAATTAGATGTTCACCCGACGACTCAGTCTTTGAAGTGTCACCAAGGGAAAAACAGCGCCCCGGTGCACAGTCAGCCGACCATGCCGACCCGCATACGAAACCAACATCAAGTTCCACGGAAGTCGCAGCCTTGCCCTCCCTTAAGGGTGACACAGCACAACCACCAAAGACTAACTTGGGAACCAGCCCTTCCGCTACTTCCAGGGATGTACTGGTGCCGCCAATATCAGATTCGCCTCAGGCGGATAAAACCTTGTCACTAAAGGAGAGTGTCAAAAGTAAAACCAAGCCCAGGAAAGTCTGGACAAAAAAACCCCGTAAAATACAGCCTAAAACTCAGAGAGGCATTAAAGGGCTGTCGGTCCCGCTGCTTTCCTCGTCCTTGAAAGAATACTTCATTAAGCAGCATAAAAGAAAACTTGATCAGGACCCCGAACTCTCAGACGCCGAAATCTTGGAAGCGATTAGAGAATCCTCGCCAAGAACGAAAGCTCCAAAGTCAATCTCCTCAGCCCACGATTCTCTCCCATGCCAGCCTTCTGTTACCGCCCATGGACCAAAGAGAAGTTGAAGTTCAAGCCTTGCACAGTATAAACAAGTCAGGGGTCACGGAAGGGCCACAAAGTGAGGAGAACCCCCCCCGCATACCGACAGGGTCAGCAAACGAGACAATAAACAACATTTCATCGTCTGATGACACTAACATCACGGCGCATAAAGGGAACAGGGCCAGTTCAGGACCCAGAAAAACACACCCTGCAGATTACTACGTTTGGACTCGCCCTCACATTCAATGCCAATCCAGCAGACTTCTAGGAGAATCCCAACACTCTCAACAAGAAGGTCACCCTCCTGCTGAGAGAAGGCCCAGTGACAGATGGGCCCAACACCAATCTGAAAGAGGCCAAATCACTTCACCCAAAACAAGGAGACAGAGTGAAATCCCTAGCTCGTCAGACAAAGGATCTCCATCAAAGAAAAAAACGGACTTGCTCTCAATCATGTCAGCTCTCACGATTGCACTTAACCCATTCGCCAATTTGTACGAATCTATGCATGAAGCACTCAAAGACAACACCACAATGATAAGCACCTTGAAGGACAAACTCACCTTCATGGAGGGATTAATAAGCGCCGTCGACCAAAATTCAAATAGGTCTGAAGCAATCCTGGAAGAAAAACTGGAAAAAAATGAAAAAAAAAAATTAAGAGTATCTTAATGTCACACGTAAAAGTAGTGACCGATCCCACCCAAGGAACTGAATCTAAATCTACACAGACCATGGCTAATGGAAAACAGCAAGACATGGCCCCTATTTTCGAAAAACGGCCCTCAAAGCTGGCCACATCTTCTTCAACTTCCAGCTCTTCTGATCAAACAAACGGTTGCGTCGCGCACTCCAAAGAAACAGATACATTAAGAATATAGATACCGTCTAAAGAACTGCAAGACCCTAGACGGGCACGTGGCCATAACCAGCCAGTGGACATTCCAGCAACCCGCACCCTGAAGCTGAGCTCTAAAACTTTACCACCCACCAAGAAAAGAGACCAAATAGCCAACTTGGAAACTATCCCCGCTGGAAACCTTTCTCAAGACCTCCTTGAAATTTCTCAACACTCAGCTACTGAAGATCTGTCACCTAGATCACCAGACATCCCAGGGGAGTCGTCCAAAAAAGCGCTCCACCCAAAGCCTAGTCAGAAACAGCCGCACGACTCTCCTGCAGAAGGCCAAAGGAAAGACGGACCCTGCCCGTACAGACCACGCTCAAATTCGCCAAGTGCAGCCCTCGAAGCTCTAATGGACCTTCAGAAAAAAGAAAATGCCCCGGCCCGGAAAGCAGCTACGGATTCCAGCTCAAGACATAGCCAAATGCAACGACAGGGCAGGTCCCGTGTCCCCTCGTACAAGGAAAGGACTAGACCACATAAGACCGAGCATAAGGACCAAATAAACTTGGACAATTCGTCAATCTACAAGGTGGAACAAATCTCCGCCAAGGACAGTTACTTAGTCCTCAACCGGAGAACAGTCCTGAAAATCTTGGCTAAAGTTGACAAACTGCGACACCTAACTTCAGATGATATAGTCCTTGTGGAACCCTACCACCGGGACCACAAAGCCAAAGCCTACCTGCATATCAAAAACAAGGCAGTAAAAGAAATTACGGCTGAAGTAGAAAGGGACCTCCGTCGCGTAGGCCTAAAATGCCAACTGATACCCAAGCCTTCATCTGTAAAGTCTCCAAGTGAAAGAGAACACAGGGTCACGAAGCACCTCCCACCCAAAAAAAACAACAATGCGGCACGCCACGACAATGATGCCGGATGGACCAGCAAGAAAAATTCTCACCCCGAAGAGCAGACAGAAAATGGAAGCTTGGCTAAAAAGAAATGGGTATCCTTCACCCACACAGAAAATGGAACGCCAAACAGCAAAGAAGTGGACTACGAAACGCGACATCGAAGGCAAGCTAACGTGTCGCCTCCGAGGAGAGACCATACCGAGTCGTCTGCGCCTAACCCATGGAAGTGGATTTCGGACACCTTTTCTCGATCGCACAAGAAATAGCAGCGACTTCCGTGTCCCATGGTGAATAACTTCAACCAGGAGAACGACATACCACAACCCAAAGTCAGCACCCTGCATGGCATCATGAAACACGCGTGGATTTCACCACTTAACCACCCCGAATGACGCAAACCTGAGCTCCTTCGACCTTATCTGCCTACAAGAAACATGGCTTCTTACCAAACCTACACTTGACGGGTACGACATAGAAGTCTCACCAGCCACTAAGGCAATCGCAGGCCGTCCCTCGGCAGACATACTGACTGCCATCCGCCTGGGCTTTTGTATCACCCCGATGGGAAAGATCGCAGAGGGCTATGTTATTCTAGCAACTCTCTTATCTTGGCATCATTACGATCACTACAACAACTGCTGGACAAACACGGAACTAGCAATAGCAAATCTATATTGGAACCCTGAGCGAACCACTTGCAAAAACTTCTGCAACTCCATAACTTCCATCATCGATGAAACTAGAGTTGACCGGGGCGTCCCCAACCTGATAATATGCTGCGACCTAGATGCCAAATGTGGGTTTGGAACCATCACCACTAAAGACACCCTGTCGCGGATGCTGCTGGACGACCGGGGCCGCACCTGGTCAAAGCTAATGAAATCAAGAAATCTACACAACACAGCAGCCCTTCAAGAAAACAAAAGTCAAATCCCCACATGGGAAAGACTAGGGGCATCAGCTAGTATTGACCACATTTACATCTCGGAGGGCTTGATTCCCTTCTTTATTGACTTCACAGTGTTAAAAACAACAAACAGTGACCACAACCTTCTCCAGATGTCATGGGTCGGAGCATCTCACAAAAGAACTTATTACCAAGCCAACATTGAATCAAAAAATCAACAAAATCGCCTCCGATTGTCTTCTGACAACGTAAGACGCTTTGCGTCAAACCTAAGACTGAAGTACGACTCTGCAAACAAAGACCCAAGTTCTGAAAGGCCGGAGTATATTTCACTTCTGGACTCCCATAAAGTAAACTTCACCGGCAAATCTCAAGGTGCATCGAACCACATTCACTCATTTAACCACATGGTGATGGAAAAACAGCAAGAGATGTGGAAACTCCAAAAATTGGCAATCAAAGAAGGTTCCAACGAATCCTGGGCATCATTCCAAACAGGACAGAAACACTACAAAGCATGGCTGAAACACTATCGCGCCTCTCTATACCAGAAGGATGCAGAAGCAATCCAAAGCACTTGGCTATCAAGAAACTCCAGAGACTTCTGGTCACTTCCAAAGAGCGCGAATGGCCTGAAAACCCCTCCAATTTCCAACTCGGTGTCAGAACAAAAATGGATTATTCACTTCTCAGAAGTATACCGGCCGCCACCAACTCCAGTGACACTGCCAACATCATACCCAACGGATACGTGGATTGATCTCTCAGACCGCCAAGAAATCTCCAGAGCTATTAAGAACTTGAAAGTATCCAGGGCCCCAGGACCCGACAGGCTGACTAATTTAGACATTAAAGAATATCCGGACACTTCGTCCAAGGCCATTAGCGATCTCTTTACCATATGCCAACAACGGAAGAAAATCCCGAGCACTTGGACCGAAGCAGTCCTGGTTCCGATTTTTAAAAAGGGGACTCAAGTTTACCGGCAAACTACAGACCAATAGTCCTTTTGGACATTATTGGCAAAATCTTCGCCTCTCTCCTGTTGTCCCACTTCAAAGATTGGGCAAGAAACTCGCCAGCATCAGATACCTTCCAGACAGGATTCTTAAAGGGCGCAGGCACGTCAATCAATCTGCTAATTCTTAACATCATTAAGGCAAAGGTAAAGAGCGGGGTGCCGAAAGTCTTCATGGCTATGATAGACCTCTCTCAAGCCTTCGACCTGGTTGGCAGATCGAAGTTATGGGCCAAATTAACATCATGGAATTGCCCAAATCGCCTTCTGGAACCTATAAAGGCCCTGCACGCTTCCACATCTATGTGGGTGCGGCTTAGTCGTCAAGGCATCCTATCAGACAAAATTCTTACTGGCCGTGGAGTGAAGCAAGGATGCCCCCTGGCGCCTGCCCTATTCATAGCTTACATCTGGGACTTTCAGGACTCAGAAAAAACAATCAGATGTTTCCCCCCTAAAGTGGGCTCTAACGAAGTATCAAGGCTGTGGTATGCTGACGACCTGGTCCTTATGGATCAGACAGCAGTAGGTCTTCAAAGACAGCTAGCCAATCTAGCCGCATGCATGGCAAAAAACAACCTTCAAATCAAAACTGCCAAAACAAAAATCCTAACCATATCTAAAACAGTAGGCAAGAAAAACTCAAGAAACGCCTGGTTCTTGGACAAAGCAAAAATCGAAGTAGTCACGGAATACAAGTACCTGGGAATAATGCTGGACAACACACTGAGAGAAAAATCACTACAAAACTTCCTCTGGACCACGGCAAGAAACTTAACATCGCAGACACGAGCAGTCGATAAAAAATTTGGAAAATTCTCCTGGGTCGCTGCATTCCAATTTTACAAAGCAAAAGTAGTCCCTGCACTAACCTATGGGATGGCGGCAAACCTAAATCTACTCACCGAGTTTTGGACCCAGATAGAGGGCTTCCTTTGGAAATCAGTCTTAGGTCTGCCCATGTCTGCCCCAACACCAGCAATTCGGCGCGACCTGGGCCTACAGTCGTTAGCCTCTGTGGTGACGCAGAGTGCAACCCAACTATACGGGAAAATTCTGACTCCAAATACCCTGCCCATTTTCGGACTCATTGTCTCTGAAATTCGAAAAGGGTCTTGCAAACCCCTAACTATCTGGGTTGAAAAAATCAAATCCAACCTTGAGGAAGTAGCATGCACTGAAGAAATTCTCATTTCCAACCCAGGACACGTCAAAACAAAACTACAACAGCAAGATTGGATAAATACTGTCGATTTAACCCACCAGTACAAGTCTCTAAAGCACTTCCCACCAACTCACAACAAGCTAAAAGTGCCCCTAAAATACTGCGAGAATTTTCCAGAAAAAAACCTAAGGAAGATCTTTCTGTGTGTTCGACTAAACTTACTGCACACTAGGGACATTCTAGCAACAAGAGCACTGGCTCCGAAGCCTGACTGTCGCCTGTGCGGTGTGCAAGATCAAGTGGAAATGGTTCGCCACCTCCTCATGAAATGTCCAGCACTAATACGTGAGAGACAAACTTTTATGACACCACTTATCAGCGATACACTAGCACTAGACGAAGAAACTTGCTGGGCCCGACTGATAGCCGGTGACTCTGCAAGATGGTCCAGAACGGCAGCCAAACTCCTGTCGTTGGCCCTGACGAAAGCCAACAAAGATGCTAGTGGCTCCCCGTCTGCTACGAACATTGGGAACTTGAGCCCCAGGATTGGTCACCCCAATGAGCACGCTCAAGCCCACGAAACTTGATCACTCTTCCTAAGTGGTGTCGTAATATAGCTCTCTTTAAATTCACGCATGACATCCTGAAAGACCACTCCTGAAACTTCGCATTTTTGTAAAAACCAAAAAAGGCTAAAAAAAATAAAAATAAAAAATAATAAATAAAAAAAAAGGCAGTTAGGGATACTGTGTTTCAATTATGTAGCCTTTTTTCCCAAGATAGGTGCAAACAGGTGTGAGCATAGAGTAGCATATAGATGCAAGCATGGCCACTTTAGACAACACAGGACATAGACGACATCAAATGACAGTTGGAGTAACTATTTTTAATTTTGATAATTGGCAGGATGCCAGAAAGGGTAGATTTGGCAGAAATTAAGGAAATGCTTAGAAAAGGCAAAACGATGAGTGTCTTATGTTAAAATGTGAAGGCACATAGTAAGAATCAGTGCCAGCTTCCAGAAAATCAGGGGTAGGCTAGATTAGTGTGAGGTAAGTAGGAGACAACACGCAGCGAAATGTCTATTGTGTCTCGAACAGGAGGAAAACACTGCACTGAAAGAAGATGACTGCTGTCCTCCGCAATCCGAAGGAAAATGTCTAGTGAAAGAAGAAGCACGTTCAGGAAAGCAGAGGAAGCACGTTCTGCTGAGCAGTAGAAGCACGTTCCGTTAAGCAGATGAGGACCGTTCAGCTAATAAGCAGAAAAAAAAACTAACTACAAGTCTAAATGTTGTGTAGGTTAAATGAAAACGTTCTTTCTTATGTGCACCAACGAGTCAGAGAAGGCCTATAAGTTAAATGGGCTGAAAGTAGCAAGAAACGATTCTAGTAAACATTTTTTGTTAGCAACAAGGAGAAAGGGTTTATATTGGAAGAAACCTGAGCCCCATTGCCAGTCCCTGAATGAAATTTGTTTCCATTTTGATTTTCTACAGAGAAAAGAGATCCCTACCAGCAATGTCCTCTTCTGCTACGGATTCGCCTAGAAGAAAGGAGAAGAAGTCGCCTTTCTTTTAAATGTTTTTCTTAATGTGTTTTTTTGTTGTTTGTTATTTTTGTCTCCTTGGTCTGAAAGTGTCGACCTTAGGAGGACATACGTCCTCTGAAAGAACATGTCATTTTGTAAAAAAGAAGCCCATAAGACATAAGGGCAAAGATGAGACTGTTAAACAGGATATCATATCGTGCCTCCTTTATTGTATATATTGGCCTAAGCCCAGTCGTTCTGCGAAGGAAACCGCGTTGCAAAGTTCTAATCTTAGATTAACTTCGCCACCATTTTTTAGGTCCGTCAGCCATTTTGATTTCTATTCTAAAGTAATTCTGTGTTCTAAAATGGTGGACAGTGTTTCCCACTTGTAACTGAGCCGTCCTGAACCTTGTACGTTAGTTAATGTGTAAACTGTCTGTTGGCCGAATGTTTGGGTTCAGTAAAGAGACCTTGTCCCATGCCTCACTTGTAGACAGAGGATTGTCGGCGCCAACAAGTCCGATCCGCGGACATACTTCGACTACAATGTAATACCAATACTGAACGTGGACACTAGCTGAAATGCATTGTATAGGACATGTGTTAAGGCTTATTGTTAATCCCGTGAATATACTGTTGCCATTGTGACTTGTTTGTATGTGAATTTAGGATGATCCATATGCATATAGTTTGACAAACCAGAAGTGAACTCGGCACAAACTCTAGACCCTGTATTATTAACCTGTAGAGGGACTGGACATTATGATTGGAAATGTATAAAATGTGCAACTGTTTAGACGTCCAGTACCTCTCACTTCTCACGCCGAAAGGGCTAGTAATCGCTGTGATGTACTGAAGGCCAGATAGCTATCTGTATCTGATACTTTGTTTCTTTGTAGCTGTACAGTTTTAGAATAAAGATCTGTGAATCTTTATAAGTCCATGTTTGGTGTATTTCCTTTTGGGGTACTCAGCCTCGATATTTCCTTTTGCTTTTACAAGACAGGCAAATGTATTAATTGCCTAAAAAACAAGACACAGGTGAATGTGTTTATTGAAAACACACCAGGTCCCAGCAACCAGACAGCGTGCATATGAGAAAAAAGCAAACATGTACACAGAAAAATAAAATAAAAGTACTTTGTTTAGGAGGCAGGGATGTTTGAAAGCAAAGTAACACATGATGTAGTTTGTTTAGAAGGCAGGAGTGATAGACACACAAGAATAGATTTTGTAAGGGTTTGGTCAAGAAGAAAAGTATTGATGACAGAGACTTACTTATTTTTGAAAGGAAACTCATTCAGTTTTGTATTACAGGTGGACAAAAAATGAGATGTTTTTACTTGGAGAATTAGCGGCATTCGAACCTATGAGCAGAGAGAAAGGTCGAGGGACCTAACCAGATGCCCCATACACAGATGTTTCTGCTGTGCAGTTGTGACAGCGGGCAATTTTCCTGTAAAAACTCCCATATCCTTGGATCCCCCAAGAAATGGCCGAATGCTCCCATGTTCAAAATTGTTCCTTGCAAATATTAAAGTAGTTTGCATGAAAACATTTTTTTAAGTATAAGATAAATAATGGACTAAGTGCCTTATGCTTGAAAGGCCCATAAACTTTCTGGAAAGCACCCCCAAAAGAAGACAAATTCAATGGGACAAAGACGATTCCTGGATACCAAACGAGAATGATTCGGGTGGAAGATGCGTTAATACACAATGAATAAAGAAGAAAAGGAAAATGAACTTGTAAAAATGCAAATGGGGAAGACAATGGGGAACCAGGAATTGTTGTGAAATGGGAGTGACAGAAAAAGTGTGGAGTGTAAACCACACGTGACCAATGTATGAAAACGGGCTAGTGGGTTACCTCAAAGTGTGACAATCTCTTAAATTCTCATAGTGGCTGTAAAAGTATCCGATGCATATCGATAGTTTAAAGTTAATTCGGTAATAGAGATGGACTCAGATAAAAGTAAACAAAGGTATTCTCTAGGGACACATACATTAGAATAGGAGAATATACATTTTACTCTTCTTCTTCTTCTACTCTCTTCTTTCTTCTTTTTCTTTGTCTGTGTATTCTCCCTATTTCCTTCCTTTTGAGTTTCTTCTGTCTTCTTCTTTTTTCTTTTCTTTCTTTTTTTTTTCCGTTTCGATTTAATCTTACAACTAACTTGTAAAAATCACTTTGGTGATTGAAACTCGTAAAAAAAAATAAAAAAATATATATATATATATATATAATGTGGTAGTACTGACGTAGAAATGCCCTGAAGATGGAGGAGGGTGGACATGGGGTGTAGTGGTATGCATTAAATAGTGGTACAATACAGATCAGAAGGGGGTGTGCATAGGGGTAGACCCTGCCCCCCTCAAACTGAATGTATAGGAGATATATCCCACCGCCCCAAACCAAATGCAGATAAATTGTCGAGTTGATCAATGACTCTAGTACTGCGAAAATCAGAATTGTAGTGCCAGGAAGGCCAAAACAAGCGCAGAATGCCTTGTGCAGTGAAGGGCTTGATGGATAGCATACATTTGTCACAATTACTTAAAATTCTAGATTCAAATCTGGGCAGGTACCAAGTTATGATCAAGAATAGGTTGGTCCACCATTTTGTGATAACCAGGCATAGTCAGGCAATTTCTAAGATGGTGGACTTTTGCAAGTTATGATTATGTCACTGGATATTTTCATAGAAGTTCATGAAGAGTCCACAGGTCTAGAATGAGTTAGGTGAAACCTGTTTAGATGTGTACTGAGTGGCAGTTAAGGAAACCAACCCGGGATTGGAGAAGGGGTTCTCTTCAAGTACCAAGACCAATCAGGATCTTTTATGTTAATTACTAAATTACCTCACTTTTTAAGACTGTATATAAGGGACTGAAGTCAGGAGAGAGTTGGGAGTTGCTGAGTTTTCTGCTGTGTGCTGTATGCTGTACCCCGGTCTGCTGAAAAGAATAAACAGATGTCTTTTGAAAACCTGCCCGAGTCTTTGCCTGCTTTTATACTTGGTCTCCAGAATTCCTTTCCTGATCCAGGGATGCCAAATCCCAGAGATGGTGTTGGTACCTTCTCTTCACAACAAAGTTTATACACTCAAGTGTTTCAACCTTAGAGAGAGGCAAGGCTTAGTCTGCCGTTCAGAGATTTGGAACTGTGAAATGGCATATGGACATATGTCTCTGTAACAAGAGTTTGACAAACTGGGCTATCATCTGAATGATCATGGCACTCAAATCATCAACTTACATTTAACATGTCGTTATTGAACGTGATCAATGCATTCCCCAAAGAAAGGTACAAATGCAACATAAGTTATAATGTGGTCAGGGCAGGTGCAAGGATTTTTGGCACACAGGTCAAAAGGTATTTTTGCTCCCCCAATACCCAACCCCATATGTCCTGACTATTCAATCCCCTCATTCCAGATGTGTCCTCACAATTTCCCATGCATGTATTGGCCAAAATGTTCATAAGTTTAAGTTTCTCTATTATGCTTTAGACCTTTTCATAACAAGGTCAAATTAAATCACTCTCATTTAAAAGCACAATATAGAATGTACATGCTGGATTAGAAACTCTGTCCAGATTAGAAAGTATTAGCAATACATAAGGCCAGTGGTCTTCAAACTTTTTTGACCTGGGCCCCCCCCTGAGCAAAATTTGGACAGGCCGGGCCCCCCCAAAAATGGCAAATTCCAAATGGAGAGTATGTACAAATGGCTATGAACTATTGCGCGCCGTCACCGCACCCTACTCCCAGTATAGTCCCTGGGCTCCCACACCTCCTCTCATCACAGTCGCTGGGCTCCCTCATTCCATCACAGAGCCTGGGCTCTTCCCACCCTGCTCCCACCACTATCCCAGTGCTCCCACCCATCCTGCTCCCACCACTGTCCCTGGGATCCCCCCAACCCGTTTCCAACACAGTCTGAGGACCAGTGAATTTTATAAGTGGAGAGGTATAAATATTTCCCACAAAAATGCCGTAGCGACTGAGCACAGCGAGGGAGCTAGAACCAAACAAGAGGGGTTCGGGAGGTTTTCCCTCTGTGAATGTTTGTTAAATAATGGGTTAAATTTTGCATTTCAGAGCATACTTTTAAAAAAATGGGTAAAAAAAGCAAAACAGTTTGCAATAGGGGTGCGGGGGAGCAAAGGGGAACTGGGTAGGAGTGGGATGCGGGAGCACAGTGACTGTGATGGGAGTAGGTGCGGGAGCCCAGGGACTATACTGGGAGTAGGGTGCGGTGACGGCGCACAATAGTTCATTGCCAAAAATGCTAAATGCTAGTGTAGGCCAGTGAAAATGGGCCATTTTATTGGCCAATGTAGGCCAGTTTGATGAGTTACTTTACTATGCAGCTTGTAGTTTTGACCATTGTTGCTGAATAAATATTCTTTAAATTCACAATTTGCTTACATTTTAACAAAAAACACCCCCTTGGGTACTATTGAAACAGTCTGTGACTAAAGGAATGAATTTCTATTTGCAACTGCGGGCCACTTTTTCAATGGTGTCTGAGGCAGTTTTATGGTCCATTCCAACCATGTAGCCGCCCGTGCCCATTTCCTCGAATCTAAAAACAGTTTGAAGACCTCTGCATTACACAGAAGCACAAACAATCTATGATATCAGTAGACATGAAAATATTGACTCTCAGACATCCCTACCCTTCCCCAGTTTTCTGGGCTATTCTGAGCCACTTTACATACATTAGGCATCTATTTAAAGGTACACCCCCACTTTGGAGTTGGGCCTACCACTGGCTATTCTTGCCATATCTCTGCCTCTGCCTTGTCTCAACCTGCATCCATTAAGTCTCCACTAAAGAGAGTGGCAGAAACCGCCACTGAAGTCACTGAAAGTGAAAGGGTGTTACGGGCTGTTGCTGTCAGTTTTGCTGCTGCCACTGATAGCTCTTTTTGGTGGTAGCCCCCTCAAATCTTCTTTCCGGATGTTAGGGATGGTAGAAAATACTGTTTGCCCAGCTGCATTCACAGGCACATGGGGGGAACTTCTTTGGCATCTTAGAGATGGAGAGGACAACGGGAGTGAACCATGTCCTGTCATACCCAAGCAGGTGGAAAGCACATCTGTTGTTTCAGGAAATCAAGCTCATGAAAATTCTTTGGACAGGCTGATGACCACCACTTGGCTGCCATTACGGACAGATATGAAAATAGGGCAATGGCTCTGCCTCCTGGCCGGGTCAAAAGATGGCCAAAAAAGGTCCTCCTAGTACTACTCAGTTTGCATCATTCAGTTATTAATTGTGTTATATAACTACTTCCTTACCTCACTAACAGGTACAGTACTAGTACAAATGGTGCAAATGTTATTAACACACATCAAAGACAAGACAACACATGCAGCAGAAGGTGACACTTCTCTGACATACAGGAAAGGTACAATGTGGGAATCAGAGCAATTTACCCTCACACACACAGCAGGAAGGGAGCAGAATTGAAAGATTCCATGACACACTGGACAGATACACATGGGGCCTCATTACGACCCAGGCAGTAAGTTACCGCCTGGGTCGTACCCTTACCACCATGGTGTAAACTATGTTTACACCATGGTGGATGGCGGATTTACCGCCCCATTCCAAGGTGAGTGGGGCGGTAAATCCCCATTTCCCATTTTACCCTTCCCCATTCCCATTTTTGCCCCATAGGGCATAATGGGAGTGGGGAAGGCGCTAATTACGCCACCGTAAATTACGGTGGCATAATTAGCACCATGGTCCCTTAGCGCCATGGATTTTAACGCCTGCAAAAAGCAGGCGTTAAACTCATCATGGCGCAAAGGGACCTCGGAATCAGGCGTTAAGGGTCGGCGCCGTTTACGGCGCCGTTGACCCCTTAACGCCTGATTCGTAATGAGGCCGGTCTGCAACACTGCAAGTTAATATCACACAGCACACAGATGAGCATGGGAAGAGGAAGGTTCAAATTCATTAATAGGCACGCATTAGTCACAGTCTAGGCAGTGCTGCAAAGTTTGCAAAAGTACAAAATTTCCTTACAAATACAGCACACATAGGTACTATATGCATAGGAGCAGCACAGGTTTCCCTCAA
This sequence comes from Ambystoma mexicanum, assembly GCF_040938575.1. NCBI lineage: Eukaryota > Metazoa > Chordata > Amphibia > Caudata > Ambystomatidae > Ambystoma > Ambystoma mexicanum. Next base: position 822,922,090 of record NC_090933.1, read on the forward strand.
AAACAGAACAGGTACAGGTACAACATAGGCAGGAACAGAACAGGCTTTCCCACAACAGGTACAAAATAGGATATTGCAAGCTTTCCTCGAGGTCCATCAAAAACCTCTTTGGCCGGGTCATGGACCCTTTCCACAGACAGGTAAAGCATGTGCAGGGTTACAAACAATCAATTATTAGTACAGCATGGGACATGGGTAGTGCAACATTCCATTTCAAACACATTCAGCATTTACACAAGGACACACTTCTCTCACAAATGGTTTAGCATGGTGAAGTGGATGTTGTCTTACAAAAAAGCCAATGCAAGTATCCCTCATAAAAAGTACAAGTATAGAGTGGGCAGGCCAGTGCATGTTTCCCTCACAAATGTGTCAAAGTACAGCATGAACAAATCTATTATGTTTCCTTGCATTGAAATGGTGAGTCGGAAGTGGCCCTGAGTTTGGTCTGTGAGCGGTGATTTAGGTGTGGCTTGACTTGTTATGATGCTACAACGATAGAAGGTCATTTTCTCGGCTCGGTGGAGGCAAGCACACCAGTGGACAGCATTCAGGGAGATACTAGGATGCAGTGAGAGGGTGGTGGTCCTTGCGAGCCCTGCAGCTCTACTCGGTTCAGCGCTGCCTGCTGCTGTGTGGTTTGATGTGGCGTGCACCAAGCAGGGCACCGGGGGTGCTGATTCTGGACCTGTAACAACAGTGCGTAGACTAGAGATGAGAGCACAAGAGAGAGCCACGAGTCCCTCCGGTGGTAAGACCTGGGTGACATTTTATTTCTGGACCCTGTCTGCTTAGAACTTTTTAGACTTGCCTGTAGTCTGATCACTTTTGCTCGCCCCTTGTGAGAAGGGATTAGTAGAGGGGTCAGAGTATTGAAGTTAGCGGTGCTGGCTCATAGGTTGCCGGCTTGCTGGAGCTTAGACCAAGAGACATGCTTGAATAATCCACTGCCTGAAGAATACCACCTTAAAATATAGTGCCACTGAGCCCCCCCCCATCTTCGGAGCTCTTGTGAACTATTGACAGCTCAGCTTTGCATGCTGTATGTGCTCTACTGATTCTAACAGACTTGGACTCTGTGAGTATTCATGTATTGGTGAAACTTGAGGGATAAACAAGCATCCAGGGCGGTGTGCTGCTCTCTGAAATCAGGCACTTGTAGCAAGTGGCTGATAAGTGAGAGGCGGTTTGGCGGTTTAGTAGTGAGCCTGGACTGGTTTAAGTATAATCGTAGTGACTTTATTGCTTGCTGTAACCGCCCTACACCATTGTTTGAACAAAATAAATCAATCTGAGTCCTACCACCTACACAGTTTGGGGAAGGTGCGTGCCAGAAACCTGGCACTATGGCTCCGCAAGGTGAAGTAGGTGGTGGGCAAATTCCCCATAAGGCAGCGGGGGATGGTCCTCTAAAGGTTTGCAGGGGAAAGATGAACAATTTTTGGGAAGTAGGAACAAATCATGGTCCAAAAGAGTTGGAACTGTTTGCTCCGATAATGGCCCTTGATGCTAATAATCATAATAACTCTTAGTCAACTTCAATAGATAATAATACCATATTACTTGATATATGTTCCTCCCTACAGAGGTGCAAATGCCCTGCTAATCTCACATGTTGTTATAGATGTGCATAATAATAATAATCCACACAGGGAAGGGCCTGTAAGTGTAGATCCCGTGTCTCAGCCCCTCGTCTCTCTACTTCCCAGCTTCTGTTTGTGGAGGATCGGACAACTGGAAACAGCGAGGCCTGGTTTGAAGAGAAGGTGTCTACAGAGGTTCTACAATTTGTCATAAGAATATTATTGAGGCTCTGAAATAAAATGCACAAGGACAAATCACAGAAGGGGCAGCGATTATGCAAATTGAACAATGACAGAATACTGTGGGCTCAAGAAATAATAACACCTCTGCCAGGAGTGTCACCCATCATGGGGAACTGATTGATGAGGAGAGATATGAACATGACTTAGTTACAGTAATCCCCGTAGAAGAATGCAACGTGCAGGACCACTCTCAGAATGTGGTGGATATCTCTGTAGGGAGCAATGGCAGTATTTACCTTATGTGGAAGGACAGGCAGAGACTGGAGAGATTGGCAGCTATAAAAAATACCCACGGACAAGCCAGGCAGAATAATACGGCTGACAATAAAGTTACAATCCCTGCTGAAGAAAGTGGTCTGGAGAACCCAAGGAAAGCCAGGAAATATCCCAATCGGAAACAGAAAAGACTGGAAAAGAAGAGTGGGGTGTTAACCAGGAGGCTTCTCAAAAAGGTTACAAAAAATAATGAAGTCAAGGATGAAGCATTAGAGACATCAAGCGATATAGAAAATACAAGTGATGCATCCGTTCTGATGGAAGCTGGCTCTGCTCCTGAACAAAAGGAAGCGACGGGTGCTAGAGGTAAGGCATGTGGGCTAGTAATAAAAGCTAACCTAAAGACTGATGGCATGATGCAGGCCGGAAGTAAAACGATATCGATAAGCAGTATTTTCCCAAGCAATACTGTGAAATGGTTCAACAGGCAAGCCATTGCGAGGACCTTAAATGCAATACCACAACTAACAGTCCTGCTGTCTAAAGACGTTGAATATGTAGAACTAAACAAAGCTTCAACTGTCCCAAAGACCACTGGGCATTGTTACGCGCAGGACACAGTTGAAATAATAGTATCATTTGCAGCTCGCTTGCTGAAGATGGGATATGAGGAGTAAATCCTTAGGCCCATGGAACAGAATGATATTAAGTGTCCCACATGTCATAATTTAGGCAAGTCAGAAAAAGCAGCTAAATGTTTGGGTGAGCAAGCTGAACATAGACCTGCATGACAAATGAATAACATTGGATCCGATGAAGGAAGATCAGGCCCAACAGCATCCTTTACAGGTCAAGGCGGTAGGTGTGTGGCAGAGGACATAACAAGCCTACCCAAAGGCCTTGGGCAGGTATGCGCCAGGTTGACCGACTTGTTAGGGGCACAGTGTCTGCATCAACTATGAGCTGTTAATCTCTTCATTTGGAACACCCTTGGCCATGTTTACTTAATGGATTGTAGTAAGGGACACACAATGCTATTTGATTACTAAATGTTTCTTTTGCAGGAAACCTGGGTTAGGCAGGAGATAATGATTGTGGTTATACACTGTATCAGTCGCTGGCTACTAAGGCCAATAAAGGCCAACCAAAAGGGGGCTTAATAACAGGGATTAACAAGGAATTCTCGAGAAGAAATATAAATAGAAAAATGAAACAATTCTTACACTATTTGGGTTAAAAGATGGCAGATTAATGTTAAGATAGATGATTGCTTCCCCCTCAGGCACTGAGGGTTGGAGGACTGCTACTCTGATATGCAACCACACACAACATTGTTCAAATGCTCAACCCAATAACGTTCTTGCTGCAGGGTTTACCAATCGAGACCCAGAGTCCCCTTATGAGCCTAACATATGGTACAACAGAAAAGGTATTGGTTCAACCACTGTGCATAGACCATTGATCAATCCTTTCCTTTATATACAGTCTTATCAATAGGTATTTATATTATTTCCAATTCTCACAAATGAGAGATCTCAATAGATTCTTCACCTTCAGATCTATGTGTAATTTCAATCAGTGGTATGCTTCTACAATGTTTCGACCTTACAGATCACAGGTCTTCTTCACGGCCAATGTATCACCTTTCTTCTAAATGAATGCTATAACTAAATGATTGACTGATATCCAACGGCTTACATAAGATCTTTCTTACTGGAAGAAGTGTTCTAGTTCCAATTCATTTTTGAAAGGAGGTAGAACATTTAAAAAAACAATTTCTCCATAATGAGCCCTGCATGACAGCTAGCAAATCACAGGCTGCTAAAGGAGGTGGGAGGGGACAGCCAGGGAGGACATTCTAAGACTGCTGGGCAGTGCAGATTGGCTAGACAATATGTGGCCCTATGGAGTGCGGACGCACTGCAGGCAAAGTGCCATCAGCGTCCTCTATGTTCAATAGTATCCCCAGTGAATTTTTAGTTGCTTTGGCCCCGCTTTTAAGTGCCATCTGTTTGGAGGGCCAAACATTTTTTCCAACATCAAATTGCTTGTATGACTTTCCAAATTGTTCAATTGATGTAATACTTTTCAGAGTAACTTTAAAGTTTGACCATAATTTTAACATCAGACGACCCACATAAAACGTTGACAGGTTGAGTGCTATGCATTAACATGCACATGTTCCCACACACCATGCTTATCTTGGATGTATACTTCACTGGATATAAATATGCTCGCAAAGAAAGAAAGGCTTGACCAGTACAGTTCAATATTGTTTTGAAAGTAAGGACAGAAAAATGAAAATGAATTGGGCAACTTTGCTAACTTTCCAAGGAATGCTCAATAATTCTTCCAGCTGTGAGTTCACCCAGATGTGTGCCCAAAGAAAACTCAATTTATCCTTGAATTCTTTTTAAAGTTGCATGAATACATATACATTACTTCCACTAGTGAACAAACCCTGAAACAAGGCAATTGTGTGGTCAGTACTCACAGTCAGTCCTTCCAGCACTGCTTAAAAAATGTGCCTGCCAATGAAAATATTTCTCATTAAATCTGATGCAAGAACAGCAAACTATGACCTATTGTGAGATTATGTGGGTAAGGCCCTTTAACTCTTGTTGCCCTACTTCATGCCGCCCCTACACTCACCCAATCTCCCTCCTGCCCCTACCTGAGAGGTGTACTTTACATGGCCCAAGCTCTGTCGCCAGAAGTTCCAGGAGGGTTCTACAATGATGCTTGCCTTTCCTGGTGTGAATGCGCCGGTTCTGACCAGAGGATAGCTCAGCAGCAACATGCACGCCTTGGATGCAAGACGACACGGAGCAACACAGCTTCGATCCTTGGGTCCGCGCTTAGAAACCTCTGGGTATTAAGCGCATTATGAATAACCTATCATATCATATATTACATTAATTGATTAACATTTCTTCCTGCTAGTCCACTGTGCTTTTATTTGAGCCATACTATGTACTGTGCAGTTCAAAAACGTGTGTAAATAGGCAATGGCCCTGCTTCAACTGCCATTTGAGAGCCTCCTAGAAATGTGAGCACTGCGATTGCAGCAGGACACCGACTAACTGCAGGAAGACAGTGGGCCTCATTACACGGATGGCGGAGAACCATGGCGATATTAGCGCCATTGTTCATGCCGGTAAAATACCGGCACCGCCTTGGCGGAAAGGGGAATTACCGCCCCATTCCAAGGTTGGCGGGCGGTAATTCCCCCTTCCACCATTGCCCTTCCCCATTCGCATTTTTGGCCCATAGGGCTCAATGGGAATGGGGAAGGCGCTAATTATGGTACCGCAAATTGCGGTACCGTAATTAGCTCCCTGGGTCCCTTTGCGGGTTGGTTTTTAACGCCTGCAAAAAGCAGGCGTTAAATCCCCCAACCGGCAAAGGGACCTCGTAGTAAGGCGGTAATGATTTACCGGTACCGGTATTTTACCGGTACCGGTAAATCCTTACCGCCATCCGTGTAATGAGGCCCATTATGTAGTTACTTTAATTCAGTTCGGTTTACATATTTTATGTAATTCATGAAAGCAGAGAGGAAAGCCTACTCTTTGGTGACCTTTGCTGGCAGCACCATAGGCAGCCGACTAGTTTGCCTTGTGCTTTCATCAACCCTGAATGTGATGAATGCATAACCTGTATGTAGTACAGTTAACACAGAATTAATAACAGGATTAATTGATCTGATTAGACTTTAGTTGTCAACAGCAGCCATGCAGAAGGTTCAGACCCTCAGCACTAAACTATAAAATATGTGTTATTCGTTTTTATAAATAAAACATGAGTACTGGCCTCAGGTGGAGGGCCCTGTTCACTTATCAGTACACCATGATCATTTAACTCATGAACAGGGCAGGTACCCCCGCTACACTCTTCCATTCCCCTTTTTGTAATGCCACATTTTGGGCTCTGGCGAAATGAGGGTGGGCCTTGCCATTCGTGACACAGCCTCTCTATGCCACTTGCAATCACACAACAAAAAGGTTACTGGAATCGAGGACATGACCACCTCATTTGCCTAAATAAACCAACCCCTGCATGTAACTTCTGCAATAACATCTATTTGACTACACACACCTCTGCCACATCAACATATCTAGTGTGGGGGAAAACAGCCATAGAAATAGTGCTTAAAGAATGCTTACCATCCATTCCATCATGTCACCATTCTCACAGCAAGTGATTATCAACACATGCACATAACTCCTCAGACACATTGTTACTGACCAAACAAAGCAGTTTAGTCACAACAATAGTGAGGGTTTAAGGAAGTGTGCATGAATTACCACATACCTATTCATGTGAATTAAAACTACTGGCAAAAGGCAAGAACACTGCAAAACCTGGATGGCATCAGAGCATAATGCTCCACACAGAAATGATGTCATCAAAATCAGATTTGTTAGCTGCCAAAGCCACACACCACACTCAGAGGAGTAGTGTGAAAAGATTGACCCCCAGCACATATGGAGCTATTGCTATTGGAGCAGGCCAAAGTGCCTTCTGTGTCAAAGAAAAAGCCCATACAAATAGCAGTCAATGTTGTGGGTGTGAAGGTGAACGCTGTACTTGCAAGGACACATGTTTTTGTTCACTGGCGATAACGTTTATATGTGACGTTTATATGTGACAAACATCTACATACAACGAGTGTTGGAGGCAACAGGTCCTCTCAACCCACTTGATGCATGCTTTGTCACATTCCAAGAACCACCCACTGTATTACATGTTTTCTTTTTCTGGTCCATGAAAGGGGCACACACTTCCCTTACCCCAACACAGGGACAGTCCCCATGAGGACCACCATCCCCACACCACCAGGCCAGCTAGAAACAGGGGTGATGCATCAGTAAAATAAAATTGTTGTTAACAGGAGATGGGTTACGCCCTGATTTCTTACCCAGCGCCTTCATAGGACACAGCCACTGAGGTGGATTTTATAGGGATCCCAACGGGGACACATCTTTATTTATAAAAACAAGTAATCTCTAATTCCCTTTCTAAAATTCACCTGACATGACTTTCCTCTAAATGGGGATCTACTCCATCAGCCCAACTTTCCTTCAGGGAGTCAGAGGGAGGGACTGATGCAACAGACCTCCTACCTAATCCCTGGTACCACCCCCTGATGCGTGAGGCCAGAGGATGGCTTGGTGGGTTGTCCCACTTGCTAGGTGACCTCGGGAAGGCCACCCCTTTCCTCCTCTACTTTACACCAGTGTCCTTTCCCTCTCTAAAGTTTCCCCCTACTCCCTTATATAGCCGGTTTACAACCTATTTAACATTAAACCTACTCAACATTTGCCCTATAGGGTCCCCCACGTAACATTTACCCTACATAACATTAACTATGCACTAAAAATATAGGCATAAACATACATAAACACCAACAATGACATATACCATATAACACATGCCTCTGTTCACAGGGATGGCTGCTGCAGTCTGCCACCCCTTTTAAAGTACCATCTTCGGTCTGGCCTTGGTGGAGGCTGGAGGCTGGGGACCTGATGGCATGAGTGGCCTGGCCCCCACAGCTTCTTTCTTCTGGGTGGCCCTGTCCAGCACATGGGGTCCCCTGAGCTCACCACATGGCCCACTCTCCTAAATTGTTCTTGGGTGGCCTATTGCCTTTTGGGCCAGCCCAGGACGTTTCTTCACAGCTCCTCCCTCCAGGGCCGAGCAGACCTAGATGCCATTCACCTCCTGGGCTGCCTGGCAGGCAAAGCCATGGAAGACTTTGCTGTAGGACTGGCCATGTGGTGTGCTGTCAGGGGCATAGCTGGGTCACCCAGTTCAGGCCAGACCCACTATGGGGACCGGACTGGGTAGCTCTTCATTCTTTGTCCTGGTTAGCACTGTACTTGCTGCTCGGTACATTGTTGATGGGCCCGTCCTGTCTGGCCTCCGGGTGGTGTCAGGGCCCCTGGGTGCCGGGGCTGCTCCGGGTGCTCCGGGTACTCACCCCCGGCTCACGGTTATCACGCTGGGTGGACCTCTTCATTCTATCCAGCACCACAGTTTCTTCAGGCCTTGGGGGGGGCTGCTTGAGGCTGCAACCACCCAAGACCCCACAATGCTGTCTCCTGGTGATGATAAGATGAGGTAAGGAGAAGTGAGAGGTCATTGTTCCTGTGTAACAGTCCTCTGGGGGAAACATGAAATCATATATTGATCCTGAAACATCAGTTACAAGTGAGACAGAGTGGCTTGTGGCTGACTCTGAGCTACCCAGCTGGCTTCTAAGAACCCATATTTGCTGGAAAATGTGTCAAATTTGCATGTAGGACAGTCTATCTAAGGGGGTCAGGGCTGATAGGTGAAATGGCTTTTTTTAGTGTCGGGCTTAGAGGGTACTTTTTGTGTTGGTGAAATTGGGAGGAAGAGAGGTAAAAATAGATAGCCTAGCCTATTAACTCATTATAAGATATCATAACAGGAAACTGCTTCTTATTGGGTGATAGGGCTTGTAAAAACATCGGTTGTATATCAGGCAAAGCAAAATCCTTTTTAACACCCGAATACTGACCATTGTGGGAATTTTCCTTTAGAGACATTTCTCAGTTTTCCTTTGAGTCTGTATGTCTCATGTCTTATATAAGGTCCTGTACCTGCTGGTTTATGGGAGGATAGATAGGCATGTAAATCTGGAGGTAAGAAAGAGCTGCTGATTCAGCATCGTCCAGTAAGGCAAGCAATAGCATAACGCAGGGATGGACTGCTCTAAGGAGCAACAAAAATACTTCCCATCATTCAAGTGCTGTCACAAAGTTCACAGGGCTTGGGGAGAGCAATCTGTTTGTCATGCTGAGCCACCCTCTCAGGATGTGTTCTGGGGGTCATTATAGGTTTGCCAGTATTCCGCCGGTATACCGGCAAACTGACCTACCGCTTCTGCCACCTGATATCCCAGTATTACTGGGATATTACAGGCGGTGGAAAGGGCAGTAAATCCTTATTCCATGGAGTCCCATAGGACTCCATGGGGGGGATTGCCGGCATTACCAGCACTGGTAATACTGGCATTTATTTGCCAGTGGGAGTCTGATTTACCTCCAGCTCTTACCTGAAGGTAAATCGGTGACCCCCACGGGCAAACATGTGGTTCAGCGGTATGGTAAAAGTGCCAATAACAGATTTACTGGCACTTTTATTGGCATTTTTACCACCCCACATTGTTCCATATAGGCATGTGTGACTCACAGAGTAAGTAGTGACACTTGAGAGAGGTCTGTCTGATCGGGGCATAGAACACAACACTTCAGTCTAAATGTTCATACTGGCCTGATGCTGGTCAAGTGGGTACTTCCTCTACGCAGGATTCATACATCCTGAGAAGAGAAAAGGATATATCATCAATTAGGGGAGCCTTGTGAATAGTATTAATGAGGTGACTAATGCACATGTACATCAATGCACAAAGCAAACAATGCGGGTCTGGAGGTATGCAAGGGACAGCAGGCCTTCAGCCTGGCCCTTATATTTGCAATGTGACTAGCATTGCAACCTCTTGTTCTGTTTGAAATCGACATCTGATGGAGACAGCAACTTCTGACACATGCCCGAAGAAGATCCATGCATGGTGGATCTTTTTAATGGTTTTGCACATGTGTGATAACTGCTACAATGTTGTGCATTGCAATCGTAAGAGAAGTCAGAAAAAAAAATATATATATATGTGCCGTGTCGGGCCAAGCTAGGTAGCCTAGCAGTTCACTGCGCTCGCCACTTACATCCAGGGATGAGCGTGTGAACTGCAGGCTCCATAAAAGGTAATCAGCCCCTTCGTGGGCCGTTGTATTTTGTGAAGACTTTTTTCTCCTCGTGTGTGCCCCCCTGGCCCCTCTCCTCTTCCGTTGTATTTTGCAGGTTGTCCCAACCTCTCTCCTGCCTCACAGCCCTCCCAGCCCTCCCTAATTGGCTGCCTGCCGTGTCGGGCCATCCTAGGTAGCCTATCAGTTCACTGCACTCGCCACTTACATCCAGGGCTGAGCGGGTGAACTGCAGGCTCCATACCAAGGTAATCAGCCCCTCCGTGGGCCGTTGTATTTTGTGAAGGTTTTTTTCCCCTCGTGTGTGCCCCTCTCCCCCCTCTCCTCTTCCGTTGTGTTTTGCAGGTTGTCCCACCCTCCCTCCCGCCTCCCAGCCCTCCCAACCCTCCCTGATTGGTTTGTTCACTCCCCCCCTCCACATTACAGTTACTACCAGGGCAGCCCCTGCCCTGCAGCCCCACGGCTAAGGGCCCCCTAGGCATAGGGCGGCTCCCACGGTTGTGGCTCCTGTGGTGTCTGCAGGTGTCCGCAGGGGACGCCAGGCACCAGTAATCATCTTTGTTAGCTCCACCTGTTCTCCCGGCCCACCCCTCCTACACCTATGTTACTCAATACGCGTTGTACTAATATTTATTGTTGTTCTTGCACTTGTGGTGAACTAGGCCTTTTCCTCCCCTCTCAGGCTTCTCAAACTTAGGTGGCCTCTCCACCGGTTACCAAATATGCAGTTAATGTTGTTTCTTTCATTGTGGTGAACTAGGCCTTTTCCTCCCCTCTCAGGCTTCTCAAACTTAGGTGGCCTCTCCACCGGTTACCAAATACGCAGTTAATGTTGTTTCTTGCATTGTGGTGAACTAGGCCTGTTCCTCCCCTCTCAGGCTTCTCAAACTTAGGTGGCCTCTCCACTGATAACCAAGTACGCAGTTAATGTTGTTTCTTGCATTGTGGTGAACTAGGCCTTTTCCTCACCTCTCAGACTTCTTAAATTTAGGTGGCCTCTCCACCGGTTACCAAATACGCAGTTAATATTGTTTCTTGCATTGTAGTGAACTAGGCCTTTTCCTCCCCTCTCAGGATTCTCAAACTTAGGTGACCTCTCCACCGGTTACCAAATACGCAGTTAATGTTGTTTCTTGTATTGTAGTGAACTAGACCTTTTCCTCCCCTCTCAGGATTCTCAAACTTAGGTGGCCTCTCCACCGGTTACCAAATACGCAGTTAATGTTGTTTCTTGCATTGTGGTGAACTAAGCCTTTTCCTCCCTTCACAGGATTCTCAAACTTCCATATTCAACACTGTGAGATCCTTAACCCTGAGACTCTGTCCTATTAGACAAATGGATTGCCGTTCCCCATCTTGTCCGCTTGCTCTCGTCTGTCTTCCCACCTCCCTCCCTTCCCCCCTCCTCTCCTACCTATTCCATGGTGCTCTCTATCTCTCCTATCTTCTCTAACTGCTTCTCCATAGACTATCCTGCTCTCCTCACTAAATCTGGTAGGCAAAAGTTTAAAAAGGACATCCTGGTCTCCAACCCAGGAATCCCTATCGCTGACACCTACACCTGTTCCTCCTCCAAAGAAACTCTCACCGACATCCTCTTTGTCGTGCCTTCACCTGACCTATGGTCTCTTCATATGGTCTCTGTGTTCGCTCCTTTCTCCTCTTCTCCCATTAATTTCGGCACCAACTGGGATGTCCTCTTGGCCTCCTTCCACTCCTCTAAGGCCATCATTAATGTCTACTCTAATGGGACGGTCTTGGTCCAAGGCCCTCAGGCCAACCTTCACCTCTTTGATAGATGCTTCCCGCGCTTCATCAACTTCCTTTCTTCTCCTGCTGCCCCCCCTCCTCTGTCCTCTGTCTCTACCTTGCCTCCCCCCTCCTTCTCTGCCCCCTCTCATGCTCCTTCTACACCTCCGCACAGCGTACCTCTGATCTGTACCCCTCACCGGAAGTCCTTCAAGGATGGCAACCTTCTCCACATTGCAACTCGCAACTCTCGCTCTGCTGTCAAACATTGCTCTGATATCTGCCGCCTTCTTGAGGAACTGGACCTCAATGTCCTCGGTCTCACTGAGACATGGTTCAAGGCCAGCTCTGTCACCAGCTTTGACATAATCCTACCTGACGGCTACAAGATCCTCTCCGTGCCCAAGCCCAACCGCGCTGCTGGGGGTGTTGCCCTTATCTTCCTGGATTCCTGCCTCTGTCACTCCTACGCAGACCTACTCCTCTTTTGAATGCCTTGTCTGCCGACTCTCTCTCTCTGTCTCCAAGCCATTTCCTTACTGTGGCTACTATCTATCGGCCACCTGGTCAGATTTATTCCTTCCTCTCCGAGTGGGCGAACCTCTCCTCCTCACTCTTGGCCTCAACCACTCAACTCCTCTTTCTTGGAGACTTCAACATCCACCTGGATGCCTCCTGTCCCCCCTCCAGACACTTTCACGACCTCTGTGACTCTCTCTCACTCTCCATTCTCCCATCTGGCCCGATTCATTCTGCAGGGCACACTCTTGATACTCTGATCTCCTCTGACCTTCCCCTCTCTATCCCTCTCTCCACTCCTCTCTCCTGGAGTGATCACTTTCTCCTATCCTCCCACCTCACCCTCCCTACCCCTCAGGCCAAGCCACCTTCACCACTACCACCCTCCTTCTCGGTCATCCGACCCACAAAGCGCGTGTCAGTTGAGGCTTTCGCCGCCACCTTCTCATCCCTCCCCCCACCCCTCTTCGGCTGACTCTCACCCTGACACAGCTCTCTCCACTCTCCACTCTGCTATATCTGTTACTCTTGATATCCTTGCCCCTGTCATGAGAATCCGCCTGAAGCCCAAGGCCAAGTGTAACTCCTGGTATGACTCAGATCTCGTCACCCTAAAAGGCAAGTGCAGGGTGGCCGAGAGGAAATGACGTGCTTCATGTTCATCCGCTGACAAACTGGCCTGCCGCCTGCTGCAAAGGCAATACCGGCTCTCCGTTCTCACCAAGAAGAGAGCCCATATCCAAATCTGCCTCTCTGCGGCATCTAACAACTTGGCTGAACTCTTTAAAATCTGCAAGGAACTGGTCAATGCTGCCGCAGTCTCTAGCTCTCCTGTCCCCTCCCAGGCCCTCTGCATGGTACTGGCTTCTCACTTCATTTCAAAAACTCAGGACATCCTGTCCTCACTCTCCTCCTATCACCTCCCTTCCTCTATTCCCTGCTCTTCCTCTGGCCCTTCTGCAGCCACCCCTCCTCCCTCCTTCTCTGCCTTTCCCCTTTTCTCTGCTGACAAGGTTTCCAGACAAGTCCGATCTATGAAAGTCTTGTCGAAACAGGTTCACCCCTGTTCCTCCAAAACTATCAAGGACCACATCGACTCCCTAGCTCCTACCCTGGCTGACTTCTGCAATCACTCCTTCGCCACTGGAGTCTTCCCTTCCCCCCTTAAGCACTCCCTTGGGCACCCTCTTCTTAAGAAACCCTCTTCCGACCCCTCCTGCCCGGCTAACTATCGCCCAATCTCCATCACTCCCTTCCTGGGCAAGCTCCTGGGGAAACTGGCCATCTCCCAGCTTAATCTCCATGCTGAATCTGTGGGTTGTCTTCATGACCATCAGTCTGGCTTCAGAGCTGTCAGAAGCACGGAAACTGCTCTCCTGAACATCCGTGAAGACCTGCTCTCCAACCTTGACTCTAACATTCCATGTGTTCTCATCTTGCTTGATCTCTCTTCTGCCTTTGATACTGTCAACCATGTCATCCTGCTCAGCCATCTCCGTGATAACCTGGGTATCACTGGTCAGGTTCTGGCGTGGCTGACTTCTTTCCTCTCCAATCGACCCTCCCAGGTCCAACTTGGATCCTTCCTCTCTGACATCTTTTTCTCTACCTGTGGTGTCCCCCAGGGATCTAACCTCTCTCCCTGGCTGTTCAAACAATATCTGGCACTCCTTGCCCACCACATTGCCGCTCTCTGCCCCAATTTACAGTGCTATGCGAATGATACCCAGCTCATTTTCAGGCTACCCTCGGCCTCCTCCTCTCCCTCCCTCATCTCTGACTGTCTATCTGCTATCCAGGATTGGTGTGCCACCAATGACCTCTGCCTGAATGCCATTAACACAGAGATTCTACTCATCAGCACACCCACTCCCTCCTTCCCTGCAGCTCTCTGGCCGGCCTCTCTTGGCCCTCCTGCTCCTACCTGCAAGGCAAAACCTTGGGGTCATCTTCGACTCCACACTCTCCTTCTCTCCTCACATTTCTGACGTCTCCAAGAAGTCACATGTTAGGCAGAAACCTGTGCAGTTCCCTTTGGGAACACTGCAAAAGATTTAGGACTACAGGTGTTAGCAGTAAACCCACTTGGTAGCAGTCTGTACCACCCAGATTTACCTGGTAGCTGAGCAGTCAGACTTCCCCCAAGAAGAGTTAGGCAGTATGCAAAGTATACACAATAGGCACTCAGACACAATAGCACAAGCAAACACTGACCAGAGCTTTGGTATCAAAGTATACAGTTATTTATTTAAAAACACACTGTTTGAAACACTCCAGCACTCTTATTGTAAAACACTCTAAACACAGTTACTATTATGATATATACAACCCTTATTCCTTATCAGACAAGTCTTAGTTAACACCAGTTATTTCCAGACAGAGGTGAGCGCTTAACTATAGATGGCACTCCAATAAGTTCATGAAAAAGGGAGGGAAAAAGACAGAATATGTGAAGATACACCACTCTAAGATTTAGGAACACTTTGAGCAAGGCAGAAGAGCAAAAGTCACTGGTGAGTCAAAGTCCATAGGCTAGGCCTACTCTTAGAGAGAGCAGAGCACAAATGCACCCAAGATCACACAGTTACACTAGGCTTTGAAAGTCTTGCAGAGAGTTCGAAAAAGGTTTAGAGAGGCTCAGAAAAGTTTAGCCAGGGTGTCCCAGGCTAACCCAGGTTCGAAAGCCGGGGGCTAAATCTACCCCGTACAGTCAGTGGCAAGGGAAGCCAGGTGGAACACGGTACCTTAAGTGGGAAGGATCCTCCAGCGGTGGCAGTTATTCCTGGCAGCGGGTGCAAGTCTCGGCGTCGTCCAGAGGAAGAGAAGATCTTGACTTGGAGGAAAGATGAAGGTCGTTGCACTGACAGGGAAGAAACCAGCCGCAGAGTTTTCCGGTTAAAGGTATTACCCTTTATTTCGCGGTCGTGGTAAAACGTGGTATTCCGGTGCCGGGGTGCTTGGCACAGGCAATGCGGCCACGAGATGCGTCGGGAAGGAAAAAAGACGGTGAAACTGGTTATCTCCACCAGTCAAAGGAAGAAGACTCTCTGGCGGGAGATCTCCTCTGTCGTTGGGAAAAGTGGTGAGACGGTTCAGCAGGGCTCCACCAGTGGTGTCGTCGTAGCAGGTCAGCTCAGCTTCTCCCTCGTCAGATTCTTACGTCCTGTGGCGACTTCTGAAGTTCCAGTCCCCAAAGCCCTGCTTTTATGCAGAAAACCCCCATTCACTCAGCCTAGCTGTCACTCAAACATGCTAAGTGGTGAGCCGGCCGGCTCACCACTTGGGCCAATCAGGACGGAGTGCGACTTGAGTTGCCTAGGCAACTCAGTCCAGGGTGCCTAAATCCCCCTCAATCCCTCCTAAGTACCCCAGACAGAGTGGCACCACTTTGGAGGGCTTCTGTGGAGAAGCCCGCCAAAAAGTGGAACAAAGGGCTCGACTTGGGTTGGAGTCACAGAAGAGAACACAAGCGCCATTTTAGAACGGAGTTTTTGCAAAAAATACCAACCGGCGAATAAATAAAGATAGTAGCCTCGAACAATGGGAAAATCCCATAGTGAAATATTTGCGTTTGAATATAAAAAAGTAGTATCCACTGCCACCAGCCAAAACTCGATCGGGGGGACGGAGACGTGCCCCCTCTACTAACAGACCCCGAGGCAATCGAATTGCCCCTGCCAGTACGTCCACAATATGATGGTTTGTACTGGTTCTGTTCAGAATTCAAGACTAGTAAAGTCAATGGTGACTTTACATGCCCTGGGAGACAGTAGTCAGTCCCAGGGTATGGAGTCTATACTGGGGGGTCACTATGACACCCCTGTGTTATTGCACTGAGGGTGCTATGTAACACACATCACAAAAACACATGAAGCCCTATGGAGTAAAGGACCCCATAGCCCATTAAACACATCTAGAGTCAAAGGAATACACTCAAATCATGTCCAAGAGTGAGGATAAAAGAGTCTCACTCTTGGCAGGAGAAAAAAATAAACCCCAAAAATCCAGCAAAGCTGCTGGGGGACTCACTAGGTTGGTAAATTCAGTCTAAACAGAGAATTCTCCCTAACATCACACTACCAGCTGCACCTCCTCAGAGATATTCTTCCTTTCCTCGCCTTCCCCCATAAGCTCACTGTCTCCAGAGCTCTGGTTCTCTCTAAGCTGGACTACTGTAACAGCCTCTATCTAAATCTGCCTGCCTCTACTCTCCACCCTCTGCAACTCATCCAGAATAGGACTGCGAGACTTGTCCTTGGCCTCAAGCCCAGGGACCATATCTCTCCAGGACTGAAATCTCTGCACTGGCTCCCAGTGGCTGCGAGGATTAAGTTCAAAACCCTCTGCATTGTCCACAAGGCCTTCTGGGGCCTGGGGCCGAAATACCTTCAACTCTCTCTTCCTAAATATCTTCCTTCTCAAGCTCTTCGCTCATCTGCCTCCAACTCCCTCAGGGTCAGCCGCTTCTCCAAGCAACGAGTTGGTGGTAGATCTCTCTCCTCGGCTGGGGCCTCCCTCTGGAACAGCCTTCCTGCCTCCCTGAAACTTGAGGAGAACCATCTCCGGTTCCGGAAGCACCTCAAAACCTTCCTCTTTGCTTCTGCTTTCTCTCCCCCTCTCCCAGTCTAAATTACTGATTGAAACTGCATTGAATCTGCACTGGGCCACTCTCACTGTTCTCGGTCCCTGGCCCAGCCACTTGCCCCCTGTTCTGCCTCCTTGGCAACGCCTGCACTGTGGGACTGTCTCTGTATCCCTACAGCCCCCCTCCCAGCAATTGTTTGCACTTACCTTGCACTTGCCACCAGCTGGCCCTTAATATTTATCTTGTTATGCTACTACCCCTGTACTGCACTTTCCCCTCTCCCTTTCCCCTTGCACTTTCCCTTTCCCTCTTCCCATGCATTTGCGTGATCTGAATGACACCTAGTAAGATCGCTGTCTGTCTTCCCTTTGTCCCCCCTCCCTGCCTCGTCGCGTCTTGAAACACTTGTGTATAGGCGCGTTATAAATGCCATATCATATCATATGTTTCTATGTGAATCACCTGCAAGAGGTTATTTATTTTTAGCCTCCTCCAACTTGTAGCTGGCCTTTGTGTTAGGGAGAATTCTCTGTTTAGGCTGAATTTCCTAACCTAGTGAGTCCCCCAGCAGCTTTGCTGGATTTCGGGAGTTTGTTTTTTTTCCATCCTGCCAAGAGTGAGACTCTTTTCTCCCACTCTTGGACATGTAGGTGTGTAATTCTTTCAAATGTCAATGTGTTCTATGGGCTATGGGGTCTTTTACTCCATAGGGTCTCATATGTTTTTCTATGTGTGTTACACCGCACCCTACGTGCCATAACACGGGGGCGTCCTAGCGGATCCCCCACCATAGACTCCATACCCGGGACTGACTACTGTCTCCCCGGGCATGTAAAGTCACCATTGGCTTTACTAGACCTAAATTTACTAACAGAACTAGTACAAACCATCTTATTGTGGACGTACTAGTAGTGGTAATTCAATTACTCCTGGATCTGTTACTCGAGGGGGCACTGTCCCGTCCCCCCTCGTCGAATTTTGGCTGGTAGCAGTGGAAACTACTTGTTATGTTCGTCCCCGAACATAACCCTATGGGATTCGTCCCATTGTTGGAGATTGATACTTTTCTCATTAATCTCTAACGTACCACCGGTCTACTTATCTTAAATAAGTTTATCGGATGGTATTTTCTGCCAGAACTCGGTTTGTAAAATGGCGTCTGTGTTCGTCTCTGTGACTCCTAAACCAAA